>NC_081405.1:16015961-16343461 GCF_030272615.1 Cryptomeria japonica
ACCACCAGGACTTAAAAAAATTGATACTCACGGTCAGAAAACTGAGCAGACAATGGATTTTCTCAGTGGCGATGCTTACGAGTCACCAACTGCTGCAACTCCACCACCAGCTAGCACAGTCAATGAGCAATACACACATTCCCCACCAGTATCTCTTTCCCAGCAAGCTTCTCCATATCCATTGAATTCACAATCAAATTCTCCATATCGAAATGGAGGTTACTCTTCAGGGATGTCATCAACACAACAGAATGAATACCAAAAGTTTCCACACCATGGCCCAGAGTCATACTCTGACAAATCTAGCCAGGGTTTGCAATGGTCAAATCCGGCAGGGCAGTCTCTTAATCCACAACAGTCAGCTCTCTTATATGGGCCACAATCACAGAATTTGAAAGCATCAACACAAAAGACTCCCGGAAGCCTTCCTCTTGCTCCTTGGGAACTGGAACAATCGCAGAATACATCACAAGGCGTGGATAGTCAACAAGGACCTCCCATATATGATAGCAATGTTAGAACAGTTATTCCCCCTCCTCCAGCAAAGCACAATCAGAGGCAGCAGTTTTTTCAGCAGCAGCAAGCTTTGGGTTCTGGCCAGTTTATGCATGGTTACAGTGAATCTACACATGATGACTTGATATCAAGGACACAAAACATCTCCATTCATGATGGAACTTACAATGATGCATATGGAACTGCATATTCACAACAATCTTCAACTTCCAGCAAACAAGTTAAACCTGAAGATAAGCTGTTTGAAGACCTGGTTGACTTTGCCAAGGCAAAAAGTAAAACTTCACCCAATAAAAGCGGAAGTTTGTAAAAAATAGAGCTCATTCTCTTGCATGGTTAGTATTTCATATCTTCAAGTAGCTTGCTACAAGTGATGTTTTAGGTGGAGCATCAGTGTTATTAAAGCTACTGTATAGTCTTTTGTTCAATTGAGGTTTAGTACTCATTATGTGCTATATTTATCTAGTGCACTGCAATTTAATTTATTTTTTGTTACTTATTTTTCAGATATGAAATTCCTTTTGAGGATTTGTATATTGAAACAAACTCATGTCCTTACATAGGAGGAAAACGATTTTAGTGAGTGCCAAAAGACCCATACATATGTTGCAATGTATTGCTGAAGCTTGATCTGTTTTAGCTCTCAACTAGTTTGTACCTGTTATGAGCATCATCTTTTCTTATCATAATATTTGTGAGAATTATTTGCCTGCACTAGTCTCTAATTTTTAATGTGATCGTGGCATTTTTTTGAAGCAAAGCTTTATTAATTAGAAAATCAATATATACATAGCCTTGTTGATTGAGAATATTTTAGCAGATTGTTACTTGTTTGAGGGAACAAGATCCATTTTGGTGCCCGAAAAAAGTTCTCATGTTTCTGCCATTTTGTCTTACAATATTTAGATATAGCTAATAAACACAGTCTAGACGCTAGAGTTGGATCTTTGAAGCATTTAAAAAGTCTTGTTTTAGTCTTACAATGAACAGAATGTAATATAATTATTGTAGTCTATAAAATGCAAGGAAGGGTTTCATAGGCATTGGTAGTAATTCCAGTCCTCTTCCTGTTTTGTGGGCTTTAGTGTTGTTTTATGTTACTTGCAATAGCATGATTTGGTTAGTTCTCGTAAAGACCAGATTTAAAGTGGCTGATCCATTTTCAAACTTTTGCCATTTCTTTCAGCATTTTGGACTGTTTCTGTAGAGATGTTTATCAAGAAGCAGTTATGCAGGCTTTGCACATTGCTTGAGAAAGATGGTCTTCTTTTGGCAGGGAGTGGCATTTTTTTGGCCCCCTTACCTCAAAATTGGAATTTCTCGTATTTAAAGAAGGCATAAAGAGCTGAAAAAAGTCAAAAACATGGGAGGCTTTTGTAAAGCCTAAAGTGTGTCACTCTTTGGTGGATGAAGTTGTTTGCATGGTATCGATATTGCAGATTAGGGTGCTTCTTGTGGACCTTTTTAGTTCCATCGGGAAATGCTTTTAGTGCTTTCCTTTCCATCATAAATGCAAAACCTTGGGCAACTATGCATCTATATTTGCTTTTTTATGCAGTGACCTCCAATTCTATTCATTTATGTTTTGGTTTTTAGCCTTTTGACTGTGTTTGGTGAAGTATAATCTACAATGTGGCATGTGAAGTTCACAAGTCAGATTATTTAATGATAAAAAATTTCTTTTATTTTTTTGTAATCTTGTGTGGATTTCTTGTTGAATTTTCAGTACTGTCTTAGCATAAAATGTTTTGTATGCTCATAATTTTCTCTGCCCATTTGCCTTTGGTTGTTTTTAGGATAAGGCTCCGGCACAAATGCTCCCACCAATGCGAGCATCTTTTGGGTTATATTGTGTTGCTACACAGCCTATGTAGGGTTATTCCATTTTATTATATTTATTGCCTATAAAAACCATGATGCTTAATAACAGCTCACGTGATTCTGAGATTTCATTGTCTTGTGCAGGCTTGTGCAGTTAGCATGGTCCATTAGGAAGGAAATAGGCAATTCATATGTTTTAAGCATAATTCAGTTGTTTATGGCAAAGCTATTGGGACTGAAGCCAATGTCAGAGAAAGTCTGTATTTCTGTCGAGATGATGGTATTAATCTTTACTGTTCATTAATTTTTAGTTTTCTATTTTGAAATGATTTTCTGCCATCTCTTGCTTTTGCCGCTATTCTCATACTTCAATACTAACAATAAAAAACTGATTGCTATCTCTAACCAACTTTTGTACCTCCCCATGCGCCTCTCGTAATGTTGACAAGGAACATATCTTGTTTTGCATTATGCTCTTTATTTGGCCTTTTGATTATTCTTTGCTTGTTATGCTCTATCTTCCATTATGTGTCCCATTATTTTATGTTCATTTTGATTGTGCAAGCAACTTGCGGAATGCGAAAGTAGATCTTGCAAAACATGTGGGGATAATACAACAAATAAGATCAATAACATAAAAAGTGAGCAAGAGAATGATTTGTATTAATGTTTGTAGTGCCACTTAAAGTGGACAATCTCTCGAAAGAGGATCAGCTCTAATACAATATTCTCAAGATGACTTTCATTCCTATGCACCATGATATATAGAACACTCCTCCACTTAGGACGACCACATTCCCTAACTTCCCCACACGTGTGATAACTTGTTTAATTCCTATGCACAATAATGGTCATTGATTACCACATTGCATCTTTCGGTTGCATTTCTTTCTATTGTACCCAAATCTCCTCAATGGTAGAAGTTTGCCTTGTATGCTTGTTTAAAATCATCTATGTTTTGTAAAAGAGCAATACCTCTTGGTCTAATCAGGGAACAATAACTCCCTTGATGCAAGAGACATGGAATAATGGGTGGATCTTGAAAAGGAGAATGTGTTAACTTATAGTCTATTTACCTTGCCACTTAATAGACCTTAACTTTTGGACCCAACTAATGACCCACCATCCTTGTTAATGATAACTAATAGGGCTTCCTATGTAAAAAGACAAACTTGTCAACCTCAAAACTTTGCATTGACCTATGTTGATCCCCTTCTATTGCTTCATATACCATTTGGTTTGTTGCGATTTTTTTTAGGGCCTCAAGAACCTTCTCCCTATGGGACAATGGGATCAGCAACATGTGCGCAAGAACTCCTTGGAATATAAGAAGACAAGGATGGTGGAGGTTGACCATATAAAGCCTCATAAGGGGTCATTTTGGATGCATTATAATATGTGGTATTGTACCACCATTTGTGAAGGGCAATTATTGAGCTCATTGGCTTCGTTATTAGTTACCTTTGGTTTTCTTGAGCTCATAAGTATTTGGTGACTATCTACATTTGATATTTGCTCTTAACAATTATATTCTAAAGATAATGAATTTTAGATTTAAAGAATGAAGCCTTGACGACTTATATATTTTATTCTCTTTATTATGGTAATTCAAACGTCTTTCACACTCTTCTTGATTCATAGGAAAAAATCTAAATATTATCTAATAATACCAACACACTTGTCCAATAATTCATTGATACATGATTCATGAGTAATCCAAATTGTAAGACAACAAATTTCCTATCCAATAATACCAACACACTTACATACAACAAGTCATTGATACATGATTCATGAGACATAAATCTTGATGGATCATTAATTAATCAAAATGGTAATACCACAAATTTCTTATACATAGTGCAAAATAGTCTTCTAAATATCATCATCTTTAATTCTCGAAAGATGATATTCTAATCTCAAATCAATCTTTAAAAATATTAAACCACATTTCATTTAATCAAACAAATATTGAATGCTAAATAGAGGATAATGATTATTGATGGCATCTTATTAATCATTTTATAATCTATATATGATATAAAAGTACCATTCTTTTTTTCAAAAACAATACTAATGAACTCCAAAATGATAATGGTAAGATTCATTAGTCCCTTAACTAAAACATTTTGCATTTGTAATTTTTGCAATTTGAACATTTTCATCTTATAAGGAGCCTTAGATATAGGTCAAGTCCATTTATAAGATCAATATTGAAATCAAGCTCCCTAAGGTTGTAAACCAAGTAAATCATTTGTAATGGTTCTATTTTAGGAACTTGACTTTCCCCTTTTTACTCATCATTAACCACAAAAGCTTTGCACACCCTTCTTACAACATTTTTAGATTGTATAGATGAAATCATTCTTAATAAAATAGCCTATGAATACCTTGAATAACCATTGCATCCCCTTCAACATCCATAAATTTAGTGTTCCTACAAAAATGCCAAGGTGTGCTATATGTTTATGTTAGTTTTCGTGATCAGATTAACAATAATGAGCAAGAAATAATAATGCACAGTCACAAGAATCAAAGCACACAAATAGAAAGGGCACACAACACAAGTCTATCTTGGGAAAACCTCCCTCTCGGAGGAAAATCCAGTAACAACAAATCCTCAGATCTGATTATTCATTATCATTAAAATTGCCGTCTTACAACACTTATCTCAGGCTGAATACATGTGCAGATATCTTCAGCTTCAAATAACACTTTTGTAATCAGCATAACCGTGCCTTCTTCAGCATGAACAATAGACTTAAGTTCGCATCAATCAGAGCAAAGTCGCATCCATAGATTAGGTATCTTCATACCAAAGGAGAGCAGATATATTTTGTACTGTTATCTCTGATTTGATTTGCATATGTGATAATTGTATCAAGATGCATTCTATGTAGCTTTTATATATGAGGATTGGTGCCTTATTGGGTCGGCCCAATAAGGCACTTTTTGGTGCTAAAGTCTTTGTACTTTTCCCATGTTATATGTGCAAGATAGGGTCGGCCCTATATCTCACTCCACGATTTATTTAGGTTCAGCCCTATCTTGGGCGCTAAGGTAGATGCTACAATCTCACACGTTTGACCTTGCTTGGCGTGAGGAAGAGAAATGGCCTAGCCCTATCCTAATTTGTGCACATAGATAGGGTCCAACCCTATGTGCCCTTTTACATAAATACATTAGATGGAGATAGGGCCCAACCCTATTTACATGCCTCCTCAATGAAGAAGGGCCCAACCCTATAAGGATTTAGATGATGCCTTAAGGCAATACGAATCCTTTTTATTTTCCCATCCTAGTTACACTAAAAAACAACAGTTTGCCCCAAGTAATCCATACCTAGGGTTATCTTGTAAGTTCCCAATTATGCACTTATAAATCTACAAGCAACTTCAAAGATTGTATCTCAATCTTAATATCTCTATGGCAATGATCAGTTTGTTGTCTTATGAAGTCCTAATTCTACATCGATAATTTCTCTATTAAATTTGTTGAAGGAAATATTTTACATTTATTCACATATAAACTGATAAAATAATCTATATCCAAGTTTGCTAAAATACTAATAGGATGGGTATGAAAAATAGCTCTCTAACTCAATCAATGTAACCCAATTATCATCTTATTATTCATCCATGGTGTCATAAATCTTAACATGTTCTCCTATAGCTATACTAGTAACTTGAAGATAATCCCTCTAATAATGATTTTCACATCTCTAACATCTTGTAATCGGCCACTTTTCCAAATATTTTACCTTTGGTTTCCTTGTGGTGTATACTTTTATAGTCAAAGTTCCTCTTCAGTATATTATTTATCTTGTTCATTGGAGGTGCTATGAAATTATTGGACTTTTGAGACTTGAAATTAGTATCTTTTTTTTTTTCGCCTATTTATCAATTATAGTTGCTTATATTGCTTACAGTAAGGTCTTCAACTTTACAATCTTAATATTAAACATGATCCTTTTGTTCAATACTATTTTTTTTTCTATTAATTTCTTATATGTACTAAAAAAAATTCTTTTATGAATATCTTCTCAAATTTCTTCCATGAAATTTCTAAAATTTCATCATTATAGTTTCGAAGTAATATCATCATAACTTTGCTTCACCTTTCAATTGGTAAATACCAACACTTTTCCTATTATTAAGATTCCATATTCATAAGCCCAAAATATTTTTCCATGCTCGTGAGCAAGTGTTTGATGCTTCACCTCCACTTATACCAGTATACTCGGTAGGTTTTATCTTCTTGAAAATTCCTTAATGATGAATCCACCCCTCCTTGGAGATGGACTTTTTGTAGCCTTAGACAGACAGCGGAAAGTCTAAAAATCAATTGAATTATATTGCATTGGAATCATGTATTTATACATGAAGACATTATGATGAACCGTGCATTCACAGTTTTAAAAAATAACAAAATCATAGTTTGCTAAATAATAAAAACGAACGATAACAAACTCAAGAAATTAACTACGTGGAGTAAATGATGGAATACCCAACAGTCCCCCCTTGTTACATCATTTCTTTAATGTACTAATAAGAGAACCTTGAGTTGAGCATAATTGAAGCTGAATGTTGTTTTGTTGAATATGTTTTGTATGAAGTGATAATCAACTTCAATATGCTTGGTCCATTCATGAAACACTGGATTGCGAACAAGCTTTAGAACACTCTGATTGTCACAATAAAGGATTGTAGGTTGGTTCTGTGGTACACCCAATCCTTCTAGCATAGGCTTAGAGAAAACCACAAGAGCGGTTTCTTGCAATGCAAGCTACTGCTAGTGAAAAGAGTAACTCGTGCAAAGGAGGAATCAACCCTTAAAACCCCTAAATTTGAAATCCCAAACTTCAAATGGGGGGTGCCTTATAATGAATCACCTATGTTCGTCATCCCAAGTTTCAAAGACTCCCACCTTGTTGTTCCACAAGAACATCCCACTCAAGGGACTATTTCAAAAAATTAGATTCTTCAGTCTTATTTGCCAAAAAAAATTCTCCCTTGGTTCTCTTGTCCTGATACTATTTCACTCTTTGAGGGTGGATTGGTCACATGAATAAAGAGAGGAAGAGGAGCAACTTGTTGGTTGTGAGCTTCCACATGCTCATAAGGATGAAAAAATTCTCCTTCCCTAGGAGAAAAATGAATATGAGTAATTGCAACGGCAAGGTGCTAGCCATGAAAAAGGAAAAAGTGAAGAAAATTATTCATGCCTCATTGATGATCTTCCATTCTTCTTTGAGAATAGAGAGAATATAATGCCTATGCCTACTTCAATGGTAGTCTTTGAGCAATAGGATAATGTTGTGGAGCTTCGTGAGGAATATGGACATGAGGTCACCCTTGAGCTTGAAGAAGATCATGACAAGGAGCACGAGGACAGTCTTGTCCTTGAAGAGGATAATTTTGCCATGCATGAGATTGCTTCCCAACCCATGCATTATATCATAATAGAACCCACATCACAAGAGGAGAAGCTTGATATTTCTCTAGACTACCATGAAGACTTTACACCAAAAAAAAACTTATATCAGATCTGAAAATATCTCAGTTTCTTTTATCAGATCTAACAACCTCTTTATCAGATTTGCTTAACACAATAATCAAATCATTTACCACATCTATCAATTCTTTTACCACTTAATCAGTCATATAAATTTGATCATTTACCAACTCATTATCAGATCAAACACTTTCTCTACCAACTCTTATCAGTACCAATAACCTTTGATAAAACATCATAATCGATGTACTCAGAATTAGTGCATGAAATGTAACATAAACGAGAACATCACATGAAAAACATTTCACACATGAACATCTTAATTTTTTTGACATGGAAACCCAAATAGGGAAAAACCACGTGGAAGTTGGTACCCACAAAAAATTGTACTCTTTTGAGGTACGCCCTGTTAGGAGCTTAGCCTTGTTAGGAGCTTACAATAGGCCTTGTTAGGAGTCACCTGGTTAAGGGATTTGCATAGCAGCTCGGTTAGGAGCTTGCTGACCTGTTAGGATTAACCTCGTGAGAGGATTTACCACTCTTTTGAGAGCTGCCATGTTAGGGGGCTTAAATGTTTAAGGCGTTTTAGGACCTATCCGATTAAGAGATTTAACTTGTTGCAAGTGTTAGGGAACAAGAGTGAAAAAATGATCTGTTACTTGCACTTTTCAGCTTGCTTGATCAGATCGAGTTATGCTCAACACTCTGCAACTCTCAGGCAGATCTCACACTTCACTTGGACGATTCAACACATTCTCTTAAGACCACTGACACTAAACATGAACTGTGCCATCCTAAATAGCCATCTCAACTAGGTTGGCCACTAAACCCTAATTACATCATGAAATTACAATACAAATCATAAGAGATCATCTTAGATCAATATACAGATCATTACATGAAATTACAATGCAATATCAACCGTTGGTTGATTGTAACCCATCACGAAAATCCGATATGTACCAAAGTCAAAACCTCAAAACACTCTGGTTAAATCATTCATGCGGGTTGTGCCGTGTTACCACCTTCATGTAGACTCGTCGTCGATCACCGCCATAACAAAAAAACATTACCGGTTTGATGATTTCATCACCGGTCTTAAACCCTACTAAAACCTTATCAAAACTTCATCAGAAATTAGAAACAATCATTCCAATAGTCTTCACAAGTTTCAGTTTGGGTCAGATACTCCTTTCCATGATACAAGCTCTCATTCCAAACCGCAAATCACCAATCATCACCGATTGTCATATTCAACCAAAACATCTCTGCTTTATCGATGAAAGTCCTATTTCACAAACTTCAATTCTCTGCCGGTAAACCCTATCACTTAGATGGCAAAACAAAACATCAGGAACATCAGTAATCAACATTTTACATCAGTTGTCGTCAATGACAACACAAATAACTGATCAAGTCATCTAATCACAAAATCTCAATCTCTTCATCACAAATAAACGTCTATCCTTTACCGGTGCAGTCATCCATCTTCAACTGCATCACCTCATCTGAATCAGTTATGCCAAATGCCAACATATTGTTCTTAGTTTCTTCGCTCTTTATATCTTATGTGTAATTTACACAACGTTGACATGTTTTTTATGACAACGTCTAACACAGAGTAAAGTTACCGTCACATTACTCTCTCTTGAACAAAGTTAAACCGTATGCTAAGATTGCGGTAAGATCAAACGACTAACTCCAAGGATCCTTCGTGCAATGGACGTGACTCAGTTGGATGATGTGTTTTACTGGTAATCCAAGGGGTCTTTCATATTTTCAAAGAAGATTTTGACAAATTTGTTGATTCAAGGACAACTTTGCGAAAGATTTACAATAGAAGTGCTATTTTTTTTGGATTTTGGATAAAGAGATGCGATTACTTGTGCAAAATCAAAACATGCTTCATTTTGCTAGCATAGCACAACTATACGAAGGCGGTGCAATCTTCAAGGATTGTGAAATATTTTTCTCAGATTACCAATGAATGCCATCAATTCGAACAACATCCACTTGATAATCGAAGTTAAGTCCACACATAAAATAGGCTTAGACTAACCTTACACAGTAGGGAACGATCAACTGCAAACCAAAGGTATGGGCTTGGATTTTACAACAAACAATCCTATCAAATCTCGTTCATTTAATAACTTAAAAGCAAATCTAATCTAAGGAAGAGAGCAAAGACCATGTAGATTGCTAAAATAGAACAAGAATACACCATCAAATTGAACAATGTATCAAGTTTGCTACTTTAACAGTCTTGTTGCAACAATCTCAGAAAATAATCTCTCCTCCTTACAAATGAGGGGGGTCACCCCTTTATATAGGCTTCATGCCAAGTCTACATGCAAACCCTAATTAGGGTTTTCGCAGAAAATATTCCCCACACATGATGCAACAAGGTGGGAATCTACAATAAATGCCCATGAAACCCATATACAATTAATTTTTAAATGCCCAAAATGGCATTCGTGGGTGCATTAAATGTACCACTTACATCAAGTTCGCCCAATGTGTAATAAATGCTCCATCATCTCTTGAATATGGTAGTTACATGCAAAGGATGCTCCACCACTTCATTAAGTACGACGACTACCATGCAATGAATTAGTCGCCACCATGGTCAAATATTCTAGTAATGAATGTGCCACTATGCCTTCACGTGACAGCTACATGCAAAAAGATGCTCCATTGACTCAACATGCGCTGATCGACTGCCATTTGGTGAGAAACCCTTGGAGAGAGAAAACTTGAAGAAAAAAAATTGATACATGAAGAATTTTCTTGAAGCTTTTCAAACTTTCCTTGCTCTGGAGGAGATTTTTAATGATTTTTCACCATCTCCTATTTTTTAGGAACTTTCCAAAAATAGGGTTCGAGATTCTAGGTTCCAGGAGAGAGAAATTTCTCTCACGAATCCAAATCTGAAAGAATTTTGAAATTCAGATGATTTTTTATGCCCGAAAATGGTTTTTCAAAATTTTTCCCAAGGATAAATTTCTTGTTCAGTTCATCCTTCATTCCTTCCTTGCCTTAGAAATTTTATCTTCAATTCGTCCTTGGATGTTTTCTTCCTTGCTTCGAATTATGTCTTGAAAGAAGGAATTTTCAGCACTTTAGTCAATTTTACACCTTTCTTGGACTTCTGTCTTAAAGGAAGGATTTTCCAACACTTTGTCAATTTTTCACCTTTCCTGGAATTCTATCTTGAAGGAAGGAATTTCCTACACTTAGCCAAATTTTCACCTTTTCGAAGAATTCTATCGTGAAGGAAGGAATATCCATCACTTAGCCAAATTTTCACCTTTCTTGGAATTTCGCCTTGAAGAAAAAAATTTCCAACACTTAATCAATTTTTAACTTTTTCTAGAATATTGTCTTGAAGGAAGGAATTTCCAACACTTAACCAAATTTTTACCTTTCCTGGAATTTTGCCCTAAAGGAAGGAATTTCCAACACTTTGCCAAATTTTCACCTTTTCCAAGAATTTTGTCGTGAAGGAAGGAATTTCCATCATTTGGCCAAATTTTCACATTTTCTAAAATTTTGTTGTGAAGGAAGGAATTTCCATCACTTAGTCAATTTTTCACTTTCCTGGAATTTTTTCCCGAAGGAAGGAATTTTTAACACTTAGCCAATTTTTCACTTTCCTGGAATTCTTCATCTTGGGCGCATTTCTTCCCCGAGGAAGGAATTTTTTGAATTCTTGAAATTTTCTTTCCGAACCTTGATTTTTACGTCTTGTTTCCAACCTTGGGCACATTTTTGGAACTGGAGAAGAAAAACTAGAAATTTGTTCCTTGAGGAAGGATTTTTTGTGCTCTTTGAATTCATCATGTCCACAAGGAGCTTTATGACCAATTTTTCACATCTCCTATTTTTTAGGAATTATTTCCAAATTTGAGTTGTAGGCTCAGGAGAGAAAAAATTCTCACTTAGTCGTTCTTGAAGAACTTTTGAAATTTAGACGAATTTTGATGCCTAAAAGAGGATTTTTCAAATTTTTCCTCCAAGGGAATTTTATTTTTCAATGTATCCTTGACCTCCAATTTCTTCTTTGCCTTGGAAAATTTTCATCTTTTGTATTGGGCGTGGAATCCTCGTCATGTATAAAATTTCAACTTTTCAAGCTTTTCCTTGACATCTTGATTTTGGTGCTCTATTCTGTAAGGAAGTTAAGTAGTGGAACAACTTCCTACACTAACCTTAAGAGGAGGGTAATGCAAAAACTTTTACAGAACGTTACAACAATTACAAAAACTTAACAAAAATAGACACAATAACATGCATACCATAACACAATGATTTACGTGGGGAAAACCCTTTCGAGAGAAAAACCCCACACTCCAATAGCCGCCCCATATATTATTCAACAATCAACAACAGATTACAATATACTTGCAAAGCAAACTCTTCATAGGAGTACCACTAATTAGAGACTTAGAGATAACTCAATCGCCATAAGACTCTTCCACACAATCTCTATCTTACACACCTCATATATAGGAGATACAATACAAGAAATCGTCAAACGGTATTACAAAACCATGGGCTAAAACCACCCATTAAAGTGTCGCTGACCTTATCTCCCTTCTAGATGCCCTATGACGTGTTAAAACACACATCAACACGTTTCCCTCCCTTTTACAACTCATTTATGTGTTCGATACATTTTATATTTCCTATTTCAAGAGTACAAACTTCCAGAGGCCATAACTTGAGAACCATTTGTCCTATTGACGAACCGTTTGAAGCACCAGAAAGCTCATGAAGTGCTCTATTGCCTCGTAAATAGTTACGCAACTTACACCCACTTTTCAAGGTGTTTCGGGGCCTCTTAAGTCCTCAAAATTTAATTTAATCTTTTCATTGCACCTCTCCAAAACGAAAAATTTAATATCTTTAAAACTAGTTGTGATCTTGCAACGTATCTTTACCGAAATGCTTATCTAGCCAACCAGAAGCTTCAGAGAGAATTTCACACCATTTTGTGCTCAAATGAAAACTTATTATAAATAGTAACCTTGTGTAAATGCAAGGTTGAGACGCCATTTTTCCCAACACATTCCACACTTGGGCACTATTTTCCATTGATGATGGAATTTTGATGATTTTGAGTTTTCCCTGGCATTTTAGTTTTGGCGCCCTATCGCTTCACCTAGGCATTGTTTTGACTGAGTCATGGAATTTCAAGATTTTGCATTCTTCCATGACCTTGAGGTTTTGGTGCCTTCCATCCTTGCTAGGGCGCCAATTCATGATCTTGAAGGATTTTGACTTTTTCCACATTTTGCATGCCAGTGTCATTTTAGCGCCTTAGTCTCCCTATGGGCTGAATTTTGGATGTGTCAAGGAATTCAACATTTTTCAGGTTTCCCACCCTTTAGCGATTTTGGTGTTTTTCGTGATACGTGGTTGCAATTTTGGTATTAAGGAGGAATTTCCTTGTTTTATCATTCTCCACACCACACCTTGGTTCTAGCGCCCCTCTACTTCCTTGGGCGGAATTTTGTGTGTGTATGGAATTTTATCATTTTGAAGTTCTTCATGCCTTTCACATTTTGGCGCTTTAGTCTACTCCTTGGGTGCTAAGTTCCCATCATGGAGGATTTATAGGTTTTGCACCTTTTCTTTAACCACCTCCCTTTAGTGTCCCTCACTCCACTTTGGGCGCCAAATTCACTCAATGAAGGAATTTCACAATTTTTTCGTTTTTCCATGACTTGACCATTTCACCGCCCTAGTCAGGACCTAGGCGCCGATTTCATCAGGTCAAGGAATTTCGCATTTTTAGAGTTTTCCTTGATGTCTTGCTTTTGGCGCCCTACGTGGGATATGGGCGCCATTTCACCTTGGTAATGGATTTTCAAGTTCATATTCCAAACTTAGCAAGTTTGAATGCCTCCAACTTCAGGATGCCATTTCAGGAATTGGTGTGAATTTTCCAGACTTAGAAGATCTCTCAAGTTTTCCACTTCTGAAAGGTGAGCCCACACTTAGCCAAATTTTGATCACTCCGCTTGTTCTTTGCCTTTTTCAGATTTAGAAATGATCGTGCATATTTGGTTCTTTAGCATCAGCCTACAAGGACCTGTCACAAATAGACTTTCTAAAAATAGAAACTTTTTCAAAATGTCAGTGTTAGAGCAAAAAACAAGACGTAGAGAAACTTACTATAAAAAGAAACGTACTAAAAATAGAAATTACTGAAAATAATAAGTTTGATTTTTGGTGAAATGAAGACATTCTTGGAAGCAGTGAAATCCCTATAAAATAGGAACTTTCTAAAAATAGAAAGTTGCTCAGAATTCACTCAAATCTCACTAGGAGGTTCCTCGAAGGGTCCTGATTCTAGTTCTACGCTCAGTTTTTTCAAAACCCTAAAAGAAACTCCTAAAATCTAGGACTAAGAGGTAAAACCCTAAAATAGTCAAAGAGACCGACGAGACTGCTGCAAAAAAACCTCAAAAACGAAAACCAAAAGACCGAGAGACCTAAAAAGTAGGGGGGTCCCCATTTAGAATGCGGGATCTGTAATTAGGTCACAACACACAGTAAAATGGGTTCGACTCCCCTCACCTTCCGTAGTAATGAACAAAGAAGGGCAAACCGATCTTGTTGCTCTTTAATCATAGCGGTTTAAAAATTTGACAAAAATAGAAGCCACAACACTACAATGTCCTTATTCAAAAAGGACCTTAAGTTAGTGGTGTTCAAAATTTCTACCCCATATTGAGCCACTTCTAGAATCTCCTCCAAACCACTTGTATAGTTATCTCTAAACAAAGCTCTTGTGGGCTTGGCAATGTTGGGTTTTGGTTTGCCCATATCTAGGAGAGAAGCCACAAATTGGTAGACAATGTTTGAGTTCACTTTGTACCTATCTTTGCAAACCAAGAAATCCTCTCCTAATATACACTTCACAACAAAGATGACTAAGTCATTCTTCATGTTTGTCATGTGTTCTAAGCTCAACTCTTAGATTAAGCCTAAAAATGCTAACTGATTCTTATTAGTAGTAAGAAGCCCGACTAGAGTATCCATCAAGATTGGATTTGTACCACTCTGCCTAGACTGTTAATTTGAAATGTCATGTTTAGCAGAATGAGCTCAGTTTTATAAACAACTCGGGCTTTTCTCACAAGTGAGCATATATTCACATGAAGGTTGAGGTGAGAAATCATTCTGTGAGATAAAACCTTGAGTCACTAATTTGGCATGTGTGATGCATTTGTACTCAACAAGCATTTATCTTGAAATTCTTGTCAGATGATAGCGAGGATTATGATAATTCGATGTTTCGAGATGTTTTTTATCAGGACTCTTAGGTTTTTGGTATCTTCTGGGTTGCATTGTGATAGTAAAATATTGTGAATTGACTATATATAATCCATGTTTTAAAACTGAACTTAAGAAATCATGTTTGAACTTTGTCGGTTAATTCCTGCAGCCATGCCAATTTATTCCTATAGCCAAATGGTTTGTCCCTGTGACATGCAGATTATTTGGGATGATTTCATATTTGAGTTAATGAATGTATTAGTTAAGTAAGATACATATGCATGTCCTTGTATGTTGTTTCTGTTTTAGTGCAGATAATAATTGATGTTGTGGTGGAGGATTTTTTTTCGTGCCTAAGGACTGGAGAATCACGTTCAGATAGCTGGAGGTCAAATTGAAGGAGATTCAAGCGAGCACAATGTATGGCATAATCGGAGCAGTTGTACTTCACCATGGGAGTTTAATTCTGGTGCATATTTAATTCGCAAAATATCGCTTTGGTGTGCAAAGACTGTGGTTCGGTTTCAGATCCACAGTTCCTGCAGCCAAGCTCTCAGTTATCCCCTTCATCTGACAATTATCCACCTCTTCTTCTAGGCGTAACTGGAGTTGTCCATTGTAGTTTATCTTTTCTTTATAATAAGCTCTTCCTTCTTTTTTGAGAGTTAGACAGAATGGAAAGGGATTGAGTAGAGTTTTTATCAAGCATTCTGAATTTTCTCTTTTAGAATATGTAATCATCTTTTAGGAAGAAATGAATAAGAATATGTTATTTTGATCTATTAATAGTTCTTTGTTGAGAGTTTGATATCACTCATCTAAGGGGGCCCACTTGGTGAGTGATCCTGTGTTTATGATTAGTGAAGTTAATTTTTACTTAGTTGTAGTACAAGTTCATGATTGGATTGTTCATGCAGCCACTAGAAATAGATCCTTTGACTGTTCCTACAGCTAAGGCAGAACGGTATGATTACTGTTATTTTCATTAGATCATTTCAGCAGAGTTTTGTAAAACTTTCATTTAACCTTTATGATTTCCATTCCTACCTTTCCTGCAGTAATACAAAATAATCATTTAAGGAGCTTAGTGCATATATATTGCAGACCCATTTCAAGTTTTACGTTCCTGGATTGACAACTAAATGAACACCAACCATGAGAATAGTAAACTCTACCATATGAATGTCCAAACTTCGGATTGAGATTTCAATTAGAGATATTATTATTGTCATTATAGTTGGGGTAGACATTTTTGGCACCGCTGTCGGGGATGGTGTCAAGCTAAGAGCCTTTTATGATTATTTTAGTTTCTAGTTAATTGTTTGAAATTTCATGAATCTGCATGCATAATAGAAGAAGAGATGCCAGAGGTAGATTTTTGCCCACTCATACTACTCATGCAGAAGATAGTTTTCCAGATATAAACCTTTTTTCTGAGTTGTATCAAGTCCCACAAAATTTGAATCACCCTGAGTCTGAATTTCCAGAAGGTAGTCTTCAGTTCCTCTTTGGTCCACAAGAAGAAGAATTGCCTATTGTAATAACCCCCACAAGTCCAGTGCAAGGGAACCCACCTCCTGTTGGAAATAATCCACCACCACCACCTGGTCCAACGTTTGAGTTTCCCATCTCTGACCAGCATGATAATGCTAACCTCAAGAACATTCCAGCATCTTCACTTCCTAAATTCTATGGGTTGGTGACTGAGGATCCAGATACATTTCTGTTTGAGTTTGATGTTCTCTGTAGGAGTTTTGATTATACTACAGTTGCCCATAGACTCAAAAATTTTCCAGCCACTTTGAAGGAGTCATCCTTGAGATGGTGTATGAGCTTGGGTAGTAGCACAATCAATACATGGGATGAGATGAAACAATTGTTTCTTGCAAAATACAAAGATTATTGTAGAGGCACTGATCGTCATGGAGATGATATCTTTAGAATGACACAAACTGAAGATGAGAGCCTTGAGGATTATCTGGAAAGGTTTTTGTTTAGTGTTAAGAAGTCCAAGCATAGTACTCTGAATGAAGATTCCCTCAAATTGATATTCTTGAGGGGTATCAGTGATGAATGCACCGATTCCTTAGATCTCATGGGGGGAGGTGACATTACACAAGCTACTTGGGCTGAAATAGGACAAATTTGCAAGAAGTATTCCAGATGTACTTCTAAGAAGAATAGGAGATTTAAGCCAGGGGCATCATTATCATCATCTGAAACTGGAGTTTCTAGATTG
Organism: Cryptomeria japonica; assembly: GCF_030272615.1. NCBI lineage: Eukaryota > Viridiplantae > Streptophyta > Pinopsida > Cupressales > Cupressaceae > Cryptomeria > Cryptomeria japonica. Next base: position 16,033,336 of record NC_081405.1, read on the forward strand.
GAACTTAGCCATTTGTTAAAAGATTTCAAGGACATTATAAACAATATGGCTACTCAGTTGGATACATTGGCAGCTAAGAAGAAGCATGAGGAAGCTGATGCATTTCTTGCAGAATTATGTCCTCATTGTAAGCAACGGAAGAAAGATTGCAGATGTAAGATGGTTGCAAATGTTGAAGTACCTGATTTCAAACCAATTCAAGGTGAGGATGAACAAGTCTTCTATGTTGCTCAAAGAAGACCAAATTTTCAAAGACAAGGTATGCCACCTAATCCACTTTCCTTTTCTGGTTATAGTGGTAATTTTTATACACCAAATAACTAATGGCAACCACAGTATTCTCAAAATTTTGGTAATTATCCACATTGGTATGGATCACAAGGCCAAGGACAACAATTTGCTAATCAAATCCCTCAGTGGCAGTAGCTACAAGGAAACTGGTATCCACCTCAGAGAGCAGGGAACCAGTTTCAAGGGAATTGGCAACCTACCTCTCAATGGAGGGGAAACCCATCATGGTCATCCCAATCTTCTGGATATCAGACCCCTGCTCAGCAGCCACAACCTCCTTCTTTAATGCCACCTCCTATAGCCACAACACCACCTCCCAATCCAACACAACTGCCTACTCAACTGTTGCCTAACCCAAATATCAAATCTCAGCAACAACAACAAGCTTATTCAGCTGATGCTAATCAATACCCAGCCTATTCTTTATCACTAGATGATATTCACCTTCGATCTGGCACAACTCTACCTAATCCCTCTCAACCAGTTATTATTGAGGTACAAGAAGAGAAGCCAATCTCTGATTCTGAAGATGTAATACCTCAGAATCAAATATTACCACCATTTCCCCATAGATTGAAAGACAAAGAAGTTTCAACTGGTCAACAACAAAGCTTTGATATTCTTGATCAACTGAAGCACATTTGTGTTAAAATTCCATTGCTGCAAGCAATAAAGGATGTTCCAATATATGGTAAAGCATTGAGAGAGGCATGCCTAAAGAAACCTGGCTGAAAGAAAAATGATCCACAAACAGGTCATGTTATAGGTCAATTGGCTGATATTATGTTAGGAAAAATTGTTATTCCAAAGTATTATGATCCAGGTAGTCCAGTTGTGAGTATAGTCATTAATGGCAGTCAAATAAAAAATGCTTTAGTTAATCTAGGGGCAGTCATTAATGTAATGACAAGGGAAGTAATGAAACATCTAGAGATAGATAGTTTAAGGGCTACACCCATAGTTCTCCAACTTGTTGATGGCTCTGCAGTAAGACCTGATGGTATGATAGAAGATATAGTGGTCATTCTAGATTCCTGGGAATATCCTACAGACTTTATGATTTTATCTCCAAAAGCAACATTGAGAGGATATCCAGTCATTTTGGGAAGACCATGGCTTGCCACAACTGATGCATATATTGGGTGTAGATCAGGAGACATGACTATTTCAGATGGCAGTTCCACAAAAACATTAGCCTTGTATTCCCCTGTACAACCTTAACTTGAGCAGCAACGGGCTGTTTGGCCTATTTTGGTAGAGGAATTTGAAGAAATTGACTCTATTAATCACCTTATGATGATTAATCGAGTGCCACTCATGCAGTTATATGATGAAGAATCAATCCTTTATAATGTCTTGATAAATGAATTAATAGAAGACCAAGAATTGCAGGAATTGGTTTCGAATATTGCAGGGTTGGACTTTCCTGCAGCCACTGATGTCTTGCATACCTTGTTGCCGTAGGAATTGTCACATTCTCATGTTTCTAATATAAATTAGATTGATCTTACTATCAAGATAGAGGTTGAATTGAATAAATATTTGAACATCAATAAGAATATAGCAGATACTCAGAAGAATAGCCTAGTGGACTTGCTAAAACTCCATAGAAATGCCTTTACATGGGATTACGAGGATATGAATGGAATTGATCCAGCAGTTTGTACTCATCGCATTTACATAAAAAATGAGTGTTGCCCCCTCAGACAACCTCAAAGAAGAGTCAATCCTGCCTTGAAGGAGATAGTTAAAGAAGAATTGCAGAAATTGTTGAAAGCTGAGTTTATCTATCCTATCTCTGACAGTCAATGGGTATCACCTTTGGTGATAGTTCCTAAAAAGGGAGGCAAATGAAGAGTATGTGTTGATTATAGAGCCTTGAACTTAGCCACAAGGAAGGATCATTTTCCACTGCGATTTGTGGATCAAGTATTGGATTCTCTTGCTGGTAAGAGATATTTTTCATTCTTGGATGGATTTAGTGGCTATAATCGGATACTAATAGCTCCCGAGGATCAGGAGAAAACAACATTTACTTGCCCATGGGGCACTTATGCATATTATGTTCTTCCTTTTGGGTTGTGTAATGCCCCAGCCACTTTTCAAAAGGCAGTGATCAATATTTTTTCTGATATTTCTTAAGACATTATGGAAATTTATATGGATGACTTTACAACCTATGGTTCTGAATTTGATCAAGCATTAGGTAATTTAAAGAAAGTTTTGCAACGGTGTGAAGACTACAACTTGTCTCTAAACAGTGAGAAGTGTTTCATTATGATGGAAGAAGGAATAGTCCTTGGTCATCATATATCTATACACGGTATACAAGTGGATCCAGCAAAGATTGAGGTTATTCAACATATTAATGACCCTGTGAAGCAGAAAGATGTGAGAAGTTTTCTTGGCCATGCTGGATACTACAGAAGGTTTATCAAAGATTTCAACAAAATTGCAAGTCCCTTATATACACTGGTTACTAAAGATGCAAAATTTAAATGGACCTCAGCATGCAATGAAGCTTTTTTAAAGCTTAATCATGCTTTGACTCAAGCATCGGTTCTAAAAAAACCTAATTGGTCTCTACCATTCCAAATCCATATTGATGCATGTGATTATGCTATAGGAGCAGTGCTGGGACAAAAAGTTCACAAGTTGGAAAATGCAATATATTATATCAGCAAGAATTTGCAAGGACCTGAATTGAATTATACAGTTATTGAAAAGGAAATGCTAGCTGTCATATATGCCCTTAACAAGTTTAGACACTATATTACAGGGTATCCCATATTGGTGCATACAGATCATACTGCAATTAGATATCTCATGAATAAGCCATCAATCACTAGTAGACTGGCTCGCTAGTTATTGTTGATGCAGGAATTTGATATCACAGTTGTTGATAAGCCAGGGAAGTCTAATGTTGTTGCAGATTATCTTTCACGTCTTCAATTGCAGGAAGACTCTACAAAGATAGATGACACTTTTCCAGATGAGCATTTGTTTCTCATACAGGCTCGTACTCCTTAGTATGCTGATGTTGCCAACTATTTAGCTGCAGCTAAGATGCCAATTTCTTTTTCTCCTAAGGAAAAAAGGTTGCTAGTCGATTTTTTTTTTAACTTTTCATGGATTGCTGATTGTCTATTTTATACTGGACTTGATCAAGTCATGTGAAGATGTGTCAGAGAGGATGAAACATATGACATCTTGCATGCATGTCATGATGAGCCATGTGGAGGTCATTTTGCTGCCAAAAGGACAACACTGAAAATACTCAATACTGGTTATTATTGGCCTACACTACACAAGGATGATGCTCAGTACACAAGGAAGTGTGACAGATGTCAGCGAATGGGCAGACCTACAAAATCTGATGAGATGCCACTATATCCTCAAATATCTGTTATACCATTTGACAAGTGGGGATTAGATTTTGTTGGCCCCATTGATCCACCTTCTAATGGCAAATCTTATATCTTGGTATGTACAGACTATGTGACAAAATGGGTAGAAGCTAGAGGTATGCAACATGCAAGAAATAATAAGGTAGCTGAGTTTCTCTATGAAGAAATATTTACAAGGTATGGAGTACCCAAGGAAATTGTCTCAGATCAGGGACCTTAATTTACATCAACATTGATAAAAGCTTTGGTCAATGAATACAATATAAGACACATGAAATCTACTCCATATCATCCACAGTCTAATGGCCAAGTAGAAGTTACCAACAAAGAGCTTGAGACTATTCTTACCAAAACAGTGTCTATCCACAAGAAAGATTGGTCTCATTGGCTTTCAAAGGCAATTTGGGCATATAGAACAACATGGAAAACACCAATTGGATTCACACCTTTTGAGATGGTTTATGGCAAAACAACAATGATGCCTATTGAATTTGAGTATAAAACCTTGAGAACAACTCTATAACTGAATATGACATTGTCTGAAGCACAGAAGGAATGCATTCAACAGTTAAATGCTCTTGATGAATGGAGAAAGATAGTTGTTCAACAAACATAATTGATTCAAAACCAAAGAGCCAGATGACATGATAAATATATCGGAGAAAATAAATTCAAAGTTGGTGACTGGGCACTCCTATATGATTCCAGATATAAGGATGCTATGGAAAAACTCCAAACAAGGTGGTTAGGTCCTTATGAGGTAGAATAAGTTTTTTCAGAATGGAGTAGTCTGGTTGTCCACAATAGATCATGTTCGATTTAAACTCTTAGTGAATGGACACCGACTACAACTTTATCACAAGCCAGCTACTAGAGAAGAGTTCCTACAGCAATTCGCTCTCCACAATGAAATACAAGTTCCTGCAGCAACTGGCAAGGTTCCTACAACAACTGCCAATGATTCGGTATCAATTCATGAGCTTCTTGTTGCATTTGAGCATGTTGATAAAGGTGATGTTCCTACAACCTCTGCAGTGAACTTATTTATCGTATCATAATAAAATATTTCCATGGGGAATATTGTTCTCCTACATAAAGTTCCATCCACTACATTTCATCCCACTTTCTTACCTGTCACTTCATTTCATTTCATCATCATTTTCGTCCAATTGCAGGTATGTGTATATTGTACTTTATTTTATGCATTTATTAGTTCATTATGATTTTAATCCTGTTTTAATCGGCTCCAAACCCGAAATCTCGTCAGCCTGTGTGGACACGTGCTAGGTTAAGTTGGGGGGGGGGTACTTTATGGTCCTTTTTCCCAATAAGATTTATTATCCCGAATTGATTTCCTAACTGACATTACTTATGATGATTATTATTTCACGCGAGTGAATAATAAGTTCTGCCGTCAAAATTAAGATATGTAGATTTTAATTTTTGTGAATCTGTCAAACATTTTGGTGAAGCTACGGAAGTATCAGAGTCAAAGATGGGTGGTGATCTAATTCACCATGAACCAAAGGTCCATGAAGGGTTGCTGCAGGATGTTGTCTATGTGCATTATTTTCAAAACCACGGCTGGCTGGATTATTTCTTGAAAATCAGGGATTTCAATGACGAAATAGCTGTAGAATTTATGCATTCTTTTGATGAAGGAGAAGCTACAGTTAAAGGGTTGAGGGTAATTGCTACAGAGCAGTGAATTGCAGAGGTCATAGGGTTGCTGCAGGAAGGAGAACTCTTTTCGGAATCGAAGGATGCAAGGAGTGCCAGGGCAGAGTTCACAATTTCTATTGACAGACCCTTAATGGTGGATAGGCAAGGGACTAGAAGGGTTTCTTTGTCAACACATTGGCCTCAGGTAGCTCTATATATTATGAAATATATAACATGTGAAGGACGGTATTCAAATCTCCATTCACCTCACTTCAAGTTACATAGTCATCTGCGCCATGACCGACGAGTTAATGTCTCAAATTTCTTGTATCATCTCATTTCTATAAGTGCTAAGGAAACTGAAAAATATGGAAATCGCTCTGTTAGCCATCATGGACTGGTGAAGTTGCTGGTACAACGGTCCTTGAGAGATGTTTCACAAATGGAATGGGGTGTGTTTGAGGATATTCTGCAATTTAGGGTTGATGAAGCCCCTATTGAAAATAATCCGTCGGTTCAAGAAGAGATAGTTGCAGAAGATCTTTCTAGTGAAGATGAGGGTTTGCTGGTTGTTGAAGGAGCCGCAATTATTATAGAAGAAAATATTGAAGCAGAGTCAATCAAAGGACAACCCTCTACCTCTCTTCAAAAAGATTCACCTGCTTTGCAAAGGGAAGGAAAAGAATTGGAAAAGGAGGAATCAGATGAAGAATTTGTTATCCAGCCACAGGAAGCGCATATTCCTCCTGCAGCTAAGAGGCGTTGAACAAAAACAAAAACTCCTGCATCTGTTTCAAAAGTGTATGTAAGGAGAACAAGGAGGACACAAAAGACTCAACCTGTGAGTAATCTAGCAGAGGTGATTGCAGTGGAAACTTTGGAAGAAGAAGATGCTGCAGAGAAGGAAATTCAAGAAAACCCTGTGGAAGAAGAAATTCAGGAAGAAATTGTAATGGATAAGCTTGCAAATCTTGCTTTAGTAGCATTGCAATGTGAGGAGATTGTTGATAATGTTCCACAACAACCTGAAGAAAATGTGGGAGATATGCCAATCCAGAATGAGAAATTTATTGAAGAAATCCCACGGTCTAAGGTAGGACCTATAAGAACTCCTTCATCCCTAACTAGTTTATCAATTGCTTTCACATTTTTTAGGCAATGAGAAATAGAGAAGGATAGGTTGCAAGGGATAATTAATAAGCAACAAAAAGAGATTGAGAAGAAAGATAATAGAATTAAAGAATTGGAGGCTAAGGTAGAAGAGATTTATGGTATGGTTCCTGAGATAATGCAATGTAGGGCTCCCCCAAGAATTTTTGTAGTGCATTTGAAAGAACGGTATCTAAATTTCAGATTAAACCGCATTGTAAGGGACCTTAATCCATCCTTGGAAACACTTGAAGAATTCTATCATGCTTATCAAACCTCCCCACATGCTGTAAGGAATCTGTTATGTGAATTATATTTACATAACTATGTTGTACCCCAGGACAAAGAATGAAATCCTTTGTTGTACATTGGGGATATCCATCTCAGAGCTCTAATGTCTTGGATACAAAATGAGATGATTATAGGACCACAAGCCAGGGAGTTTGAAAAATTGGAACTTGACTGTCCATTGCCATTGAGGAGGGAATCGAAAGCACCCAGGGTTCTGTATTATGATTGGCAAAAGTTGCTAATAAGAGATGATGTTAGTAAGATAGATCTTCCAATGAGAGAGAAAGTCTATCAAGCATATGAGCAATTGGTTCAGACCCACAAGACAATTGCACTAGAGGGGCTAAATCAACGCTGGAATCATCTACCAGATCATTCAAAACTGGGAGAACCCTACTCATTACAAAATTTTCATGCAGCTATACAGAGAGCCTCTAGGTACATACAGCCAAGCAGGGAAAAATCCAATAATTGGTTGCCATTAATCTTTCAGCCTCCGATCTTTATGTGGCCACTTTTGGCATGCCAACCAACAGAACAAAATTATGATGTAGTTGTGGAAGAAACAACTAGATGGTCCAGGTTGGAGAAAATGAAAGGATTTTATTGGAATTTGCCTTCCAAGGGAAAGGGACAAGACACTGTTGGTGATTTCAGAGTTTCAGGAAAAATCAGAAATTTTCCTTTTGCTGCAGGAGCAACAAACCCTTAAAGTTGGGGGCCATGATAAGTCGATGTTTTGACATGTTTTTTATCAGGACTCTTAGGTTTTTGGTATCTTTTGGGTTGCATTGTGATAGTAAAATATTGTGAATTGACTATATGTAATCCATGTTTTAAAATTGAACTTAAGAAATCATGTTTGAACTTTGTCGGTTAATTCCTGCAGCCATGCCAATTTATTCCTGTAGCCAAATGGTTTGTCCTTGTGATATGCGGATTATTTGGGATGATTTCATATGTGATTTAATGAATGTATTAGTTAAGTAAGATACATATGCATGTCCTTGTATGTTGTTTCTGTTTTAGTGCAGATAATAATTGATGCTGCGGTGGAGGATTTTCTTTCGCACCTAAGGACTGGAGAATCACGTTCAGATAGTTGGAGGTCAAATTGAAGGAGATTCAAGCGAGCGCAATGTATGGCATAATCAGAGCAGTTGTACTTCACCATGGGAGTTTAATTCTTGTGCATATTTAATTCACAAAATATCGCTTTGGCGTGCAAAGACTGTGGTTCGGTTTCAGATCCACAGTTTCTGCAACCAAGCTCTCAGTTATCCCCTTCATCTGACAATTATCCGCCTCTTCTTCTGGATGTAACTAGAGTTGTCCATTGTAGTTTATCTTTTCTTTATAATAAGCTCTTCCTTCTTTTCTGAGAGTTAGACAAAATGGAAAGGGATTGAGCAGAGTTTTTGTCAAGCATTCTGAATTTTCTCTTTTAGAATATGTAATCATCTTTCAGGAAGAAATGAATAAGAATATGTTATTTTGATCTATTAATAGTTTTTTGCTGAGAGTTTGATATCACTCATCCAAGGGGGCCCACTTGGTGTGTGATCCTGTGTTTATGATTAGTGAAGTTAATTTTTACTTAGTTGCAGTAGAAGTTCATGACTGGATTGTTCCTGTAGCCACTAGAAATAGATCCTTTGACTGTTCATGCAGCCAAGGCAGAACAATGTGATTACTGTTATTTTCATTATATCATTTCAGTAGAGTTTTGTAAAGCTTTCATTTAGCCTTTTATGATTTCCATTCCTACCTTTCCTACAGTAATACAAAATAATCATTTAAGGAGCTTAGTGCATATATATTGCAGACCCATTTCAAGTTTTATGTTCCTGGATTGACAACTAAATGAACACCAGCCATGAGAATAGTAAACTCTACCATATGAAGGTCCAAACTTCAGATTGAGATTTCAATTAGAGGTATTATTATTGTCATTATAGTTGGGGTAGACAGATTATATGAGGCAAAATTTGCTTTTCAAGTAAGTGGGAAATTAATGAATTAATACTCTAACTTATGATATGAGATTTGGCTTAAGAGTAACAAAGATTTTGGCTTTCTTTTCAAGTACAACTCCTATCACAAGTTGTCATATCATAGCAGGCAACAACTATAAAATTCAATAATAATATCGAACATTTAATGCTTCTTTGGGAGTGAGTATGATAGAAGCTTACGTTTTCATTAAGTGAAAAATATTAAGGTTGCCCTTGCTGCCACTTTGCTTTCCAACCTAGCAACTTGACTTCATTGTCAGCTTATTAAAATGTGAAATAAAAAATGAATAAACTTTTGAGTTTAAAATATATAGATAAATTCTCTATGGTCGGGTTGTACAAACAACCCTATTGGAGCTATAGACGCTTGGCTAGCAGTAGAGCTATGTTTGGCAAAAATCAAAGAGATATGCTTGTCGGGGCTATGGACACCTGTTTGGCAGCAAGGCTCTATCCTAGTTGGCTATGAGGGATGAACCGAGTTATGTAGCTTAATGAAAGTGTAACTTTTTCTTTATTCATCCTTGGGGATGAAATATAAGATGAATCTTGATGCACACGCCGAAATGATTAGAATTTTAGAATTTTTATGTGCTGGGCCATGACATTATGCCTTTATGTGGGTTCTCGGTAAAAGAAAATCTTTTTCTTTGGGAAGCTTTTCTAAATCTCCTTTTATAAGTCTAAGTAATCAATGCATGGATTTTCCCTCTTTTCTTAGGTAGCAATTTGTTGTGGTCTTTTCACAACACACCCCATTTCAATCATGCTAAACTTGGGACTTTGTCTGCTATTTGATCAGCTTGCTGAGAACTTAAGAAAGTCTACAACCAATAGCATGTTTCCACAATTACTCAATCCTATTCACCTCATGAAGGCATGCCCTATTGACAAGTGGCACTTCCTGTAGCTAGGAAAACCATGCTATATTGCGACCCCTTCAACTTTAAGAAAACTACCTCTACGTTTGCCAGATGTCACTCTAATGTGCGTTCCAGAGGGGCTAATGATTCATAATGTTGAAAACTCCAGTCGTTGTACCACGTCTCCTTTTGGAAAAGCTTAAACTTGATGCTCCAATTTAGTTCCCATTTGTCCTCCAATTGCCACACTTGTCAATTGTTAGCCCTACAAGTGCTACGAAGCATGGAACTAGGTTGTGATGAGATTTGGCAAGGTCATATTTGCCCAATTCAAGCTAAGGTCATTGGGTTGACCTTTTGTTTACTTGGATCTTCTCTAAGGCACATCTATTTGTTTTTTAACTAAGATAATTTTGATTTGTAATGCTAATGATTGTTTGAGATTTGCAAAAACATGTGTCGAACTCACATAGTTTTAGTCCAAGGTGAATGATGATGATATTCTAATTATTAAAATTAATTTCTCTGTAGGAACCAAGGAGGTCACGAGATGGAATATGTATGCGCAATTTGTGGGGGACCAACAAGAAGAGATTGAAACATCAAGCTTCTCCTTTTAGATTTACTGTGATATTACGTAAACATCTTGCAGGGGCTACCAAATTTTGGATTTCTTGTAATCCCCTGATTTATCATTGAGAATATATATGAGAATGTTTGGAATGAATTTGCAAGATGGAAACTTCCCTTTGGTATGGGTGGCTTATTGGTTTATGAATCATAGATTTTGGATTCTACCTCTGCAAGCAAAGGTCCCCAATGGAGTCACCAAAGTTGTAGATTTATATGCAGCAGCCTAAGGGCAAATTACAATTTTTTCAAATCCTTTAAGTGGCAAAGCTTGTATGAAATCAAGCCACTTGGTAGCATGGCGCAGTTTCTAGTAAAATCGCAACCTTTCATTATCACAAAAGTGCACAATGTATGCCACATAGAGGTCCCATGCAATATTAATAGAGGCCCTTTGTTTTAAGGTAAATCGTGGCATAACATGCCACATGTTAGCATTGCAGAACTTCAAAAAGGAGAAAGAAAATCTTTGAAAAGTTGCACTAGTGTTCCACGTGTCTAATGCGAGGGATTTCTAAAAGGGAAGGCAAATGGGCTCGGTGCGAGCGAAAGGTGCCACTTTTCAGCAAGTTGGAAGCTAGGGGATGTTTTGAACCCAGAATGGATTGAGGACGCATTATTGGTTATTTCATAAGTGAAAAGGAACCAAAGTGTGTCACGTGGCAACGATAGTAAACTGAAGATAATGGGATGAGCCTAAGCTAAGGCAGTTGCAACGCAAGTAGTGGATGATCCATGTGACATCCATGTCATTCAGATAGAAGAAAAATAATGATACATAAATCATTGGGTCAAGGTTGTTGCAATGATCTCCTGTTGGCATTTGGTGTTCCGGTGATACTCTAGTGAAAATTGATGGTTTCTGATGCTTAAATAGATTCTTAGGAGTTGTCATTGATGGCAACTTAGTCTTCTTATCAGATTCGATATGGAGTTTTGGCTAACTGAATGTCTTGAATACGGTAATTTTGGATTAAGTCTGTCAATGCAGTTCAACATACAATTTTATGATTTCCGGTGAAGCGGTTTTGATTTCGGTGATCAATGATTAATTGGTTGGGTATGTGAGGAAGATCATTAGGACAATCCACCCTCCACTATTGATTCTGCCTGTTTGAAGGTTCGGTATCCGGTAGAACAGTAAAACAGAGTATTGTTCATTTTTGATGGGGTATCGTGTGATCAGATTCTTTAAGTTGTCTCTGATGACTCGAAATATGGTTGGAATGATATGTGAGACCTATAGGAAGCGTGTGATCATGTATTTTGGGTCCAGTATATTGTTCGACAATAGATCTAAGCCGACTTGCGGTTACATGTCTCGTTTTTTAAATTTGGTGAAGCCGACTTGTGGGTGATTAATTTTGAGTGTCTAGATATATAAGACCATTTGGGTTAATGGATTAGGTATCAAATATAATCTATGTGGTGTGTTTGGAGCGATTGAGCGCAATTTCACGTGTGCACTTTGAATTGTGTTGATATGGTAGAGCAGAACAAAGCAGTTTATCATAACACTGCAGCGGATCATTTTGTCACTAACCGGAACTGATATTTGGCATAGACAGGTGCTATTTTCTAGTTCTCTACTTATTGTAATTAGTTTTGTAATCTCTTGTAAGGCAGTGAGCCTTCCTCCGGGGTTGGAGCCCTATTTTGTAACTTGAGCAGTGAGCTCTAGGCAGTGTGCCTGAATGTAAGTGCATTTCCCTTATGTAATATTGTTTTTCTATTGGCCATAGTGAAATAATATTGTGGGTTCAAATCCCACCGTGGTTTTTCCCATTTCGGTTTCCACGTAAAAATCTTGGTGTTATGGTTGCATGGTTACTTGCTTTATGTTTTTGCACTTTACTTTCTTTGTTGTCCATTTGGTGGTTAAAGAATCAGATTAACAAGTTCAAAATTTGCAGAACACTAATTCACCCCCCCAACTCCCTTCTTAGTGTTCATTGATTCCAACAAATGGTATCGGAGCCTAGATCCTTCCAGGAAGGCTAACTGCTTGAGGAAGGTCCGAGAGATTGAATCAATGGATTTCGGTTTGCAGAGACAATTTTGTGTGGTTCTTGAAGATCTTGATGCAACAAGAAATTAGATAAGTTCTTTGAAGAGAAACTTGAATGCAGCTAAAGACTTCATTAATGATTTGAAAGATCAAGTGAACACTTCAAGAGACAAGAGGAAAGAGTTGATGGATAAACTAAAGGAAAAACAAGAAGAAAGCATGGAGAATCAAGACAAGTCTGATGAATGTGAGAAGTTTGCGAGAGGGAATGTTGTATTGAAGAATGAGATGCAATCCATAGTGATGAAGCTGACTAAGGAGATTGAAGACTGGAAGAAGAATGAAGAGAGTCTAACTCAATCATTGAAAGATAGATCAGATGAATGTTTCAGGCTAACATATGAGAATGATCAGTTGAAGCTTGAGTTGACAGAATCAAGGAATGATGGACAAGAACTTGAAAGATAGATTGTTGCCCTAAGAGATGAACTTGCTACTACAAATGAATACAAAGACAAATTCAATGCTATCTCAACAAGGCTTGATGAGATGCTGGATAATCAAAGGCATGGAAAAGACATGAGAGGACTTGGATATGAGAAAGGAGAATCCTCTGGTTTGGGACAAAGCAATACAAAGCCTAAGAACAAGAATCCTCTGATAAGACAACCTAATGCTTATAAATCAATGGTAGATGTTTTACTTGCAATAAATTTGTTCATATGGCAAATCAATGCAAAAGTAAGATAAATAATAGAATGATGAATAATGTGAACAATGGTCCTACCTTTACCGGTCAATGTTTCATATGCAACAATTTTGGTCACAAGTCAAATATGTGTAGAGCAGTAATGAATAACTTTCAGGACATAAGATGTTATTCTTGTGGAATGTTTGGACATAACTCTAACCAATGCAGGATGAGACCAAATCTAATGAATTTCAGACCTATGCGAAGAAAATGTGGGTAAAGAAAGAAGATTCCAATGTGTAGAATGGCTCCATACCTGAATCCGGTGATGGAACCTCATCTGGTAACTAGGGCTTTTTGGCCTTAGGGGGAACTTTACATGTAGATTCATAGAAGCCCCTCTTTGGTGATCTGTAACCGATTCTGGTAGGTTGGAGAAGGCTTAAATCATGTGTATAGATGCTATCCGAAAATTTGATGGAGATTTGAGGCTCCGGTAAGCAATTTCATGAAAATTATAGTAACTAGTTAAAGCATTTATTACAACACATAATTAGGTTTTCAAAGGTTAAAAAGGGCATTTCAAAGGTTTATTTTTCACAATGTGACCAAGAGAAAAGAGCAGTGCAATGAAGAAAAGATATTTGGCAATCAAAATCGAGCTTGCAGTGATTTCTTGTGCCTAGTTGAATTAAAAGGTATTTATCTGTTCTACGAAATTATCTGTTTCAAACCCTAGATTCAAAATGGCATCGGTATTTGGAATTGCTACCCCGTTGGTTGTTGAGATTAAGGATAGACCCAGACCTGTTTTCAAGAAACACCCCTTCAAGTCTGTCGAAGATGATCCGGAAGGAGCATTTTCTTCGGTACCCTACGACGTTCTTCACAATGAGGATATTAGGGCATACATCCATTGTGATCTTGAGGAGCTTGGCAATCCTGATATGTTGTCCCTATACAACAAACATCTGGCAGACAACTTGGGTAACCTCAAACCAAAATATAAGATTCTTCAAGGCAAGGGTTTTTCGCAGTTCATCCATTTCCCGTTGTTCGATGAAGCAGAATGGATCTGGTATATCCTCAGTCGAGTCCATGATGAGTTCATATGACTTGATAGGCCTCATAAGATCATTGAGCAGGCAATTCAAGTTGTGACATGCCTAAATGCAACTGATGAAGTACTTGGCTTGAGAAAGGTATCGAATAACACAGTAATAGCCACTACTTGTTCTAAGTTTGATAATAGAGCAACGACTATCAACGACATCTTGGAGCATGATGTCAAATTTGCATCGATGGTGGTTGGTTACAAAGTCTATCAGTCAAGCAAACAAAATTTTGTCTCCGGAACTACAATATATACAACATATCAGATACTCAAGGATGACAAGAGGTATGATCTATGCACAGTCCTTCAGAATGAACTGATGAGTAGTTTTAAGCAAATCAAGCAAGACAAGAAGCACAATTTTAAATATGGGTCTCTTCTTATTTGTTTGGCCTTATATTTCTTGAATGAGATACTTGGTATAAAAGAGAAGGTCCAATGGGCCTATGATAGAGCGGTGGCAATGCAAATCAAGGAGGGATTGTGGGGAATAGGAAATGCTACTATGAGAATATATGCATTGTGGGGCTATTTCAAGACTTTTCAAGCCTCCATAAAGAGCAGAGCAAGAATCCCTAAGGAGATTGTGGAGAAATATGAACAAACTATTTGCTTCATGGTTGATAAAGATCGATGTCAGATGGAAGCGGTTGAGCCTAGGACAGTTTGGATCATGCCCATGGGCTATGAAGTTGACACTATCATGCTTGAAGCATATGCTCAACACCTTTTGAGACAACCGATAGATTTAAAAGAAGAAAGATTTGGTACTTTCAAGGAAAAGGACTCAAGTTTGCATAAACAGTTCACCAATGTCAGAAGAAAGAGGAAGATTAGAAAGGAAGCAAAGGTTATTGCAGAGCAGATGGGATTGACAAAGGAAGTTGTACAAAGGGCAAGAGCTCAGAACATTTTGAGGGAAGAAGATGTAATAAAATTGTTAATGCATGATAGCCTTGGTAAGATAAATGATTGAATGAGAGATAAATGAAGTCTCTCATTCAAACATTTATTATCGTGAGGGGGCACGATCAAGTGATGTCTTGATCGGCCATGTCCAAAAGACATGGTCGGTCAAGGCATCGCTTGACCGTACCCAGCCCACTACATATACCAAATGAAATGTTGGAGAATGGACATTGAAATAAAAAATGCTCCTCCTCTCCTGCAACATAAAAGAAGACAATCAGATTTATACAACAATTCAGTGATAGATAATACATAGAAGAAGATAAATTTTAATTCTAATCCACAAAATTAACATGGTATCAAAGCCAGGTTTCCTTCTATAAAGCCTAACCGCCTGAAGGAAGATCCGATTAAGATCAGATTGATATCTCCTTGAAGTCTCGAATATGGCTACATTGCAAGAACTTGTCCTCTCAAACTTAAACTACAAGTGTCCCTTGCTAAAGTCAGAAATTCAGACGTATGTTCAGAAAAATATGTTCTCTAGAAGAAACTCAAGATACCTTGTGATTGAAAGGGAGCTTACTAATCAAGATTGAGCACTTCTGAGGTAAAAATTTTAAATATTGATTATTATTATTAATACTAATAATTATTTTATGGGCCCTATGTAAATCATAAGGAAGTGACAACTTCCAAATGATTTCCACTTGTATTTTTGAGGTTATTGGAAGGTGACGATCTTACAGTAACTCAAGATTGTGGATAGAATCACCGACTGAGGCAATCCACGTAAAAGCTTGTGGATAGAATCGCCGACAGAGGCAACCCACACAAGAGCTCATGGATAGAATCGCCGATTGAGGCAATCCACTTAAGAGCTCATGGATAGAATTGCCGACTGAGGCAATCCACGTAAGAGCTTGTGGATAGAATCGCCAACTGAGGCAATCCACGTAAGAGCTTGTGGATAGAATCGTCGACTGAGGCAATCCACACAAGAGCTCATGGATAGAATCGCCGACTGAGGCAATCCACGTAAGAGCTCATGGATAGAATCTCCGACTTAGGCAATCCACGTGAGAGCTCATGGATAGAATCGTCGACTGAGGCAATCCAGACAAGAGCTTGTGGATAGAATCGTCGACTGAGGCAATCCACACAAGAGCTTATAGATAGAATCGCCGACAGAGGCAATCCACTCAAGAGTTTGTGAATAGAATCACCGACAGAGACAATTCACATCTTGAAACTATGGTCCCAAGATAAACATCATATGATTATGAATATTGCTCCCAATACCTTTTACATTTATCTTACCTAGCTAAGAGGGAGTGTTAATGCATGATAGCCTCGGTAAGATAAATGATTGAATGAGAGATAAATGAAGTCTCTCATTTAAACATTTATTATCGTGAGGGGGCACGATCAAGTGATGTCTTGATCGGCCATGTCCAAAAGACATGGCCGGTCAAGGCATCGCTTGACCGAACCCAGCCCACTACATATACCAAATGAAATGTGTGAGAATGGACATTGAAATAAAAAATGCTCCTCCTCTCCTGCAACATAAAAGAAGACAATTAGATTTATACAACAATTCAGTGGTAGATAATACATATTAGGAGATAAATTTTAATTCTGATCCACAAAATTAACAATCATAGCCCCAACCAGTTAACCTTTCCATGCAGTCAAAAGCTAAATCTAGTAAGTATGCACCTATTTCCGAAGTGAAGAAACGGTTCCTCCACCCAAGCCCAAGCCTGCAATAGCAACCGATGGAGTTGAGAAGAGGAAAAAGGAGAAGCCTTCTAGGCAATTTGTTGCAACAGAGGAGGAGACAGAGTCAGATGAAGAAGTTCATAAAGTCAAGAAGATTGCTACTTATGCTCGAGTAGTCAGAAATCCATCTGGGGATGCTCCACCCTCTAAGAAGACAAAGATTCAAGGTGAGTCATCCAGAAAGTCTAAAGGAACCAGGAAATAGAAATCTGAAGCCTTGGAATCTGGTAAGTTTGAGATTATTCCTCCTAAATCCTTAGAAGATATAAAGAATGAAATCACTAAAGATGTAACTTTGAAAACTCTTGGTGTATATTATTAGAATACGAATGATAAGGAGAGGAGAGAAATTGAGGAAGCAGTTGTACTAATATGAATAATTCTAGTAGAGCTCTAAATGAGTTATCATTCGAGTTGCCTAAGGAGTGGTATGATATCCTTGATATCTAAAGAAATACTGCCTGTCGGAAAGATGAAGAAATGTAGGAGTATGTTTTGGTAAGTACTTGTTCAACCATCTCTAGGGATGAAGTTGAAATATTATTAAAATTGGCAAAAGAAAATTTTAGGAGCAAGAGAAGAGTTAACAGAATTATGCTTGACCCGATGAAGTTGCAAGAGAAACATAACAAATAATGAAAGACTTTTTACTTGAGTTGAGATGTGAGGTAAATCAACCCCATGATGCTTCCCACTTGGAAGGACACAATCTTGACACTTCCATTCCAAAATTACATATATAAGTCTCTAGTGGTGAGGTAGATCAACAGTTTGTTGATAAAGAAGCAACACTAGATGCACCCTCTAAGAATCCAATTGTAGATGTCTCCTGTGAAGCTACTCAGGACCCTCCTGAGATAGAAGTGATTGCAGAAATGATAGCAGAGGAGATAGCGAAAGTTGAAAAGAGTGTGAAAGCAGAGGTTGAGAAGGAGAGGAGTGATGAGCATCCAGAGAAACCTCTGGTAACCATGACTGCAGCAATTGTCACCGACAAAGGTAAGGAGATTGATGTAGAGGATGACTTTTCTCATGGTTTGGTTGATTTGAGCACTCTTTCTCCTCTTCAAGTTTTGAAACTTGCCACCCAAGCTTTGATCAAGGCAAGTGAAGAACTGTTGAAATCTCAATCTGAAGATAAAGAAGTCATCTCTCTTGCCACTCGGGTTTTGGAAAAACTTTTGCCAAGTTTTTGTCAAGATTTTCATGCTTCTCCCTTCAGAAATCGTAAGAACCTGTTAAATGTTGTTAACTTCAATTTTGTATCATTAGAAAAGGCTGCAGATGAATCTGTACAAAAAAGATTTAATGAGATAAGATTGTAGGAAAAGTTGAAAGAAGTAGAGAGGGATAAAGCAAGCCTAACGCCTGCAATGAAGAGTGTACAAGAGGCATTAAATGAAGGTGGGAAAATTTTCAAATCATGTCTGTTTTTTCCCAAGTTTACCGTAGACATTGATCGGCAAATAAGAGATCTTGAGAACAAGTTAGCCGGTATATGTCATTCTTTCGCACCTCAATATGTCTTCCTGAATTCCCTTGAAGCACCAATTTTGGATTATTCTGATAAAATAAAGGGCTTGAATCATGACAAGGAGAGAATGTTGAGTAGAGTAGGGGAACTGAGGAGTTTGATAACTTCTCGGATGGACACCTTGCTGGGAGCGCAGCTGGACAGAACAAATGCCTTAGGCAAACTGGTGCCATCTGATCTTCAGAGTGTTGAGATTGATGCATTTATATGCAATGCCCTAATAAATGTATTTGACTGTTTCCTGAGAGGATGTAACGAGTATCTGAAATCCTTGAAGGTGACCTACTCCGACATCTTTAAGTTCATGTAATCAAGTGCGTTCATTCTTTTGTATATAAATTTTGGTGGATTCCAACCATTTGCCATTGATGTCAAAGGGGGAGAGAGAAGTGAAAAATGGAGTAAGAAGTTCAGGGGGAGTCAGTCAGATTGAGTGTATAGAATTTAGATTTTTGGTGTCTTGCAGATTCTAGATACTTATCATTTTTCACCTGTGTTGCCATGAATGCCAAACAAGGAGATTGTTGGCATTTGGTATTTCGGTGATGCTTCGATGAAGATTGATGGTTCCTGATGCTTATAGATTCTTAGGAGTTGTCATTGATGACAACTCAACCTTCTGATGAGATTTGGTACAGAGTTTTGGCTAACCGGATGTCTTGAATATGGCAATTCTGGATTAAGTTTGTTAATGCAGTTTAGCATATAGTTATATGATTTCCGGTGAAGCGGTTTTGATTTCGATGATTGGTGGTTAATTGGTTGGGTATATGAGGCAGATCATCAAGACAATCCACCCTCCATTATTGATTCCTATGCCTATTTGAAGGTCTGATATCCGGTAGAACAATAAAACAAAGTATTCTTCATTTTTTATGGGGTATCGTGTGATCAGATTCTTTAAGTTGTCTCTGGTGACTGGTAATATGTTTGGAATGATCTGTGAGAGCTATAGGAAGCTTATGATCATGTATTTTGGGTCTGGTATATGGTTCGATAATAGATCTATATCGACTTGCAACTACACGTCTCATTTTTTATATTTGGTGAACCCGACTTGTGGGTGATTAATTTTGAGTGTCTGGATATATAAGACCATTTGGGTTAATGTATTAGGCATCAAATATAATCTATGTGGTGTGTTTGGAGCAATTGGGCGCAGTTTAACGTGCACACTTTGAATAGTGTTGATTCGGTAGAGTAGAACATAACAGTTTATGAGAACAGTGTACTGGATCATTTTGTGCCTAACCGGAACTGATATTTGGCATAGACAGATGCTATTTTCCAGTTCTCTATTTATTGTAATTAGTTTGTAATCTCTTGTAAGCCAGTGAGCCTTCCTCCGGGGTTGTAGCCCTATTTTATAACTTGAGCAATGAGCTCTAGGCAATGTGCTTGAATGCAAGTGCATTCCCCTTATGTAATATTGTTTTGCTACTAGTCAGAGTGAAATAATATTGTGGGTTCAAATTCCACCGGAGTTTTTCCCATTTGAGTTTCCACGTAAAAATCTTGGTGTTATGATTGCATGGTTACTTGCTTTATATTTCTGCACTTTACTTTCTTTGTTGTCCATTCAGTGGTTAAAGAATTAGATTAACGAGTTCAAAATTTGCAGAACACTGATTCACCCCCCCTCCCTCTCAGTGTTCATTGATTCCAACATCTCCATGATGACAATTCACACTCGGCAAATATGTTGGAGCCTATTCAATTACAAGCATTGTTTTCAACGAGAATGGATTACTGTATATAAGCCTACGAGCATGATGGAATGAAAAAAAAAAGATTTTTTTTAAAAATGTGTATTTTTTTTTTTTTTAAAGAACACTCAGAGATTCAGTAGTTAGCAACTCATTGTCAGACCTTAGCATGTTATGTTTCAGCCATTAATTGATATTGAACTTTCAAAATTGTGTCGTATTTTGCCTCTTTTGCTTGTTTGTTTCTATCAAAATGCTTTGTGGCATTATTAGATGAATGTAGTTGTTGTGTGTCAAATTCGGCTTTGATGATTCCGAGTATACATTTGTGGAGTATTGAATCATGTCTTACTCTCCTTCATTCTTTGCAACATATATTTTTGGACATTATATTATGCTTAATTTACATTATATAGAAGGTTTTAAGTCTTTAGTAAGATAATCAAGGCATATCTTGCTCTAGCGAACCTTAGTGGGTGCTTTTCATGGGAAGATCTAAATGCTATACTTTGTGTCCTTCAGACCTTAGGCATGCCATTCTCTTCCCAACAATGAAGAGTGTGTGCAATTTGGTGTCTATCGCTTTGGAGTTATATATTTCCAATTAATTTTAGGAAAGGGATTTAAAGTGTAATAAATGCTTTGCATTGGCAGATTGCCTTAGTTTAGTTGAGTTTATGTTTAATTCTCTCTTCCCTTTCCATCCCTATCTAAAATTTGAAGAGCCTACTACTAAAATCTTGAAGGTTGGTTCGTATACCACAATTAGGTCTCACATTTGTGAAACTTTTGGACTGCCATCTTTAAGTGTTAGCTTGAGAGATCAACGACTATATTAATCAAGGCACATATCCTAGAGGTACAAATCATAATCCCACATTCCATATTCATATTAATGCCTCATATCATGTTGTCCGTGTAGTCTTTGGACAAAAATAAGGAGCGATTGAATATGTTATCTTCTATGTTAGCAAAAATTTGCATGCAACATAACTCAACTATACAGTAACAAGAAAGGAGATGTCAGAAGTCATCTATGCAATAAATAAATTTAGACACTACATAACTGAGCATCAAGTCTTTGCACACACAGATCATGCAACAATAAGATACTTGATGAAAAACATTGTTGTTAGTGGTAGGCTAGTTAGATGGTTACTCTTATTGTAGGAGTTTGGCATTACCATAATAGACAAACCTAGTAGAGCCAATGTTGTTGCAAAATTTCTTTCTAGGCTCACAATATAGAATCAAAACCAATTATAAATGACTCCTTTCTAGACGAGCATCTCTTTTATATGTAAGTAGAAACTCCATGGTATGTAGACATAGAAAATCATCTTGTGTTACTAAAAATGCCTCCATACTTCACTCTAAGGGACAGGTGTCAGCTAGTGGAAGGAGCTTCCCATACTCTTGGGTTTTAGGTTACTTGTTTTATACATAACTTTATAATTTCTTGAGAAGATGCATAAAAGATCATGCAACAATAAGATACTTGATGAACAACGTTGTTGTTAGTGGTAGGCTAGTTAGATGACTACTCTTATTGTAGGAATTTGGCAATACCATAATAGACAAACCTAGTAGAGCCAATCTTGCTGCAAAATTGTAAAATACTTGCCTATAGGAGGTTTTCCATTCCATAGCTCATAAGGTGTCTTTGTGTAATTCACTCATACTTGTACCCTATTAAGAATGTAAACAACAGTATGCATGACCTCTTTCTAATACACATTAGGCAGGTTGGCATCCTTCAACAAAGTTGTAGCCATTTTAACAACAATCCTATTCTTTATTTCAACAACTCTATTTTGTCGAGGGGTCATAGGAACATAAAAAAGTCTTCTAATACCATGTTCTCATAGAATCTATCAAATTAATTGGTAGTGAACTCTCCTCTATTAGACCTTAAACATTTGATCTTATCATCTACTTGATTTTCAACCATAGACTTGAACACTTTAAACTTCTCTAATGCTTTAGATTTTACTCCCAAGAAAGTAACCCATGACATTTTAGAATAATCATCAATAAGCAACATAAAATACCTTTCACCATTCAGTGTTCTTTTCCATGTAGGTCCACAAAGATATGTATGAACCAACTCCAAGGGTTTTGAAGTAGAATTCTTTGTGTTCTTGAACCTCCTCCATGTTTGCTTTCCCAACTAACACTCCCTACACACAATATCAACAAGTTTGATAATATTTGTTAAATCTCAAGTACAACATGAGTAGAACTGATCTTCACCATATTGTCAAAATTGATATGTCCCATCCTTTTGTGCCACAACCAAAATTCATGAAATATGAGCTTATAACCTTGCTAGACATCTAACTCACTCAAAAGATTGTCTTGAACCCTTAACATAATAACATCATTAGTCTTATGCTTACCATCAGTTAAAAGATTGCCTTTACACAAATAGTTGCAGCTTCCTCACCTACAAATTTTATAGATCCCCCATCATACTTGATAAAATAAATGAACTTTCTTTTATCACCTGTCATATGATTTGAACATCCAGAGTTAATTATCTATGCTTTAGGCTCTACTTTTGCATGCAGTGTAGTCTTCATATTCACTGGTTTTTCACTGTTCTTCACATCTTGATTATCGGGCCTTTCATCATTCTTCTCCTCTATAGCCTAAAACAATGATCCTTCATTTGAGTCATCACCATCTTCTTCTTCAGATGAATAGGTCTCCATTGAGCGTAAATTCTTTTTAGGCTTATCTTTCTCATCTATTCTCTTATTTTTATTATTCCATATGTGATTGTTTGTTCCCTTGTTATCATCATTAGGTCATCTACCATAATCTTCCCTATAAGTACATCTAGAAGCATAATGACCAATTCTTCCATAATTGAAACACTTGAAGGGTAACTTACCTTTGTATTTTTTGGATCCTTTGTTTAGTCTTCTCACAAATTTTGCTTCTATCTTATCCATGTCATTGCTTGCTTCAGGTTCATATTAAGTCTTCTTCATAGCTTTGAATGTTGCTTCTTTCTTCTCTTTCCACAAATCATCTAGCTCAACAATCTCAAAGGCAAAGAGTGATCCATTGAGAAATCCAATATTTACTTCTCCATATCATGACCTTCTTTAATCACATATGTCTTAGCTTTTTAGCATTTAGTTAGTGTTAGCATCACTTTTCTCACAATTTCACTTTTTGTAATTTACCACCAATACCCTTAATATCACTCACAATCTCATTTACTCTATGTAGATAGCTCTCAATGTTCTCATCATTATACATCTTCAAGTTCATAAATTTATGCTTCAAATTTGTCGACTTGGCTTGCTTTATCTTGTAATCGCCTTCGCATGCACTACCCAACTTCTCCTATATCTCTTTAGCAGACTTCAAACACATAACTTTAGCAAATACAAAATTACTTAAACAATTGATAATTGCAACTTTAGCCTTCTCATTATTCTTGTGTGCCTTAATCTCATCTGCAGTCTGAGGACCTTTTTTGGAGCTATATACCCATTTTGGATACTCTCATATTTCAGTCGATAGAGATTCCAGATGAAATTCCATCCTCTCCTTCCAATAAGAGTAACTTGTGTCATCAAACTTTGGTGCTTTGTAATTAACTTTCTACACCATTCTAGATCTTCTTCGAGTGGTTAAGCTTCTCTAGGAAGAACAAGGCTCTAATACCAATTGTTGAACACACCACAAGACTGAGAGGGGGGTGAATCAATCTGGACGTCAAATTACTTCATTTTTATCTATTAAAATTCCAACCTTAATTAACTTATTACTGCAATTATGAAACATGAAAGCACAAAGCACAACAACCACATGAACACAAGATTTAAGTGTAAAATCCTAAACAGGAAAAAGCCACGATGAGAATCACACTCACAATATGAATAATTGATTACAATGTTTTGGCTCAAGACCAAGAAGCTTACTGCCTCTAAATGGACTTGCAAGACTAAGACGCACAAAGCTATTGCAAGATACAAAGGTTTGCACAAACTACCAAAAGGAACACACCTTTTGACAAGTGTAGAGGATCAATGAATTGAAATGAACAAGATCTCCTAATCATGAAATTGTCCTCGATTGATTGTGTCAAGTGACCATTATCATGGCAAACACATATGACATCAAACATTATCTCAAAGCTCTTCACAAATTGTCTTTCACACCTTTACTACACTAAATTTGCTTGTGCATCCTTCACATCCACTTCACATCAATTCACACACATCCCATGCTCAACTCATACATCCGCACTCCTATATATACAAGATTATTTATTAAAACCCTCAAGTAGGTCGGCCACAAATGAAATAAATAATATTACAACATCCATTATGGTCGACTCTAGGAAATATTGAGGACCCAAACACATCACTACAAATCATTCCCAAATGATTCAATGAACCGCACATGCTAACACATCCTCCAAAGTCAACATGAAATGAAACATGGAGATAAGCAATAAAGCATACCAACTAGTCGACCTAAAAACATCCTCAAATGCACAAAACTCAATGCAAAGCTACACATGCCACATTGAGATCCATATTAACATCCAAAGTCAACCACCAAAGCATATTTGAACGAAAAAGGCATGATCTAGATAGGATACACTACCACAATGAGCCGAAAACCAAACCAATTGACAACACTAAACTTAGAACACCATAACTCCACTTGCCGAACAAATTATCACTAGAAAATTGAATTGGAACCCTACACAAATCAAATGAACATGCCCTCCAAGCCACAACACTGAAAACTATGTATTAGATAACCGCCAAGCATTCTTCAAACCAGTTTTGACAAACACATTACTATTAAAAACAATAACTACCTCTACCATCTAAGCAACAAAGGACATGAAAACTTGATAATGCAATGCACACATCATAAATATTGTATACAAAATTGCACTCCATAATCTTCACATACCAAAGGAATCTAAAGAATTCTCTTGCTAGGACATTAAAAACTCTTTCCTACATATTGAAACTTCTAGTACATCAACCTTCTAAAAACACCTCAAACTTTCTCAATATCACTACCAGACCACACAACAACATATAAACACTCACTTTCAAACCATCTGCAACACAGTGACATCAATGACAACACCAGATAGGTTAACATCAATGACAACACAACTCAACAACTCAAGTTTCCTACAATTTCATCATCCCATAATAATGCATTTTCACTTTATTAATTATATACGGTGAAATTAGCAATTCAAATATTATAAAATCAAATGAATATTCAACCACATAAAACCCTAGTTCTACAATGAAACCCACCATACACCAATGAAGAACCTAAAAACATGCAAAGCAACAAATATGAAAGATTATACCATTCACATGCTCGTGAGCGTTTCATCTTTATTGTTTCTTATCTTCATTGATCTTGATTGATATTATTTCTCTCAGATTTTATGTGTGCACAAGAGCTCAAGAAAGAACGAATTTTAGTTGTGTAGACGCTTGATAGCTACGAGAATTCGCCAAGCTTAGGATTATGATTGCATTCGCATTAGCATTCATTCATTAGAGATTGATAAGGATAAAAAGATCTTCTTATATAGAGAGTATCTTAAAAATGAAGCGATAGGATTAAGAGGTGGAGGAATAAATGGTCGGCTAGGATTGAAGGGTAGGTATTGAAAATAGAAAAATATTAGGGGGTGGTTAAAGGTAAATTAAGAGATGAATGACAAGTGTCATGGAGGGAAAAAACTAATGAATTAATTAAATAAATGAAGATATATTTAATTAATAGAAGAAGTGGGATGAGTTAAATAGATAAAATATTTATCTAATTTAGGGAAAGGATAATTTAAATAAATAAAAATATTTATTTAAATAGGGAAAGGCTAGAAAAGGATTACCGAATGAATTAAATAAATAAAAACATTTGTTTAATTATGCTAGGTTAATTTTAGGTGTCTACATTTAAAATGTATATGATAAAATTGAGAATTCAAATATTGTATGTTACCCCTATATTTTTGCTCATGCCTAAAGCCCCGTAATCAGCTAAACACCAGCTATTGCTAATGTTTTAATATTGAAAGTGTTGGTCACCTTTGTTCAAACTTTCAAGGACCCTCATGGACATCCCCTACCTCCTAGTCACAAAAAAAAATCATTATTTTTCAAATTATGTGAAAGATGACACAAAATCCTTTTGTAGAGATAATTTTAACCTCATTTTCTCCAAAATGGTTAGTTTTTATAGCCAAACTCGATGTCGGCTGAGAGATTTTAATGCTTTTATTTTTGGGTTACCCATATGCCCAAACAAGTAAATCCAAAGTCTTATGTGTCTTATGCAAAAAATGATTTCTGCGTTATGTTCTACTTGGCTTATTTATTCTACAATTAAAATTTCACTAGAAACAGAGCCCTCATTAAAAAGTTATGCAGATTTTTCTATGACAACCCAAAGGAACAATTGTCATTGAACTTGAACTATTGAACCTTTTCAAAAAGTTCAAAGTTCGGGTTCAAGTTCAAAGTTCAAGTTCAACTGGAGCGGGTTGTATCACAACTTTAGTTTTATGAGTGTACGGTCTTTGTTTTTTTGGGTCATTGAACTTGAACTTTGAACCTTCTTTGGTTCAAGGTTCAACGCGCAAGAAAATGGAAAAGCAAAGCAATCAATGAAGCATACTATGGGCGCAGTTTGTGTTTTTGAACCTTTTGATTGAACTTCGCAGGTTCAAGGTTCAAAGTTCAAGTTTCAAAGTTTAAAGTTCAAGTTCGCAGGTTCAATTTCAAAGGTTCGAATTTAGAGTTTAGAGATTCATCAGATTAAACAAATGAAGGTTCAGAGCGTGTGGGTTCAAAATTCAACAAGTTTAATAATCCAATAACATTGACATGTATATTGTTTATAGTTTTTCAATGCAACCTGTAACCACAAATTTTCTGAGTCTTTATTCTGAGACAAAAAAAATTAGTCTCTATGCAGGGGGAATAACTATCAATTGAACCGTTGGATCGCGTTGAATTTTTGATATGTTTTAGTAAACCTAGTTTTCTAAATCCTCATCAGAGCGATTTCCAAAATTAATTCTGGTTCTTAAGATATGGTTAACATAGCGTAGCACTGTCAAACTGTCAATGACAGTGATATTAATTCGGAGATACTTGGGTTTTTTACTCATATAAACTAAAAAACTAAGGAAAGTGGGCAAATATTTTCACCTATAAGTGAAAAATTATTCACCAAGGCTAGAAATGACAAATATGTATTAAAATATTTGAGCTTTATTTTCCTAAAGGTGAGAATTGTATTCACGGGAAAGATAAAAGAAAAGATTAATTAATAATTTTTTCAAGAATCAGTTATTGATAACTAAAAGTCTCTTTAAAAAAAAGAGAGACTATATATATGTAATGAAAGAAAAGAGTAGGGCTTCTTTTTTTTTTTTCTTCTGGGTCTGCTGTAAAAAAGAGGGGGCAGGATTGTTTTCTGGATTGCATAGTTTTATTTTTCAAAAATGTCGAGTCTGTGAACTCACATTTTGGCATTGATGGAATGAAGAAGATTTTGTTGATCTGTGGATTTGTCAATATTTTCTTTTGATTACAATGAACTTTGTTTCTCTTGTGATTACCTTTCATTGTTTTTTCTATTACATTAAATTGTGTATGCATTTAATTCTGAAACTTTGATTTTAGAAATAATTTGTATGTTGGAAAGAAATGTGTTAGCTCTTTTTCTGGATATTCTTATCCCCTTGTCCTTTGAGGCATGAGAGAGACTCGATCAGAGTCCAAAGCATTTTGATCTATTGGAAAGGTTATTTTCTTGGGTGTGGGTATTTAAACTGTGCTTTACTTATCTCCATTCACTTCATTTTAAATTTGCTATTCGCATATGTGTCATGGCTATGAGCAGATGTTAGTTGCCTTTATTGCTTTTCGGTTAAAAAAATATTTAAAAAATATACATTTTTATCCAACGAAGAGAGTTGTACTTTCATATCAAAATTCAGAGAGCACTTGCACTCACCATTGCAAGTGACTCAACTGTTGGTTCTTGTTTTTGTCTTTCAATTTGGGCATTTGGGAGTCATTTTTGAAAGGTATTTAAGCAGGACAAATCTGTTAACCAACATTGTAAAACCAAATAAACATCCAACCACATAAAATCCTAGTTCTACAATGAAATCCACCATACACCAATGAAGAACTTAAAAACATGCAAAACGCAAAATATGAAAGATTATACCATTACATGCTAATTAGGGTTTGATCTCCATTGTTTTCTATCTCCATTGATCTTGCTTTGATATTTTGGTTGCTCTTAGTTTTGTATGTGTGCACAAGAGCTCAACAAAGAACGGATTGTGGTTGTGTAGACGCTTGATAGCTATGAGGATTTGCATGAGCATTAGGATTATCACTCATTAGGGATTGATAAGGATAAAAGGACCTTTTTGTATAGAGAGTATCTTAGAAATGGAGGGATAGGATTAAGAGGTGGAGGGATAAGTGGTCGGCTAGGATTGAAGGGTAGGTATGGAAAATAGGAAAATATTAGGGAGGTGGTTAAAGGTAATATAAGAGATAAATGACAAGTGTCGTTGAGGGAAAAAACTAATGAATTAATTAAATAAATGAAGATCTATTTAATTAATAAAAGAAGTGGGCCAATTAAATAAATAAAATATTTAAATTTAATTTAGGGAAAGTATAATTTGAATAAATAAAAATCTATTTAATTGATAAAGGGCTCAGGATAAAATAATTAAATAAATAAAAATATGTATTTAAATAGGCTACGACAATTTTAGTTGTTTACATTTTATCTCGCTTGTAGACAATGTGGCCTGTCGTGTTGGCTCAAGGAAAATAAGATTAATTGATAAAACATTTGCCAATACGAGAGTGGTATGCCCCCTTGAGAGATTGGGTGAAAATTTTCAAAAAATTGTAAACAATCTCTCGATAAGAAAGAAAGGCTAGAAGGACAAGGATAAGGCAACAAGTGAAAACAAGAGTCAAAAGGGATCACCGAGCAGTGAAAAGTCATTGGGAGGCAAGCATGGCCAATTAGGGTTTGAGAACCTATATATAGAAGCCATGCGGAAAAACATCCTCATTTGCATCTTTGTCATTTGAGAGATCAAAGCTTGAGCATCCAAGGAGTTTGAGCAGAGCAGACAACAGGTCCAGAGGTATGGTGGTTAGATTGCACAAGTTCGATCGAGTTTGATGCTTCCAACAACCAATGGACATGGGTGAGTCTGTATGTATCTTAAAGTTGCTCATCAATTGTGCATTTATGATACATTTAATAGGTTCGAAAGCAGTACGAAACAAAAATGTGATTGGAGTGTTTTAGAGTTTCAACACGTATGCATTAGGTTTAAGTGCGTATAGGATGTGATAGCGCGTCTGTGCGTAGTAAATCTATGTATGCGCATGTAATTCTGTATGTGTCTGCAAAATCTACATATATGTTGCTAGGTCATGTATAGGCAAAAATGATGAGTCTACGTCGAATAGTGTCGTGTATAGGTCGAAAAGTGTGTGTATGTAAGCTAAAAGAGCGTATAGGTAGTCTCAACGCATATGGGATAACTCTTGGCGCATTTATGCTTGGCAAGCAAAAGTTAGGGCAAAAAGCAGTTGCAATGTGATGAACATGTGCAACAGATAGGATGAATTGTTGAAGTGATAGACTCTAACAAATGCCCCAGCAAGGGAAAGCTAAATGCTAGGATTTAGTGTAGTGTGATAAACATATATACTGATAGCAGTAGTGCCATGTGATAAACATAAGCACTATCTAGATAGGGCCAGATAAGTAGCACCATGTGATAAACATAAGCACTACTAGGAGCATGATTGATTAAGCTATACCATGTGATAGACATAAGCACCGAAAAGATAGGATTAGCCGAGCATCACCATATGATAAAACATAAGTACTACTAGGATAAGACTAGATAAGTAGCACCATGTGATAAACATAAATACTACTAGGATAGGGTAATGCCAGGAGCCGATATAATGAGAGTGATGCAATTTGTTTGTATGATTGTAGGAGTACTTGTCTATCTTGGAGTCTCGAGAGAGATATCCATTATATAGAGACTTCTGCCACAATTGACAAAGGACGACCACAGAGCTATAGAGGCAATGGGTTTGAGACATATGATGTTTATGCCTGAGATTTGGGCGAACATGGGATTGTTGATTGCACTAGCTGAGCGGTGGCATTTAGAGAGCTACTCGTTTCATTTGTCAACTGGGGAGATGTCGATTACTCTTGAGGATGTTTACAAGATACTCTACATTCCCATTACTGGAGGGATGGTGGTATATGATCTTAATGGTGACGAGGATGCTCTGCATCGAGTGTTCAATGACAGGGACCTGGAGATCTGAGATGGACATGTGACTTGGGAGACCATGTATACCAGCGGGGAGGTTTTAGTAGCAGTTGTGTGTGGGGTCATAAGCGGATATCTATGCAAAAAAAGATGACAAATGGTTTAGCTACTAGATGGGGATGGGCTATGGAGATGATGATGATTCAGTCTACCCATTTTGTATGGGGTCCATGTATGTTAGCCCACCTGTAGATCATGAGCTACACTAGTTTGTATATCTCAGTGGATGCCACCTCGGATGAAGAGTGACACTGCTATAGGTATGGACATATGAGCACATTGTAGTAACTAGGCCAGTTTGCTTCAGATTCAGGGGACGCACTTAGTCGTATGTACATTATTATTCTATGATCACTTCCCAACCTCGATTGGGGAAGTTGGAGTACTTGAGGAGGGTCATCGATGATATAGATATTGTTATATGGAGACCCTACCTTGATTGCGAGGACTGGAAAAAGGATGCGACTGAGCTTCCATTTTGTTACAAGACCAGGTGCTTGATCAGGTGGACGCCCTACATATTTGACATACATTTCCCAGACAGGGTATCCAAGCAGTTTGGCAGGGTACAACAAATGCCTCGTGGATTAGGTGAGTTCGCACGGATAGTGAGAGAGCATGTACACTAGGGGTCAGTTTTGTCATATGAGACATCAGTGGCAGAGTTCTAGGCTCTTATCCCGATGTCATGGGACCTTTAGAGGGATATAGTAGATTTAGGGATGATGGTTGATTATGAGGCATACTTTAGAGCACACTTGTTTCCACGATTGACAAGACCAGGAGAGCCATCACAAAGACTAGATTATGACGATGGTGATGAGGATGGAAAACTGGGCCGAAGGAGACGACGAAGAGGAGCTAGGAGGGTGGTACGGGGGAGAGGAGGAGGAGGAGAGGGAGATGGAGGCTGACATGGAGGAGAGGGAGGTCGGGATGGTAGGCCACCTAGGCCACCACGGGGGAGAGGACGAAAACCAGTACAGGTTGGACAAGAGCAAAGACAGGATGCCCCACAACAAGTTGAGGGAGTGGGAGAGGAGCTAACCATGCTTCGAGAGAAGGTTCAGACCCAGGCCGAGGATATAGGGGCCTTGGAGGTGTAGGTGGCTAGGTTGAGGTGGGAGCTACAGGTGGCATGAGGTGAGAGGGATAGGGCCATTGAGTTGTATACCATGGTAGAGGAGACTATCTGGATCGTAGGGGCCGCTTAGCAGGAAGACACAACTACAGGTTACATATTTTTCTTGAGATCGAGTGGTGAGATCAGCTATTGGAGGAGTCTTTATGAGGCAGTGGTGCCACCTCACCTGAGGGCGAGGAGCTAGAAAGACAGGCTTCCAAGACCACATCCAGGAGACAGGGTCAAAGGGCATCTAGCGGTGGGGTCATTGAACCACCACCACCAATAGGCTCAATAGGGGGGCACGACGAGGAGATCCAGGGGTTCGACCATCAAGGGCTCAAATTCCACCGAGGCCTACCGACTCTAAGGGAGGGAGTTCATCATAGCCCATTCAAGTCCATATTGTATCAAAAAAAATTGTACGATATAAACACCTAGGACATTCACAGTCATATGATTTTTTGACATCATTGTATCATGACACATTATTTTTTGATATATATATGAGAAATGATCTGTTTGGCAGTGACTACATTGTTATGATCTTAAGTGACGCATTTATGATTATGCTTATGATATGATGTTACTATATGCTTTATGATGTCTACGTGATGTTTATGAAATGCATTTTATTTATGATGATCCTATGATGCTTGTGAGATGTATTCTATGTTTCTATATGCTTATGCTATGTATGATGTTCTATCATGATGATGCAGTTAATCTATATTTATGTATCATCTTATGATGCAAATATGATGTATGCTTATAGATGCATGATGTAATGATGACCTACATGATGATGATAGTTACCTGATGCATTTTATTTATGATGATGTGATGTATTGACAAGTGATATGTGTAGGATGTGTTATGTTTATATGCAAACTAATATATTGATATGTAGGATGGATGCATCATGATTTCTATCTATATAGTATGAACAATGCAAACTAACATATGATGATGTAGATGTTTTTGGTGTCATTATATTCAGTCATGTGATTTCGGACTACACGGGCTCGGGAAAAAAAATGGACACACGGAAAAGGGGGATGGAAGATAGAAGATATGGAAGTGAAATGATCTTCTTGTGCATTTATCATCATTGAGCTTATTATGGAAAATTTATTGTGACCATCTAGGTATAGGTTTGACTTAGATAGTCATTCTATCATTTGTACGAAGATCATACAATCGTAAACAAGGAATGCCCATGTTCACACTAGACTCACAGTGTCCTCATATCCTTGGACAAGCCATAATATTACTTAGAGACAATCCACAAACAACAAATAGGTGATCATGTCCCATCCGAGCCACTCGAGTCATAAACATCCTTGAGAAGCATAGAAAACTTGACACCACAAAAGATCAAATCAGAAGAAATCAAAGACCTGACACCAACATAAATTGAAATCTTGAAGTTATAAGTGTATCTTGCCACATATGTTAACATGTTTGATTTGGTCACAATGTTGTCATCTTGATAAATGACAGATAGTGTTGAAAAACCATGTTGGAGTCAAAATTTACCAAAAGATTGATTTATTGAAAGCTCGCTGCTACTTGTGTCTCATCTAAAATTGATACTTGTGTAGAAGAGCAAAAACTTTATTGCGGATTGGCGATGCAAGTGATCTTTTATTGCGGATTGTGCACAAAAAGAAGGGAGGAATGAAAAGACAATGCTCCTCAAAACATGTGATGCCAAGGATCCACTTCCATCACTAGGTTTAGGGTATGCCCCCAGTTATAGATAGTACTTGATTTATTATGGGTGAAAAAAAGGGTGGAAAGGGTTTATTATGGATGACGAACCAATCTTAGGTAGATCAATAATAAGCCATGATGGGTATGGACAAGTTCATTATGGAATAGTAGGTTGTGAGTGTGTGCAAAGTGAAAGAGCAAAACTGAATCCTAAAGAAGGGAGGAGCAAAAGTCTCTACACATGGCACCGGTATCCCGCTTTTCACCATGATACTTGCCTAGGGCACCACCGAAGTGGTTCTCACCATTGGACAAATTTATTTCTCTTTACTTTTTTTTATTTTTCAAGTTTTTTTTGTCACAAGGTGCCTGTTTGCCAGGTTGTCACCAAAGTGAAGATTTTTTATTATATTATTTTTTTTGTATTTTTTATATTTTTATATTTTTATTTTTATTTGTTTTTTGTATTTTTGATATTTTTTATTTGTATTGTTTATTAGGATTCTCTGAAAAAGCTATGTATAAAACTTGCAAAGGTGCATGTTGTTGATTTGATCATCCAATGGTTCTCCTTCTGGCGTTGATAATTGATATGCACCTAAGCCATAAATTGTTGTGATGACATAAGGCCCAAGCCAATTTGGTTAAAATTTACCTCGTTTCTCTTTGTCCAACTGTTTATTGGGGTTTTCTCTTAGGACCAAGTCACCTACCTCAAATATGTGAGGTTTCACTCTATGACTGTAACTACAACTCATGCATTATTGATATGATTTCAAATGATTGAATGCAATTTGTCGACGCTCATCTAACAATTCTAAATTATGCAAGCAGGAGACCCTGTAGTCTTCATCACTAATAAGATCGTATAAGGAGGCCCATAAACATGGTAACTTGCCTTGAATGGGCAAGATGGTTTAGCACCATAGACAAGTGAATAGGGAGTAGCTCTAGTGGGTGTGCAGACACTTGTACGATAGGCCCATAGTGGAGGATTAAGTTGGACATTCCAGTTACGACCAACGTCATCAACTGTCTTTTTAAGGATTCTGAGAATAGTTTTGTTTGACGCCTTAGCTTGGTTATTACCTTGGGGATAGTACGAAGTGGAGAAGAGATGGTGGATGTGGAAACGATCACAAAGCTCACGAACATCCTAGTTTTTGAAGGGATGTCCATTGTTTGTAACGATGGAAATGGGAACACCATATCTAAAAATAATAATTTCTTATCGATGATTTGAATAAGAGGGCAACCTTAATCCACTTTGTAAAATTCTTAGTGGTTGTGACAATGAATGTATTGTCGTTGGATGGAGGGTAAATCTTGCCCATGAGATCAAGTCCCACTAACAAAAGGGTCATGGAATAGCGATCGGTTGAAGTTCCTATGTTGGTGCATGAATTAGATCTCCATGAATCTGACACTATTTGCATTTCTTGACAAACTAGTATGAGTCCTTTTCCATTATAGGCCAATAGTAACCAGTCCTCATAAGTTTCTTAGCTAAGGTTGGACCACTAGAGTGAGCGCCACATATACCTTCGTGGACTTCATGCAACACGATTTGAGCTTCCTCATTCTCTAAACATCTAAAAAGAGTACCATTGAGATCGCGTCAGTAGAGTATGTTAGCTATGATGACATAGTAGGAGGTTTGGTGGATGAAGGTACGATGTTGATTATTGGAAAGGTCGGGTGGAAGGGTGTTATCATGACCGCACCAAGGGGAATCGAAAACAATAACACATTAATTCTGATGGAGTGATCTCATAAGCAGGGACCAAAAGATTATCCACCAAGAACTCACAACAAGTCATGTTTTGTGGCATGTTGATCAAGGAGGCAATAGTAGCCAAAGCATCTGCAGCTCAATTGGCATTTGCTCAAAGACTATCTTTGTGAAATATTTCTTGAAGTCGTTCACCATTTGCTTGTAAGGCATTAGTTTTTCATCTTTTGTTTGATAATCATCATTCGTTTGATGAATTATAAGTTGAAAGTCCCCCAAAACATGAAGCTCTTGGATCTTCCACTGAATTGCAATTCGTAGACTTGTTGTCAATGCCTCATATTCTACAATATTGTTTGTGCAAGGGAAGGATAGCCGATATGACTAAGGAATAGAATCCCCTCGAGGTGTGACAAAGAGTATGTCTGCTCCTGCTCCATGTTGTGTAAATGAGCCATCAAAATATAGTTGCCATAATCTAGATTTGGTCACTGTGAAGATGAATTCATCCAAAAATTTCGATACAAGAGGAGAATTGTCAATCATTGGTGTATCTGTGAGTTGGTCTACAATGACTTGTCCTTTTATAGCTTTTTTGTCAACATACTCGATGTCGAATTCACTTAACATAATGACTCACTTAGCCAGCCTACATGTGATAGTGGCTTTGTTGAGTAGATACCTCAATGGATCAATTCTTGCTACGAGCTCTATTTTGTGAGTTAACATGTAATGATGCAATTTTTGCGAAGCAAAAACCAGGGCAAGACAAACACGCTCAATTGGAGTATAATTAAGCTCATATCCAACCAATGTACGACTCATGTAGTAGATGGCTTGTTCTTTTCCTTCATGATCTTGTTGTGCCAAAAATGCCCTGAATGTTATCGTTGTTGCTGATATGTAGAGTAGCAATGGTTTTCCTTGAATTGGTGGCATAAGCACTGGTGGATTCAAGAGATAGTGCTTAAGTAATTGAAAAGCTTGTTGGCACTTGTCATTGCATTTAAACTTGATGTTCTTGTGAAGCAAATCCTAAAATGGGTGACACTTATCTGTGAGTTGTGCTATGAATTTGCGGATTGATTGAAGCTTTTCTTGCAATTGTCTGAGTTGACTAATATTCTTAGGAGGGGGCATCTCTAAAATTGCTCTAAATTTTGTTTGATCTACCTCAATACCTCATTGTGACACAATGTATCGTAGGAGTTTCCAGGAGGTCACTCGAAAGACACATTTCTTGAGATTCTTTATATTTCTCCAAGCAATCAAAAACCACTACTAGGACATCCAAATGTTCTTCCCTTGTAACTGATTTTCCTAAAAAATCATCAACATAGTCCTCCATAGTAACATGCATGATGTCATGAAAGATTGTTGTCATGGCCCTCTAATATGTGGAACATGTGTTCTTCAATCCAAAAGGCATGGTGTTCCAACAAAAAGTACTCCATGGACATGTGAATGTTGTCTTGTGTTGATCTTCAGGTGCTATCTTAATTTGATTGTATCCAGAGTATCCATCCATTAGTGATAACATTGCATGGCCTGTTGTAAGTGTTGGCAACAACAATGAAAAAAAAATGAGAGGGACGGGGGGTGAATCATTTTTCACCAGATCAACAAACTTAACCACAAAAATAGATTTGATAAACTGTAGCAACAACAAAGATAAGCAGATAAACAACACGACACACAACACCAAGATTTTGACGTGAAAAACCCAATTAAGGGAAAAACCATGGTGGGATCCTACCCACAATAACATGATATTGTGCAGTAGTATGTGAAAATATTACAATGGAGAATGCACATACATTCAGGCACACTGCCTAGAGATCAGTGGTCAAAAGATAAAGACCGGGAAGGCTACAACCCTCAAGGAAGTCTCATTGACTTACAACAAGATTCAGACTACAATCTGGAAGAAATGAGTTGCAATAATAGCATCTCCAAATGCTTGATGACAGTTTCGGTTAAGCACAATTGTCTGCTCTGCAACACCAATCTTTGTTCAATCACAATGTCGAAAGATGAATCACTTGATCACACATGCACCACTCTCTGATAATGTAGACACAACCACAATACCAAAATTACATGACAATACCAGCTATTTATACAATTCATCAACCTTGACAATAAGGTCGACTAAACCCTCAACTTACAATTACAAATTTACATCACACGATACAAAGATCGACCATCGGACCAATATAATGATATACATAACATAATATGGACCTAATTCAAATATCCAAACATGCAACACCACCGGAAATCACGCCAAGATCAACCGCAACATGCTACACCACCAAGAAAACCACATAACAAGAAGAACATCATCGGTTCAACAAAATCACTAACAACTCGCACAACGATCAATGCGGATCGTCAGGACAAATATGACACAATTAGGAAACACCAGTAAGCATGTTAGAATCATCAAAGACAATTGCACCAACACCACTTATCAAATCTTCATCGATCAACATCTGAAACTCAGGAACACTCAAACAACGACAACTGTCACGAATAAAGATAACTTGCAGAGCACCAAATTACGAACCATATGAAATGAAGATACACAAGACCATCCCAAACAATCTTCCAAAGACTCGGCTCAAGATCTGATCACACCGGAATATGCTGGAGGAAATACTGAACTCTGTAAAGCATTGATCAGATAAACAAACTGCAAAGCTGGATCACCTGATATGATCAATTAAGCTTTCCAGATCACCAAGACCAATACAAAAGAATATAATGATACTACAAATACTCCATACACCAAACCATGATCCCAATAAACCAATCTATAGTCACCAAAGCAAGAATATGTTGACATCAATGACAACAACATATCCTAGCAGCAACAATGGCCAATAGTGAGATCGACGTTCAAATAGATGTTTAGTAATGAGATGTAATCCTTGGGACAAGACTTATTGATGTTTTTGAAATCGATGTATATCCTTATGTTGTCATATGGTTTTCTAATTGGTATAAGATTGACAATCCATTCGGGATAGTCAATAGGTCTGATGAAGCCAACATCCAACAACTTTTCAAGCTCAACTTTCACTAGTAATGCCACTTGTGGATGCATCTTACACAATTTTTGTTTGATCGGTTTGACACCTAGAGTAATTGTCAAGTGATATATAACCAAATTCAGGATCTAATCTGGGCATATCTGTGTACAACCATGCAAAATTTATCTCTCTGTGAAAAACTTGTTGAACTTTGGTTGCTCAATTTCTATCAATGAAATTGTTAGGAAGATGTTGTGCGATACTTCTTCTATCCTAATTTTTATTTTCGATGGTCTCTTCAATCAACATAGATGACTTCTCCTGATATGATGTCATAGGGAGGGTGTCAAACCTTCCATCCTCTGGTGCCTTAGAGATGTTTTCATTGTCAAATGTGTCCTTTCTTTTTTCTTTTTTGGGGTCAAAAAGCGTTGCAGTGCGGTTTTCACTAAAAGACCCATTGTTTGTTTTTATTTTAATATTTTTGGTACTAGAAGGTTTGGAACCCTCTCCAAAGTATACCACACTATTGATTTCAATGGTGTATCCTATTTTATGGTCACCAAGAGGGAGATCATCTCTTATGCCAATGTAATCAATGAGGGCCTTATTGTTTTGGAATGTGTCGAGTTGTGGAGGTCCTTGTTGGTCCCAGTCAATGAGTTGAGGGTGAATGAGGGTAAGGTCAGTGGTATGTTCAAAGTCAAAATGTGTAAGGGTAAAGACACAAGAATATTTGGGTATTTCAGTGAAGTGATCGAGGTCATCACTGGTACTCTCCCCATTAGTCTCGATTGTGAGATAATCTAAATCGACATCACTAGAAGGACACTCAGCAACGAGAGTTCTCACCTTTTGCAGTTTTTTCCTAGAGCCTCGAGATGTAGTGTTCGAGATCCCAAAAAATATTTATCCATGCTTCACTAGTATCTTTCTTATCTTGAGATGTAGTAAATGATGTGTGACCAACTTTGAACTAGTTCTCTACGTTTTTCTTCTTCGGCGGGTTCACCAGGTTCTCCGAAAGTTTATTTAAGCTTATAATCACTGGATGATTTGTCGGAACCCCATTTCCATTCATTTGAATTTGTAGAATAACATATTTTTTGGGGGGTCATTGGTGGAAGCAAGATAAGTAATTTGCAATGTTACTTGGGAATCAAGACCACATAATTTCAATGGTGCAAAACAAAGTTCTTTTGTCTGTTGTTTCTTTGGTACTAATTCTGGTTGTAATGGTTCCGCAATACCTTTCTTTTGTAGGCCAAGAGGACCTTTTCCATCATATCCCATCTTTTGTAAAAACTTGAAGCCTTTTCCATAGTTCTCCACTAGTATTGTGATATGGTCTTGATTAGGTTGTTCTTCTAGTTCTTTTTAAACCATCTTGTAGATATCCTCTTCTTCCATTTCACCCCATCTTTTGAAAGTAGTGGGATCCCATTTTATGATGATTGTTGCTATCTGCTTTGAAGGATGTGGTCTACCATAAGTCTTGGGAGATTCCATTAATTGCGTTAGATACATGGTCTAACTTAGATTATATTCTCACATGCCTTTGTCTTTGAATTTCCCTTTGATTTCTGCTTGATTTGAAGTGGAAGCTTTTAATGATTCAGGATCAATATATGTCGAAGATGGAGTGGATTCTTAATTAATTGGGACTATTATTTCAGGTCTTGGTTGAAGATTGTTGCAATACATGTATGGATTTGGATCCCCTTTAACTATGACTTTGGTTCCATTGTGGGGAAACTTAATGTGTTGGTGGTAAGTTGAAGGCACTACTCTCATGGCATGTATCCAAGGTTATCCCAAAAGTATATTGTATGTAAGATCAAGATCAAGGGCTTGGCAAACCACATCCTTTGTTACTGGCCCAACTCTTAAAGGTAGAGTGATTGATCCTTTTAAGGAGCGTTCTTCATCATCATATGCCTTTATAGTGATCCTTTTCATAATCCACAAAATTTTCAGAGAATCCCAATTCCAAGATAGCTTTCAATGTACAAATATTGAGACCTACTCCTTCGTCTATCAAGACTCATTTTATGCGGAATTTATGGAGGAAAGCTTCAATGTGAAGTGGTGCATTGTGTGCTTGTTGTGGAGATGTATCATCTACTTCTGTGAATGTAAGGCAATGAGGGGTAGAAAGATGTCCCACCATGGTTTGAAACTAGTCCATGTTTAGATTGGTAGGATCAGATGTCTCTCTCAAGATTTTGTCCAAAATAGCTTTGTGCAATGGTGAAATGAGTAAAATCTCAAGGATTGTTCCATGTTTAGAGATCTTTCCATGTTTCAACTATGAAAAGACCTTGGCTAAAGTGGAGTATGTAAGAATATGAAGACTATGGAAGATAAAGAGAGTTGTGAAATGGAAAATGAATCTAGGGTTATCTTGTAATGTCCCAAAATGTTGTTTCAAGATAAATGTAATTATCTAAGCGAGGTGTGGCTTCCTAGGAGATGATAAACTCCAATGGGGTAAGTTGACCTGAACTTGACATGTCCAAATGGTACCCATGATGATAAATCTAATGCGGGATCCACCTAGAGATGTATGTGATGTGTTTGCAAGATAGGATAAGGACTACTAAACAACCTTTTGACTCTAGTTGAAATATGTGACTAGGGGGTTGTTTTGTCACTGCGAATCAATCTTCAAATCTGACCCTATTTGCTTGAAGAGCAGTGACAACCGCGCCAACAGTTGGAGAGATTGTAACAAAACCACAATCTTCTTATGAGTTTGAGAGGGGAATCTCCCTCGTATGATGGAGGCATTTGATATTTTTGTGTACTTTTAACCTGAAACTACAAAAAAGAGAGAAAACTAAGCTAAAGAAGGGAGATAACGGAAACCCTGATAGTAGACATACGAATACTAAATAGTACTCACAATTGATAATGATTACTAAGGGGGTTTAAGCACAAGATAAATTTTTACTTGCAATGATGATGGAAGAAGGGTGACTAATCTCAACATACGAAGAGATGGGTAACTCTAACACATCCAAACCAAGATAGCAAAGCTTGATCGTGTTTCATTACATCGATTGCATGAATTATAAGCATTCCAATAGATGACAAATGATTTGCACATAGACAAAAGATATCATTAATTTCACACACAAAAAATCAGTAATAATAGCTCAAGAAGCACATCTAGAACATATGAGCTAAATGCATCTTTTATTATTTCCATGAAATTATACAATCTCAAGAACTCTTCTATACAAAGTGTAAACACAAAAGTCATCAAACCATTTCTCTAAGAATTTCTCCATAGTCTCCCCTTTGTAAGAGTCTCTCTACAAATAAAAAAGCCTTGTATTTATAGGCTAACAATCCATACCTACTTTTCCTAACTACTTAGAATAACCACTTAGGTTAGCCAGTTAGGATAACTACCCAAGTTAACCACTCCTTGTAGGTCCCGGAGACAACTAAGAGGGGGGGGTGAATCAGTTGTCAACTAAATTCAAACCAAAACTTATTAACCAACTTAATGCTTAATACCGGTAAGACAGTTAAGTATGCCGGTAAACAGTGTTAACAGAAAATTGCTATACCAGTAAGAATTAATGCATGAAACATAAGCACAAAGTCATCCACAACACATGACACCAATATTTGTACATGGAAACCCTATAAGGGGAAAAACCACGGTGGGAAACCTTACCCACAATCAGATGATACTACTGCAGATAGTAAGTGTACAAAAGGGGTCTACACATGCAGAAAGGCCAACAGCCTAGAGCTCACTGCTTAATCACAAATGGGAGTCACACTGACTACAGTTGGATGGTTAAATCCAATGAGAATGTACTGCACAAAATAGCATCTTCATATGCCGGATTCAGTACCGGTGTAATGCTGATATGCTTCTACAAAAACCTAACTTCACCTTCAAATGATGTCTTCGTGTATATCCCTGCTTGATCTCGCATATACCCTTCCTTAAAACTTTTTCGCATTTCACACTTGATCTTACAAATAAGATCTTACATTTATACCATACCCTAAGACCAATTTTAGTAGGTCGGCTCTACAAGATATTACAATAAAAATATTTTACAAGTAATACAATATCCAATGCAATAACCGATTGAACATGTCAACTTAATGCATTTACAACAATAATAAATCATCTCCATAGCGTGCCATGCGAATCTGGAAAGGATAAGCCTGTCGGTGAAACCCTAGATAACCTGGACCTATTTGCTGGTAAAAGAAAATATGCAAATAAGAATATACCAATGATTATTACTTCAAAATAAAGTGTCCACGTGATGTCTTCGACATTACCAAGTGTCTTCCATGTCATTTTAGGTACCGGTGAACATTATATCCTGTCGGTGAACATTATATCCTGCCGGTGAACCATATACTGGTAACTGTTGCACAGTTTACTGTTTGCCGGTGAATGTTCCTGGATCTCCAAAGTAGGTGTATTTAGTAGGTGTTGACATCAATGACAAAACCATACCAAAATACCAGCAATCTCCCCCTTTGGCATTGATGGCAACACAAGATGGAAAAACCATCAAAGTGCCAAAACAGAAATGCCAAGTACAAAAAACAACAATCTCCATTTCTCCCCCTGGGAGTAATATGTGTTTATACCAATCTCTCCTCAAAAAGATAATGCATTTTTCCATACATCTTTCCTTAATGTTTTTCATATATCTCTCCCTAATGTTTTTCCATATATCTCTCCCCCTTTGACATCAAATGCCAAAGTCACAAAAAGTCAAGTTCATACAGAATACCAACCAATTCAATCTACCAACTACTCCCCCTGAGAAGTAGCTTCCTCATCAAATACCGGAATAAAAGATTTGTCCATTTAATTCTGTCAGTTGATGACAATCATCAACTGTCTAAGTCTCTACCGGTGGAGGTAAGACTCCGAGCTGATCTCTGAGATACTCAAAAGTTTCCTTAGGCAAAGGTTTTGTAAAAATATCTACAAGTTGTTCTTTAGTATTCACATAAACCAGTTTTATCTCCTTTTCTTCAACTTTTTCCCTTAGAAAATTCAGTTTGATAGAAACATGTTTTGTTTTAGAATGTAATACTGGATTCTTAGATATATCAATTGCTACAGTGTTATCACAATATATAGTAATAGGTTCCTTGCATTTTACCTTTATGTCTTTCAACATTTGCTTAAGCCAAAGTACCTGTGTACAGTTTGTTGCTGCTGCAACATATTCTGATTCTGCTATTGATAAAGATGTACAACTCTATTTCTTACTTAACCAAGAAACTAATCTCTTTCCAAGAAAGAATGTTCCTCCAGTGGTGTTTTTTCTATCATCCACATCTCCTGCCCAATTTGCATCTGTGTATGCATATAAATCAAAATTTTCATCTTTAGGATACCATAATCCAAGATTTGTTGTGCCTTGTAAGTACCGGAAAATCTTTTTGACTGCTAATGCATGATTTTCCCTAGGATTACTCTGAAATCTAGAAACTATACATACTGCATTCATAATATCAGGTCTGGTTTGTGTCAAATACAGTAAACCTCCTATCATAGATTTGTATCTAGTTGGATTGATAGGTGTAGATTCATCCCTTTGAGATAATTTGTCATTTGTAGTCATAGGTGTGTTTACCGGTTTAGAGTTTTCCATCCCAAATTTCTTAAGTAGTTCTTTCAAGTACTTAGATTGACTAAAAAATATGCCTTTATCAGTCTGTAAAATCTGCAATCCTAAAAAGAATTTTATTTCTCCTATCATAGACATTTCAAATTCATGCTGCATTTCAAGAGAAAATTATTTGCATAATTCATCTTCTCCTCCAAAGATTATATCATCAACAAATACTTCAATAATCAAGATATCATCATTAGTTACTTTGTAATATAAATTCCTATTTGCATTTCCTTTAGTAAAACCAATCTTTAAAAGATACTTATCTAATCTTGCATACTAAGCTCTTGGAGCTTGTTTTAATCCATACAGAGCTTTTCTTAA
The DNA here is from genome assembly GCF_030272615.1 of Cryptomeria japonica. Classification (NCBI taxonomy): domain Eukaryota; kingdom Viridiplantae; phylum Streptophyta; class Pinopsida; order Cupressales; family Cupressaceae; genus Cryptomeria; species Cryptomeria japonica. The sequence goes on from NC_081405.1 coordinate 16,077,413, forward strand.
TCTGCAAACCATATCATTGTCATCTGTCAAGGAAAATCCATTAGGTTGTTCAATATAGACTTCCTCTTCAAGATCTCCATTCAAAAATGCACATTTAATGTCCATTTGATAAACTTAGTAATCCTTGTGAGCTGCAAAGGCCAAGAATAATCTAACTGCCTCAATTCTGGCTACCAGTGCAAAGGTTTCATTGTAGTCAACTCCTTCTTTCTGAGAATATCCCTTACACACTAGTCTTGCTTTATTTCTGACAACCTTACCATCTTCATTGAGTTTGTTTCTAAATACCCATTTGGTTCCAATTACATTTTTATTTTTAGGCCAGGGAACTAATGTCCAAGTATTATTTTTCTCAATTTGTCCTAATTCTTCTTCCATAGCTTTAATCCAAAATTTATCTTCACATACCTCATTGATAGATAATGGTTCAATTTGAGAAATAAGACATACCTCTTCATTTGCCAATCTTCCTCTTGTCATGACTCCTTTAAATTTGCTTCCAATTATCTGATCTTCAGAATGATTCAGTCTTACATACCGAGGTGTCTTAGTCTGTTGTTGTTCTTCAGTTACTGTGGAATCTTCTGATGATACCCGAGTAACTGGATCATCATTCTGTACCGGTGGATTTATTGTAGGTTCATTTGTCATAATTTCTGTTACCGGTTCAGAGTCTATATACCTTGAAGTTCCTCTGAATTGTTCATCAATCTTTACATTTGTACTCTCAACAATTTTCTGTAATCTTTTATTAAAACATCTATAAGCTTTACTCTTAGATGAATAACCAAGAAATATTCCTTCATCACTTCTAGGATCAAACTTGCCAATATACTCATCTCTTCTAATATAACATTTACTTCCAAAAATTCTGAAATATTTAAGAGTAGGAGTATTACCAAACCATAGTTCATGAGTGGTCTTACCGGTTTCACCTTTGATGTGAACTTTGTTGAATGTATAGACAATAGTGCTTACTGCCTCTCTCCAGTACACATGGTAGATTTGCTTCTGATAACATACTTCTTGTTGCATCCAAAATAGTTCTGTTTTTCCTTTCAACAACTCCATTCTGTTGTGGTGTCTGAGGTGCTGATAACTATCTTTTGATTCCATTTACTTCACAGAATGTATTAAAATCTCTAGATGTGAATTCTCCTCCTTGATTTGATCTTAAACATTTAATTTTCTTATCAATTTCATTTTCAACCATTGCTTTGAATAGCTTGAACTTCCCAAGTGCTTCTGATTTTTCTCTGAGAAAAGTAACCCAACACATTCTAGAATAATCATCAATAATTAGCATGAAATATCTATCACCTTGTAAGCTTTTAGTTCTAGCTGGACCACATAAATCAGTGTGAATTAAATCAAGAGCATTATTGGATTTTTCTGGAATACTTTTGAAACTAGTTCTAACTTGTTTTCCAAATTGACATTCCTTGCAAATTGTATTCTGAGGTTTCACAATTTTAGGTAGATCTCTAATTGCCTTAAAAGTACTGATTTTTACCATGCAATCAAAATTTACATGACATAGTCCTTTATGCCATAGCCAACTTTCATCTATATGTGCAATTAAGCATGCCTTTTCACTGTTATTCAAATGAAAGATATTACCTCTAGTATGATTACCGGTTGCAATTTCCAAACCAGTTCTATTCATGATTTTGCATTTTCCATTTTTAAATTGTAACTGAAAACCTTTCTCAACTAATTGACCAACACTTAAGAGATTATGTTTTAATCCTTCAACATAGTAGACATTGTCAGTGTTATGTTTACCATCAAGAGATATTGAACCCTTACCTTTGATTGAATAGGCTTTGTCATCTCCGAATCTCACTAAACCTCCATTGTATTCTTGGAAGTTCAAGAATTTACCTTTGTCTCCAGTCATGTGATGTGAGCATCCTGAGTCAATAATCCATTCATCCTTTGATTCAACTTTAGCTGCTAGGGCTTGTTCTACCGGTTGGGCAATAGGTACCAGTTGATCTTTTGTTATAGCAACAAAGACCCACCCATTGTCTGCTCGATCTTCATCAGAATCATCAGTCACACCTTCATCAACAATGTAACAAGATTTATCTTTGTTTTTCTTGAATCTATATCTCTGATATTTAGGATTAGGTTTGCATGTCCTTCTAGTTTCTTCTCTTAGTCTAGCATGTCTATCAGGGCATCTTGAAGCCATATGACCAATATTATTGCAGTTGAAACATTTAAAGGGTGTTTTACCTTCATACTTACTTCCAATTGGACCTTTTGGCATTTTTCTTCAGTGCTTAAAGTTCTTCAAGCTCTTCATTCTCCTTCTTGGTTTCTTCAAGCTCTCTTGCATAAAAAGTCTCTCCAGTCCAATTTGTCAAAGGATGGAGCAGATGTTGTTGATGCTTTGATGGCCAAATCAGTTTTTATAGTAGTAACAGGACCAAATTCCTCAATTTCAAAAACTGAAAGTTTTCCAATCAATGTATCCCTAGTTACTGATGTATTAGGCATTGTTCTCAACTCATTAATAGCAGTAACCTTCATTTTATATGCCGGTGGTAAACCTTTTAAGATTTTTGAAACAATCTCATCTTCATTCAAGGTTCCTCCACAACATTTGATACCCAAAACAATTTCATTTACTCTTTCCATAAAAGTAGAAATCCTTTCATCTTCTTCCATTTTCAGATGTTCATACCTGACTCGGAAGCTTTCAAGTTTTGCAATTTTGACTGTGGAATCCCCTTCATTCGGTGTTTTCAAATGATCCCAGATAGCTTTTGTAGTGGATCTATCTGATAATCTCATAATTTGTTGATCTGACAATGCGCTCAAGAGTGCTTCTCTAGCTTTGCAATCATTTTCTTCGTCTTTAGCTAAAGTAGTGGGAGCAGTCTGACCAGCTACAGCAGCAGTATAACCATTCTTAGTAACTTCCCAGATGTCTTTACCAATGCAATTCAGATGTGTCTCCATTCTGATTTTCCATATCCCATAGTTGGTTCCATCAAGTTTAGGACTATCCTTTCTGAAATAATTAGTAGACATTGGATCTCCTCAAGTTGTTAAACTTCTGCAAAAAGAGGACTAAGCTCTGATACCAATTGTAGGTCCCGGAGACAACTAAGAGGGGGGGGTGAATCAGTTGTCAACTAAATTCAAACCAAAACTTATTAACCAACTTAATGCTTAATACCGGTAAGACAGTTAAGTATGCCGGTAAACAATGTTAACAGAAAATTGCTATACCGGTAAGAATTAATGCATGAAACATAAGCACAAAGTCATCCACAACACATGACACCAATATTTGTATGTGGAAACCCTGTAAGGGGAAAAACCACGGTGGGAAACCTTACCCACAATCAGATGATACTACTGCAGATAGTAAGTGTACAAAAGGGGTCTGCACGTGCAGAAAGGCCAACAGCCTAGAGCTCACTGCTCAATCACAAATGGGAGTCACACTGACTACAGTTGGATGGTTAAATCCAATGAGAATGTACTGCACAAAATAGCATCTTCATATGCTGGATTCAGTATCGGTGTAATGCTGATATGCTTCTACAAAAACCTAACTTCACCTTCAAATGATGTCTTTGTGTATATCCCTGTTTGATCTCGCATATACCCACCCTTAAAACTTATTCGCATTTCACACTTGATCTTACAAATAAGATCTTACATTTATACCATACCCTAAGACCAATTTTAGTAGGTCGGCTCTACAAGATATTACAATAAAAATATTTTACAAATAATACAATATCCGATGCAATAACCAATTGAACATGTCGGCTTGATGCATTTACAACAATAATAAATCATCTCCATAGCGTGCCATGCTGATCTGGAAAAGATAAGCCTGCTGGTGAAACCCTAGATAACCTGGACCTATTTGCCGATAAAAGCAAATATGCAAATAAGAATATACCAATGATTATTACTTCAAAATAAAGTGTCCACATGATGTCTTCGACATTACTAAGTGTCTTCCATGTCATTTCAAGTACCGGTGAACATTATATCCTGTCGGTGAACATTATATCCTACCAGTGAACCATATACTGGTAACTGTTGCACAGTTTACTATTTGCCGGTGAATGTTGTTGGATCTCCAAAGTAGGTGTATTTAGTAGGTGTTGACATCAATGACAAAACCATACCAAAATACCAACACTCCTAGTAACTACCTTTTTGGAGACAAGTTAGGATTTACCTAATTTTTACAAAAATTAAGCCCAAAAGCTAACTTTTAGTTACAAGTCACTTTTACAATAATACAACTTCAAATTTGTAACTTCAATGAAAACCCAAGTCATGAGTTATGTTGATGTACTTTTGTATATCCATCTACTTCATTTGTACTTGTCATCATCTTACTATCTAGCTATTTGAGATCTCAAAACATATATATGCATTTGAAAAGATTAGACAACTCCAAGGGTTTTTCAAAAGGATCATGCATTGTAGAATGTCCATAGGTTGGTACCTTCATCATTGACATAAATCTATCATTCACTAACATCTTTCTTTCAAAGACACTCCAATTACATCAACTAAACATCCTTTATTGTTGCCTTGCATGTTTGTTGATTGTCTTCGAAATATGTTTTCCATTGTAAGATATCCCACAAGTTGCTCATGCTTTCTTGGAATTCCTTTGACACATAATGAGATGAGAAAAGATAAACACGTTCATTTGCATAGTTATCTCATCTCCATCAATGCTTTCTTTGCATCTAGGCATACACATTGGGAGCTAGTTGTCATGTATGTGAAGTAGGGTACCTGCAGCTACAACACAAACACTCAATAGATCATTACAAGCATGGTTAGTAAATTGAAATCAAATGAAAGATACAACCATGACAAAGCGACCTATCGCCTCCTAAGAGATGCAAGTGTGGATTTGCTCTGAGATCTGGATAAGCAATCCCAGTGACTTGACTACACCTAGACAGAGGATTTAAAATTATATGATATGCAAGCTACATGAGATTGATTATGCTAGATTGATCCAAAAGGCTAATTAAACTAATGATATGCATGATTAAGCTATGATGGTGATGCAATTAAGCTAGAATAGAGATTGATTAAGCTACATGATTCAACAATTATGCTAGAAAATGATCAAATTAAGCTAGATCTAAGCTGCAATTGCCTATAATAACAATGCTTAAATGATATGCTAGAATGGATATGCCTATAGTAACAATGCCTAAAATGATATGAGATCGGATCCTTTGTGCTTCAAAATGGGTGATATTTATAGGATTTCCAAGGCTAGGGGTGAGGTGGCAGGAATCAACGGCCAAGATTGAGTCTAAAGATATCAAGGGTCAAATCGGAGGAGGTTGGAGAAGAGGTTGGAGAAGAGGTTGGAGGGAGGGACGCTTGTCATCTTTGTGGTGACGAGTGTCAAGGAGCCTTTCTCATAAGAGAGCAAGTGTCCAAGGGAGGAGACATGTGGCATAAGTGCCATGTGTCTCAAGGGGAGAATATCCACACCATAGGAGGTTAGGATGTGCAAGATAGGATAGGGTTAGTTAAACCTAGGGTTAGGTGGAATGGGTTATGTTAGAGGGATGGTTAGGTTAGGTGTTTAGAAGTTAGGAGGCATGTGGGTAATTTGAATTTAAAAATTCAAATAGGAAAAGACTAATTAACTTTCAACAACTCATAAATTGATTTCTTTTAATTAATTAGGGGATTAGAAGAAATGAATTTAATGGGGGGGGGTATTAATCAATTCAGATTAATTAATCAAAGGGGACTATTGAAATGAACCTATTTAATAAATCCTTAGATTTATTAATAAGCAGATGAATGAGGGAATTTAATCAAATTGCTAATGAATCCAATTAAATTGGGAAGGGGGGTTAATTAAACAATTACTTATTTAATAAATCATCTTCAGACCATTTTTAGGTATATACACTAGTGACATCATTTATCGTGAGGGGTTTCATTACAAGACTCATACATTGGACATTTTGATTCATCATACAAAAATACCTTCTACTTTGCTCGATGCATTTTTCAATGTCCTTTCCCACCTTAGAAGTGATGAAATAATGTCATCTATCTGAAAATTCATCTTTCTACGAAACTACTTGACTTTCCTATCCACATACTTTTTCAAACTTACGCAAAGTCCATGATGGTGAGTCATCTCGTATCCCAACCTCCCTTAGCTAGCCAATTTCCATTTATTCAAAGAACGCTTCATTTCTGGATTTTGAGACAAGTCAATATACCCATCCTATAAACAAAGTATGCGATGTGCGATGATTTTGAATGAAGTCTAGCCCATCTTGGAAATAGATTAATCGACACACGATGATCATCATTTTATAAGAATATTTTGATCTCCCTAGAAGTCATTGCTTTGATCCATTAACTGCATGTATTTATTGGTATCCAAGGCATTTTAAATGAATGCAATTTCCGCATAAGCTACAATCATTTTGTGCATCATTTTATCCATATGTTACAATCTTAGGACTCCATGAGATGACATCTCTTGGAAGTTTCGTGTGCTTTGTTTGTGTCGTCATAATTAATATACAAATTTGCTTTAAGGCTCCTATTTTGGCTCAAGCAAGGTAGATGTTTGTAGCAAAGATTGTTGAGTTGGGCTTCACACCTGCAACTGGCAATTGCTTTGGAGTTTCTAAAGTTTTTTCAACATTCCCATTTTGTGCTCGATCTTGTAATTATTGCATTCCATTCGATGACGTCTATTTTAGATATTTGGCAAACAGTTCATCAGGTCTATCAATGATTCCACATTTTGTATGCATGTCCATGAACTTTAATGATTATTCATGACCCGATTCAATACTCCATTTCATGGATAGGAAAGGAACCAACGACAGTTATGAAATTTGGTATAATACTTACTGTATGCGGGAAAAGTGGTGCGATGAAATGAATATTACGAATTTAGGACTAGTTCACACACCAATGGGACTCTTGGTGCAAGTTATGGAGATGTATGGAATAGCTCAACTTCCCAAGGGATGTTCCATTGTTCTCTATCTCACAAGACCCCTTAAGCCAATGCCTTTGCTCTCAGATCACTGAGCAAAGTGACTTAGGGATGACAATCATGAGAATGAGGGATGTTTGATCAATCTAACATTAATGCAATCCTAATGTGCATGATATTAACAAAAGATGAACTAAACTAGCATATATATGATGATAAGTTGAAAGGATTAGTAAAAAAACCATCCTAACATGATACACTAGCTTAATATGATTATTATGATAAAGGGAAATACTTCTAAAATGCTTATTAGATTATTTTTATTCAAAGAGGGACTAAAATGTTTGATAAAAATGAGTATAGATTAGATGCATGAAACTTGGATCCTTGAATGATAGAAGAATGGCTCTATTTATAGGGAAAATAGGGCAATGAAGGGTCAAGATTGGATGATCCTATCAAGGGTCAGGATTGAAAGTTACCAATCCATGTTTTCAATTCTCACCAATGAAATGGTGACAATTGTCAACATAAGACTGCTTGAGAGGAGATGTAAGAAGCATTAAATGCTTGAGAAGACCTCATGGCTACCTTAGAAGGTAAGGGTTAAGCTTAGATTAAGGTTACCCATTGGATAACACTTTTACCCAAAGGATAAACTCTTGTGCAAGGGTTAAAGGGATAACCAAGGTTAAAGCCATCAATGCTTGATGAGACCCTTGGGTTAGATGAGGGTTGAGTTAGGCAAAAAGTCTCCAACCATGTAAGAAGGTTGAGTTAACCATTAATGGTTTGGAAGACTTTGGAGGTTAACTTGTTGAGGACATAAAGTCTTTAATGGTTATTGAAGACTTTAAGGGTTTGAGAAGTGACTTCCCTTTACTTAAGGATGTGACAATATTTAGTAGATGGGTTAGGCTAATTTAGAAGTGATTAGAAGAATTTAGAAGAGGTTTTAGAGAAGCAAGTGGGAGGTGTAGGACAATGCAAGTGGATGGAGAGTAACTTTAATTAAAATAAATTGCTTTATTTCAACAAAAATAGATGCAAGTGGGGGATTTAAATAAATTAGATTTATTTATTTGAAGTGAACAATTTAATTAAATGTAAATTTAATTAAAAAGAGCAGAAAGGGGGTGTAATTAAATAAAGTGGTGTATTCAATTAAATGATATGAAAGGCCTAGGTGAATTTAATTAAATAAATTGAATAACTTATTTAATCAAATAGATGAATGTGAGTGATTTAATTAAATAGAGGAATGAGAATAAAATGAATATTAAATATTCATTTAGGAAAGTGGTCATTTTTATACGTCTACATTTTGCCCCTCTTTGAAGTGACATGTCTGCAAATTTTAATTCAAAGAAAATTGATGTCTCGCCAAAATTTGATTGGTGTGATGTCGTGTGTCGAGATGTTGATGTCGTGCCCCAGATTTGATAAATGATATTGATAATGCACCCTCGGGAGATGAATCAAAAAAATTGAAAATTTGGTTGATTTGATAATTGTTTTTAGATTTGATCGCATTTTAAAATTTTGACTGTGTTGAATGCGTTATTTAATTGATTCATCTCCCGATAATGATGTTTGCTAGGGTTACAAGCGAGAGCATGAGCAAAATACATGCCCCACCTACTAACCCTAATTTTCCTTTACCCTATAAAAAGGTAAAAAGTGATTTCATTGGTATCATTTGTGCCTTTTGACTTTTGGTGAGAGTGACATTTGGAGAGTGACAAAATGTCGGTTCCCTATGCTTTGCACCGATTCGAGCGTGTTCGTCAATACCGGAGGCCCACCACGTATGGTCCACCTCTAAGTCATCTAAATTTTACCCCTTTTGCTTTTTGTTTTGTCGATTTGGATCACGTTTTTTATTTTTTGTGCTGGATTTTCACGGTTTAGTGTGTCTGGTCATTTGCGTAGCACATACAATAAAACAGTTAGCACGTACGATTAGTGAACTAGGGTAGCATCTAAGAGTCATCAGATAGTGCGTTACAGATTTAGGGTAGCGCATAGGGATAACCAGGTAGCGCATAGGGTAACCTAGCACATAGGGCTGAAAGGGTAGCGCATAGGGTAAAGTTGGTAGCGCGTAGATGAGTTTAGCTAGCGCATAGGTGGCAGCTTAGCGCATGGGAGAGATTTCTTAGCGCATGGCCAGAAAATGTAGCTAGAAAGGAGAGGAAAGGTGATGCTACGGGGGAAAAATAGATGAAGGAAGACGAGTTGGGGTGGGTAGGTGTCTGCCAAATGTTTTTAGGATGGGTGCTTTAGACAATGTTGTGCCTGTTGTGCTAATGTACAATTGTTTGATAGATTTTTGAAATTTCTTTTGCTGTTGAAGTTCCAATTTGATTGATTGAATGATGATCCTGATTTTCTATTGATTTGGATCTTTGATTTTTGTCGTGAATGTGATGTCCGATATGAGTTCCAAATTATGATTTCTGATATGGTTCCTGATATGAGTCGTGCGATATGGATTTTTGAGTTGATTCTCGATATGGATTTGATTTGATTTCTCGATATGACTTTGATATTCGATATGAAACTTGATTTGTTAGGGATTTGTTTCAAGTTGATATGGAATTTTGATTTCGATATGGATTTGATTTTCAATATGAAACTTGATTTGATTTTCATTGTTTCAAGTTGATATGGAATTTTGATTTCGATATGGAACTTGATTTTATTTTCTTTGTTTCAAGTTGATATGGAATTTTGATTTCGATATGGATTTGATTTTCGATATGGAACTTGATTTTATTTTTGTTGTTTCAAGTTGATATGGAATTTTGATTTCGATATGGATTTGATTTTCGATATGAAACTTGATTTGATTTTCGTTGTTTCAAGTTGATATGGAATTTTGATTTCGATATGGATTTGATTTTCGATATGGAGCTTGATTTGATTTTCGTTGTTTCAAATTGATATGGAATTTTGATTTCGATGTGGATTTGATTTTCAATATGAAACTTGATTTGATTTGGATTTGTTTCAAGTTGATATGGAATTTTGATTTCGATATGGATTTGATTTTCGATATGAAACTTGATTTGATATGGATTTGTTTCAAAGTTCATATGGAATTATGATAGGATATATCGGATTTGATGTGGGAACTGATATTTGGACATGTTTTGTTTGTTACAGGAATGACTTGGTGTTCTTTAGTCACGAGAGCGATTTTCGAGACTATGGTTTTTGATTCCTCAATTGACGCAGGCAAATAGAGATATCATTGAAAGGTGTGGATTATCTTCATTGTTGGACATGCCTCGGTATATCATTAACCGGGGTTTGTTGACAGCATTAGCAGAGAGGTGGCACAGTGACACAAACACCTTTCACTTGGCGACTGGTGAGATTACGATCACTCCAGAGGACTGTTATAGGATTTTACGAGTAGGGGCACTATTGCCTTATGAGCAAACCGAGGAGGATGGGACAGAGGTGCTTCGTCATATTTTCCACGATGATCAGATTTGTGGATATGAGATCCCTTGGCAGGAGTTCATAGATTTTGATTATGCCCCACTACCATCAGTACTGGCAAGTTTTGTAGGCGACTTCTTGTGTCCCGACCGTAGGTCGAAGGGACTGGCAGTGGGATGGGGATTGGTTCTTGAGGATATGGTGACACAGGGTCGCAGGTTTGCATGGGGGTCCTGCATGTTGGCCCATTTGTACAGAGATCTGCATCAGGTGGTGTATTTAGGATACAACGGTTTATTAGTCGAGGTCACATTATTACAGGTATGGGCTTGGGAGCACATTCCCGCAGTGAGGCCACTTGCAGACTGGGATAGGCCAGTTGGTCGGGCTTATGTATATCGATACATGGGGATAGTTGTCTAGCATAAGCTGGGCAAGCTAGAGCATTGAAGGAGGGAGTTGTATGACATTGATACAGTTATCTGGAGACCGTATATGGAGTGTGAGGTGTGGGCGGAGGACGGGCTAGAGATGCCCTATGTATATATGTCACGATACTAGAAAGGGCGGATGCCTTTTATCATTGAGAGGTTCTTGCACAACCGAGTTCAGCAACGGTATGGTCTACAACAGGGTGTACCACAGGGAGCATGTTTATATGCTCGTCGAAGGTAGGATGTGCCAAAATGGGGTCTGACTATTGATAGTGCAATGGTGGTGGAGTACATGCATTTGGCCGACAGATATGGGACTACGGGTTCGGGGTGGTAGATGCGGGGATGACGGAGGAGTTTGCAGCGCTCTTTATGGCCAATGTCGTAGCACGGATATCAGATCCAGCGGAGATGATTCTCGCATTTGATGATGATGAGGATGAGTGGCCTAAGAGGCTAGGGAGACAGAGAGATGAGGGAGAGGAGCTGGAGGAGGGGATGGAGGAGATAGAGGGAGGATTGGAAGAGGAGATGGGGGAGATAGAGGGAGGAGAGAAGGTGGATTAGTCAGGCGAGCAATTGGTGAGGGAGGGAGGGAGGGTTTGGTGGTTGGAGTGGGTGGAGTTGGTCGGGCAAGCGAGGTTATAGTAGCTATGGGTGGGATGGATGAGTTTAGGCGGTCGACTCAAAGGAGGAGATTAGATGTATTACCTCCATCGACGCCTAGGATAGGGACAGGGATAGGGGGTACCATGACACAGGTACCCATTCAGATTCGGGTACCCACCACCAAGAGGATGCACAGATTAGGTCCCTACAGTTGTCAATGCAACAGTTGCAAGCACAGGTACTGGCTCAGCAATGTCAGATTACGCAAATTATTCTAGATTACTGCAGAGCCAGATACAGAGAGAGAGTGTCGGGGTCGAGCAAAGGAGCTTGCAGAGAGACTGCAGAGAGTGACAACGGGTGCCTCGATGCGGGACACACTGAGGGAGATATAGTACACTACCATGACGGTCGAGTACTATAGGCGGTTGTATGAGTACCTAGTCCCCAGAGAGCAGAGGGCTCCTAGTTTTACTGCTAGTCGGTTAGCTCGGAGTCAATCAGGGACATAGAGCAGAGGTGTTATAGGGCCTTCTCGACGTGATCCACCTGGAGATCCAGGAGCTGGGACATCTACTACGAGACCATCAGCTTCAGGAGATAGTCATACCAAAGAGACTTGTCTCTATTGTATTTTGATCATTGTGTTGTATTTCGACAAACATGGCATCTTTTGTATATTTTGACCATTTTATATATATATATATACGACACCGATTTTTCGATCCACATGTGATGTGTTTTTATGGATGATGATTTATGCATTGATGTGATGGTTCTATGATGATGATGCAATGCTTAGATAAATGTTTTTGATTTGATATTGATTGATATGATTGTATGATTCATGATGTAACGATATGATTTGTGAGATGTATCTTGAAAATGAGATGTATGATAATGATAAGTTGTGAGATGTATCTTGAAAATGAGATGTATGGTAATGATATGCTGTGAGATGTATCTTGAAAATGAGATGTATGATAATGATATGATGTGAGATGTATGTTGAAAATGAGATGTATGATAATTATCAGAGTCCATGTTTCAACATTGGGTGCTCTGGGATTGTAGTGAGCCCATTCAGTTTGACCTTGTGTGTAGATCTTAGTGTTTGGATTTCCCTTGCTTTATCCTTGTCATAGATCTGAACCATTTTCTCTTTTGCAGTTTTGGTCATGGTTAGGAAAGCTAAGGGAGTTGGTCGTGTTGGTGGCTGCCATAGAGGTAGAGGTGGGGGACGGGGTCAAGGTTCAGACCACCATAGTCCTTCGCCACCACCCGCTCATGTGAGTGTGGAGCAGGATCAATCAGTGCATCAGGAATCACCGCATGTAGAAGAGCAAGTTCCCGAAAGGGAAGAGTTGAAGCAGATGTTTCAGGAGGTTCTAGCTAGGCTAGGCCCCAGGCCTGAAGGTGAGTAGCCCATCCATGCTCAGGTTGGGGAGTCGCATCAGCATGTTTCAGAGGAGAGAGAGAGAGAGAGAGAGAGAGAGAGGTCTCCTAGGAGGAGGGAGGTCCTAGTTGGCCATGATTCAGCTCCCTCGAGTCACATCAAGGACCTTTTGAGAACCAACCCTCCCTTCTTCGATGGTCGAGGCATAGGTCTCAAGGCAGAGACTTGGCTAATTAGTTTGGATAGGTGTTTCGCTATGTTCCCATATAGTAGCAACACCTGAGCAAGATGTGCGATTATGTGTCTCGATGGTTTTGCTTCGATATGGTGGAAGTTAGAGGAGGAGAAAATTGGTCTGAGTATCAACACCATTTCTTGGGAGATTTTCTTAGAGAGATTCAGAGCACAGTTCCTCTCACCGCAGTGGAGGCAAACTTGGGCAGATGAGTTCTACGCATTGCGGCAGTTTGGTATGTCTGTTGACCAGTTCAAGCATAGATTTTATGAGCTGAAACAGTATGTCGAGATTGGCAACGATGAGCCTATGTTCGTACAACATTTCTTGAGAGGTCTTAACGACCGCATTAGTGGAGGGGTTAGAGTTTTTGAGCCAGCTTCAGTGGAGATAGCGGTGGCAAAAGCCAGATTGGTTGAGCAGAACCTCATCCGTGCGCATGGTGGACAGTCCGGAGTTCAAATAGGGAGTGTTCCTTTCAGTGGGAATTGTAGACACCCAAAATTGTCCAGTCTAATTAAATAAATATTTTATTTATTTAATTATCTAAGCCTAATTCTTCTATTAATTAAATAAATCCTTATTTATTTAATTAATTCATTTATCCTCTTCTAGCCTTATTTCTCATTTAAATAAATACATTTATTTATTTAAATTATCCTTTCCCTAAATTAAATAAATATGTTATTTATTTAATTGATCCCACTTCTTCTATTAATTAAATAAATCTTTATTTATTTTATTAATTCATTAACCTTTTCTACCCATGACACATGTCATTCATCTCTTAATTCATACACTACCTACCCCTTTCATTATTTTATTATTTCTTTTACCTACCCTCTAATCATAGCCGACCTCCTTTTACACATCTCAATCTTATCCCTCCATTTCATATAGTGTCTTCTATATAAGGAGATGTTTCCTTCATTATCAAACCCTAATGAGCTAATGAAAGATCTTAAGGACTGTACTACACTAAGATCCTACTTGCAACCACATTCCGTTCTTTGTTGAGCTCTTGTGCATATAAAATCTGAGAGCAAATATATCAAGCAAGATCAATGGAGATAGGAAGAATGGAGATTCGTAACCCTATTGGACATGTGATGGTATAATCTTTGTAATTTCGTTTGATTTGCATTGTCTTAGGTAATCTTCATATGTTATGGTGGATCTTTATTGTTGTTAGGCTAGGGTTTTGTGGTTGAATTCATTTAGCCTTTCAGTATCGTAATTATTGTATCCATTTTCACCATATACATTTTGGCACGTCCGGTGGGACTCTTGTCCCTTTTTGCATTTAACATCTTGTTGCAGATCTGACGTTTTCGACAACATTTTCGACATTTTCGTGTCTGCGTACTTTCGAATCGCGTTTTTGATTTTCTAGCATGTCTACGACATCTGGAGCCGCGTCTGTGTTATTGGCAATATTCTATTTTGCAGGTTCCAGGAAAGCGCATCTATGTTATAAAGTCGCGTCTGTGATGTTTTTAGCCGCGTCTGTGTCCAGAAGAAGCGTCTGTGTTCTGTAGTTGTGTCTATGTCTCATAGAACCACGTCTGTGTAACCCAGTCGCGTCTGTGTTGAGGGTAATCGCGTCTATGTTCACCAGTTTCAAATTTTGGGTTTTCATTGATTCAGTTTTTCGGATTTTGCATTTAGGGTTTCAGATCTGGTTTATTTTGAGCTAACATTTTCAGATCTAGCTAACAAAATTGGTGCAGCTTGTCTTGAAGGCTAAATCGTTTGGTTGAAGGCCCCTATTTTCACAAAGTCTTTTGGGTTTAAAATTTACCTAACTTGTGTGCTTGCGGGAAGGGGTGATCATTTGAAACAAATCCAAACTACTAACAACTCTTTGTTGCAGGTCCTTGGCAAGGGTTTTTGGATTTTTATTGTGTGCCTTGTTTTCATAGACTAGCAAACACTTCAATTGGTGCACTAAAATTGAATCATTGTCTTTTGTGTCTTGAGCAATAGGTTTTTTTTGTTTAATCTTTAGAGGGTCTGTCTTCCCGTGTGGTCATTAGGACTACTAGTGAGAAGAGAACGACCCAAGTGGTAGCGAGGAAAACCCACCTCTTCCAAACCACTATAAACAAATCTATTCATGGTGAAAACTATGAATAACATGTGCTAATTAGTTCATACCGACACTATGTCTCCCCATAAACCCGTTTGATCAAATTTATTTGATCAATTGTAGGGCGTAACCCCTACCGGCTGGGAACCTTCTGTATTTACAGAGCTGAAAGTGTTGCATGTATGGCCACACGAGTGGATGCCCTTACTAGCACCTTTTTGTTTTAGAAGCCCAAATCCTTCTAGTTGTTGGGGCAGGAGGTCGGACCTCTGGTAGCGGCCCACACACATACGGTTCTTAGTAGAGATACAAAGTTTGCCACGGGGACTTTTCATGGGGACTGATGCTTGGCTGACCCGAGAAGTGAGTGCCGAGGGTGGCGCCAGTGAGGTCAAGCATCTAAGTATCCGCTCTGAATAGCGTAGCCTCGGGGGTAAAACCCCATGTGGGATCAACAACTATTGTCTTGGCCAGCCATAAGAATTGTGCTTGACTTATTTTAAACATTCAGAACATTCAAGGACCAAACAGCAAAACATTGTGTCTTTTGTGTCTTCAAGTGTATGCAAAACATTTTTACATCAAACAACACACTTTTCTTGGAGTCATTTTGAGTCTAGACACTTGCAAACATTGGGTCTTCATCAACATTGTGTCCTCTTGTCACGAAAAAAACAAAAAAATAGTCAGATTTGGTCACAACAAAACGACTTCACAGATTGGAAAAAATTGCACAAATTTTACAGAAACGCGTCTGTGTCGGACATAATAGTGTTTGTGTGATATAACCGCATCTGTGAAGGGAAGAATCGCGTCTGTGGTCCAACAGTCAACATTACACTTTGCAAAAAATCTCAGAAGCGCGTCTGTGTTAAACAGAGTCGCGTCTGTGTCAGGAAACCGCGTCTGTGAAGTATACAGGCGCCTCTGTGTTCAGAATTGAAAAAACTGTTACAGTCCAGCAAACAAACACGGTCAGTTTCAGAATTCTTGAGCTTCCTAGGTTATTTCTCCAGGGTTTCATTTAGCATTCAACCTGTCCTTGGGTCTCACAAAATCCATCATTGCTTCACATCTCACTTTACAGTCACACTTGTCTAAACTTGAGTCAAAAGGTCACTTGCTTGTCCTCACTATACTTTGTCAACA
The DNA here is from genome assembly GCF_030272615.1 of Cryptomeria japonica. Lineage (NCBI taxonomy): Eukaryota > Viridiplantae > Streptophyta > Pinopsida > Cupressales > Cupressaceae > Cryptomeria > Cryptomeria japonica. The sequence goes on from NC_081405.1 coordinate 16,093,763, forward strand.
CACTACATACAACAACACTTTGCTAAGTGGTCCCTCATCAAGGTTTCTTACCTTTGGGTCTCATTTGGTCTTACTTAGAGTCAAGGTTAACTTACCTCATCAAGAGAAACTATCCTCTCTTTGGAAGTCACACCTACTCTACTACATACATACTTGGTCTTACATTTTGGACATTGCAAGTACACTTCAGATTCATTTACATTCCATCCAACTCTTGGTCTTCCATATTTTTTCCATTTTTCATCTAGTCTCACACATCTCGGTCAATACCTAGTTCATGGTTGAAACCCGTCTTCAAAAATCTAGGAGAGAAACTAAAGAGGCTCAAGAGTCCGCAAACATGAGTTCTTATGAGTATGACAATGATGTCTTTTTCAATTCTGATCATACTACATTACCTGACATGGATGCCTATAGAAACATTCTAAATGTTGAGAACATGGACACTATAAACAACAATGCTATACATAATAACAATATGGACAACTTTTCAGTACATTCAGCAAATGTGGAAGAATCCATCATGAATCCCCATTTCAATCGATTGGTTGAGGAAATAATGAGGAGGGATAGACAATACTTTTTACAAATGATGGCACAAAGTGGAGCCAAGATACCTCATGATTTTGACATGTCTCAAATAATGGAAAATCAACCTTTGCAACAACCTCACTCCAACATGGATCAAAGGAGACCTAATAGTGGAGGAAATAGAGGACCATATATGGTACCTGAATCACCATCAGCTTTGCTTCAAAAACCAGAGGTCCCACATACACATGGGCAAACATATGATACTCACCTTCGCAGACCATTATGGAAGTCTTATGAAGAAAAATATGTTCAATCACATATCAATGCTAAGGATCAACCACCAAAGCAATGGGATATTCAAAGGCATGCTCAAAATTTGGAGACAAGGAAACCCCGTGTCAAATTTGGGGGCAATACAATAGAACATGACATGCCTGTAGAGTATGGTATACATGCACAAAATAGATATGGTGCTCCTCAACATGAATCTATACCAAGTGGTCCACATATGCAGCATCATTACAGACCTCCTCCATATGAACATGTGTATGATCAATATCATCCATATATGCAACATGATCCTCCTCCAATGGGTACCTCAAACATAGGATATGGTCCAAGAAGTCGATCTCCACCTAAGAGTAGTTTGGAGCAACAAATCAGAGACTTACAAAAGAAAATGGAGGACATAAATACACCAAAGCCAATATACACAATGAGAGACATATGTCCTTATCTGTTTTACAAGAGCATTCCAATGCCTCCTTTTCCTACACACTTTGTGACGCCTAAATTTGATAAGTATAGAGGAAAAGGGGATCCTAAGGCACACATAAGACAGTTTTTCACAGCTTGCATTGAGGTAGCAGCAGAAGAGACATATTTGATGAGATTATTCCCACAAAGCTTAGGTGATCAAGCTATGGAATGGTTCTCCCAACTCCCACCTGGTATTAAGTCATGGGGTGACTTAGCAGAGGCATTTATCCAACATTTCTCCTAGAACATAGAGACAGACATATCAGTCACTACTTTGTGCAACACCAAGCAAAAAGAGGGAGAATCTTTTGCATCATTCTTACAAAGATGGAGAAATCTAGCCAGCAGATGCTCTTGTGAAATTCCACAAAAACAAATGGTAGAAATGTTCACCCAGAATGTTAACAAAGACATTGGCTATGACTTAAGGAAAGCTTGTTTGTCCACCTTCAAGGACGTTATTGAAAAAGGCTTAGCAACAAAAAAGGTCCTAATTGAACAAGGAGTCATCAAGATATTCAAGGAAAACAAAGATGACTTTAAAGGAAAAGACAAGCCAAGATTTTGGAATAAAAACAAGAACACAATCAATGATGGTGTTGTTGATGCCAACACAGTGCGACCCAAAGTCATCTTTTCAGGATCAAGTTCTACAAAAAATCAAGTGAATACTCAAACAACTTCTAGATCACGAAGGAAGTACACTCCATTGGGAGAACCACTTGAGTCAATTTTCAAGAAGCTAGTGGCAAACAAGGTAATCACTATTCCAGATTTTCCTCCATATGAGCCAATGGTTAAACCAAATTGGTGGAATGATGATGAGTATTGTGAATTTCATAAAAGCAAGGGTCATAAGAGAGGAAATTGTCATCGACTGAAGAACATCATACAAGATCTCATTGATAGAGGTGACATTAAGATTGAGGGACATTCGTCTAATCAAGAACATGAGATGTTTAAGGAACCATTCACAAAACATGACAAGGGAAAAGCTAAAGCCCCAGAAGATCAAACCAACTATACCAGAGCATCTTACAACTATGATTCAACCATCAATCACATCTTGATGGACAATTATGTCTCTACCATTAACATCAAGGACAAAGCATCTGAGAATTCTACTCGAAGACCTAGGATTGTCCTAAAAGGTGTTAGATCTTCTTCTGAACCTACCTCTAAATGCAATGTTACAACCCGTCGAGGTAAAATCCCTTTGCAAGGTGCTCCAACTAAAAACACCGCTTATTCATCAACCAAACCTGAATATGACCTTGTAGAACAGTTAGGGAAGACACTCGCGCTCATCTCCATCCTTGAGCTATTACGCATATCTCCCGCACATAAAGCCATTCTTGACAAAATCTTGAGAGATACTATTGTTCCTACTGATCTAAACGTGGACCAGTTTCAAGCCATGGTGCGATATCTTTCCATTCCACATTCACTTACTTTCACAGAAGCCGATGACGCTTTCGTAAGTCAGCCACATAATGCACCATTACACATTGAAGCCTTCATACACAAACATCGAATAAAAAGAGTCTTGATAGATGGAGGAGCAGGTCTAAACATTTGCACATTAAGCACTATTACACAATTGGGATATTCTGATAAAGCTGTGAATTCTACAAACAAAATCACCATTAAAGCATATGATGATGAAGAGCGTTCATCCAAGGGCACGGTCACATTGCCTCTCAGAGTTGGGCCAGTTACAAAGGATGTGGTTTGTCAAGTCCTGGATTTAAATCTCACTTATAACATATTGCTAGGACACCCTTGGATTCATGAAATGAGGGCAGTCCCATCCACATATCACCAATGCATTAAGTTTCCTCATAATGGAGTGGAAGTAATAGTTAACGATGACCCTAATCCATTCATATACTACAATAACCTGAAATCAAAGACTGAGACCATCATTCCCAGTAATCGTGAGGCTGTTCCTTCGTCGGCATACATTGATCCTGAGTCATTAAAACCTTCAACATCAAAACAAGGTGAGCTTAAAGGCAAGTTTCAGGACAAAGGTATGGGGGAATATACTTTCAATCAGACCATGTACTTACGACAAGTCATGAGTTCCCCAAAAGAATATGGAAGACCACACCCTAACAAGCAAGTGTCCATCATGATGCTCAAATGGGACCCTACTACCTTTCAAAGATGGGGTGAACTAGAAGAGGAAGATTTATACAAAATGCTTTTCAGAGACAATGAAGAGGAAACACAAGACCACATCAATCTACCATGTGAGAAATATGGCAAAGGCTTCAAAATTCTACAAAAATTCGGGTATGATGGAAAAAGCCCTCTGGGGTTACGAAAGGAAGGCATCATTGAACCTTTACAACCTAAATTGACTTTCAAGAAAGAACGCTCGAAAGGACTTGGTTTCTTAACTTCCAAGGTCCACACACAAAGGACAGAAGAAGCCTTACAAATCAAAGCTGTCAAAATTCAACAAGAGGATTGCTATTCCACAAATTCCAACGAATGGGAATGGGGTTCCGATAAGTCTTCCAGTGACTATGAGCTCACCGAGATATTCAGAGAGCCAGATGAACCCACAGAAGAAGAGGAATTTTATAACAAGTTCAGAGTTGGTCAAGAAACAACCCATGAGGAGCCCACACAGTCCTTGTCTCAAGGTTCTAGGTTGAAATCACATAGGATGAGATCACCTATCCCAGAATGCACTACTAGTGATGATAATTTGGATTCGCTCGCGATCGAGACTGATGAGGAGAGTGCCATCGATGACCTCGATAATTACCTTGACATACCCGAATATAACTACATCTTCACTCTTAGCCCCGCTAACTTTGAAAACATTAACGGCCTTCCCCTTGTTCACCACCAACTCATTGACTGGGATCATGAAGGACCTACACAGTTTGACACATTCCAAAACGATGAAGCTTTTATTAACTATCTGGGCGTATGAGATGATCTTCCCCCTGGAGACCATAAACCGGGATACACTATAGAACTCAATAGTGTGGCATATTTTGGTGAGGGTGTCGGACCTTCCAGTCACAAAAATGTGAAAATAAGAACAAAACAAGAGTCTTATGGCGAAAACCACACTGTGGCGTTGTCTGACCCCAAAAAAGTAAAAAAAAAAGGATGTATCTGAGGGTGAAAACCTCTCTGAGGCACCCGAAGATGGAAGGCTCGACATTCTCCCAGCATCATATGAGGAAAAGTCATCTATGTTGGTAGAGGAGACTATCAAAACAAACATTGGTACAGAAGAGGTTCCACACAACATATTCCTAGCTCAATCATTGACAGAATCCAAAAGGTCAAAATTCATAAGTTTCTTCAAAGAGCGACAAATCAACTTCGCCTGGTCATACGTTGATATGCCTGGATTGGATCCGGATTTGATAATGTATCATTTGACAGTTAAACCGGGGGCAAAACTAGTAAAACATAAATTAAGAAAAATGCATCCACAAGTGGCATTACTAGTCAAAGCAGAACTTGAGAAGCTATTAGATGTCGGATTCATACGCCTAATCGATTATCCCGAATGGATCTCCAACTTGGTACCTGTCAGTAAACCAGATCGCAGCATCAGAATTTGTACAGATTTCAGAGATATCAACAAAGCTTGTCCAAAGGATGACTTCCCATTACCAAATATTGACCTGATTGTTGATCTCACTGCAGGTCATGAAATGTTATCATTAATGGATGGATTCTCTGGTTATAATCAAATAAGGATCACACCCGAGGATCAACACAAAACATCATTTACTTGTCCGTGGGGAACTTTCTGCTAGAATGTCATGCCTTTCGGGCTAAAAAATGCAGGTGCGACATATCAAAGAGCCATGACTACTATCTTTCATGATCTCATGCATGTAACCGTGGAAGATTATGTTGACAACCTCTTGGGCAAATCAATAGACAGAAATACACATTTGGACATTCTTTCAGTCGTCTTTGATAGGTTGGAAAAATACAAAGTAAGATTAAAACCCAAGAAATGTGTCTTTGGAGTAACCTCCGGGAAGCTCCTAGGATTCATTGTATCCAAAAGGGGAATTGAAGCTGATCCAGCAAAAGTTAAGGCCATCTTGGAAATGCAACCACCAAGAAATATCAGTCAACTTTGATCCTTACAAGGCAGACTCCAATCCATCCGAAGATTCATAGCACAACTAGCAGATAAGTGTAATCCTTTTCAGCACCTGCTACATAAAAACATCAAATTCAAATGGGATGATAACTGTCAACAGGCTTTCCAGACGCTCAAAGATTATCTTCTAAATCCATCAGTTCTGATGCCACTAGTTCCAGATCAGCCTCTGTTACTATACATATCAGCTACTCCAACAGCACCGGGAGCACTCTTAGCACAACAAATGGTTGAGGGCAAGGAAAAAGCAGTATACTACATCAGTCACACATTGGTGGGATACGAGCTAAACTACACACCAATTGAGCGTGCATGTCTTGTCGTGGTCTTTGCTTCGCAAAAATTACGACATTACATGCTCACTCATAAGACTAAGTTAGTTGCAAGGATAGACCCATTGAAATACCTTCTCAATAAAGCAACACTTACTAGGCGACTAGCCAAATGGGTAATGATCCTGAGTGAATTCGACATCGAGTATGTGGACAGAAAAGCAATAAAAGGACAAGCCATCGCAGATCAATTAGTAGATGCTCCCATGATAGATGATGTTCCTCTAAGTTCAGAATTTCCGGATGAATCCATTTTGACAATGTCACATGCAAAGCCATGGCAACTGTACTTCGACGGCTCATACACACAGCATGGGGCAGGAGCTGACATCCTCTTTATAACTCCTCAAGGGGATTCTATACCAAAATCATACTGCTTGTCATTTCCTTGCACTAACAATATAGCGGAATATGAGGCATTAACAACAGGATTACGAATTGCAGTTCAATGGAAGATCCAGGAACTTCATGTTTTTGGGGACTCCCAACTTGTCATCCATCAAGCAACTGATGATTACCAAACAAAAGATGAAAAATTAATGCCTTATAAACAAATGGTGGATGATCTAGAACAACACTTCACAAAGATAGACTTTGAGCAGATACCAAGAGAGCAGAATCGCGCCACAGATGCCATGGCTACAATTGCTTCACTGATTGATCTACCTCCAAACGAGACCCGCTATGAGTTCTTGGTGGATAACCTTTTGGTCCCTTCATATGAGATCATGCCTACTGAGATGATATGCATTGTCGGTCCCGAATCCCAGTTATATGGTTCCATTTTCACATACCTACGTGACAATACTTTACCTCCTGATCTATCAAATAACCAACGTCGCACTTTCATTCGCCAATCCTCTCGATATGTCATTTTAGCTGATATCCTATACCGGCGAGGTCTAGATGGCACTCTTCTTAGATGTTTAGAAAGCGACGAAGCTCAGATTGCATTACGGGAAGTGCATGAAGGGATATGTGGTCCGCATGCTAGTGGTCCTACCTTGGCCAAGAAACTCATTAGGACTGGATATTACTGGCCCACTATGGAGAAAGACTCATATCAGTTTGTCAAGAAATGTAAGCAATGTCAAATTCATGGAGACCTCATACATGCGCCAGCACAAGAACTTCAACCACTTGCGTCTCCTTGGCCGTTTTGTTAGTGGAGACTCGATCTCATAGGCAAGATTCACCCTCCTTCTTCCAATGGTCATAAATTCATTATCACTGCCACAAAGTATTTTACAAAATGGATTGAAGTCGTGCCTCTCACACAAGTTACTGGAAAATAGATTGCTACATTCATCCTCAACTATATCATTTGTCGATACGGTATTCCTATTTCCATTATCACTGATAACGGGCGTCCCTTCAAAAATCAGGATGTTCGTGAACTCTGTGACCGCTTCCATATTTCCCATCGTTTCTCCACACCATATTACCCCCAAGGTAATGGCCAAGCTGAGGCGTCTAATAAAACAATCCTTAAAATCCTTAAGAAGACAGTCGACGATGCTGGTTGTAATTGGCATATCCAACTTAATCCTGCACTTTGGGCCTACCGCACAAGTATCCGCATACCTACAGGAGCTACACCCTATTCACTTGTCTATGGTACTGAAGCCATCTTGCCTATTGAGGTCGAGCTACCCTCTTTACGGGTTTCTTTGCAAAACATCATCAGTGATGAAGACTATAGGGTCTCTCGCTTACAAGAGCTAGAACTACTGGATGAACGAAGACAAACTGTTTTTAATCATCTCAAGGCTTATCAACAACAAATGAGCCACAACTACAATCACAAAGTCAAGCCTCGCACATTTGAGGTAGGGGACTTAGTTCTCAGAGAAAATCCCAAAAATCAGCAAGACAGAGAGAAGAAGGGCAAGTTCGAACCAAATTGGCTGGGTCCCTACATTATTACAATAGCATATGGATCTGGTGCATATCAGCTCTCAACTACAGAAGGTGAACCTTTGGAGGATCCTATCAACAGCATGCACCTTCACAGGTTCTACACATAGCTCTTCGAAATATCCTAAGTCAAAAATACAAAAAAATAAAATAAAATTCAAAAATACAAAAAAATCAAAAAAATTCAAAAATACAAAAAAAAATCAAAAAAATTCAAAAATACAAAAAAATCATAAAAACATAAAAAATCGGTACTTGGTGAAAACCTGGCAAACAGGCGCCTTGTGACACAAAAAACATTGAAAAATCAAAAAAAGTAAAGAGAAATAATTTCGTCCAACGGTGAAAACCACTTCGGTGGCGCCCTAGGCAAGTACCATGGTGAAAACTAGGTCACCAGCGCCATGTGTAGAGACATTGCTCCTCCCTCCTTCAGGATTCACTTTCATCCTTTCACTTTGCACACACTCACAACCTATTCGTTCATAATAAACTTACCCATTCCATCATGGCTTGTTATTGATCTACCCAAGATTAGTTCGCCATTCATAATAAACCTCCCTTTTCATCCCTTTCCATCCATAATAAATCAGATCCTATATGTGGCTAAGGCAAAATCCTACTTCTAGTAATGGGTGTGGAACTGAGAACATCACATGTTTCGAGGAGTACAGTTTCTTCCAGCTTCCTTCAATCTATCCGCGCACAATCCGCAATAAAGCAGCATTTGCATCACAGATTCGCAATAAAGTTTCATCTTCTCCGCAATAAAGTATCAGTTTCATGGATTCAGTCAGTTTTAGATGAGACACAGCAGCAACAATGGGCTTCAATAAATCAAATCTTTCAACAGACTCAGACAACATATGGTTCTGTGTTATCTATCATTTTTGTGAAAGTAAACATTGTGACCACAATCAAATAAGACTTATACAAGTGACAAGAGACACTAAACTTGAGGACTACAGTGGATGTTGGTGTCGAGTCTTGGTTTTCTTTTGATTTTATCTTTTGGTGACATGTCTTTTAGCTTTTCCGGGATGTCTTTGACTAGAGATTCTATCTCTAGGATGTCTTTGACTAGAAAGGCGAGGATGGGGTATCGTCACCTATTTGTATTTGTTGTTTGTGGATTGTCTCTTAGTAATGCTATGACTTTTCCAAGGATATGAGGACACTGTGAGTCTAGTGTGAACTGGGGCATTTCTTGTTTGTGACTGTCTTATCTCCATGCAAATGGGTACAATGACTTTCTGGGTCGAACATATGCCTCGATTGTCATAACCTACTTGCCATAATAAAGCTCAATGATGATAATGCACAAGAAGCTCTTTCACTTTCATATCTTCTATCTTCCATCCCCCTTTCTTGATTGACCTCCATTGTCCTTCTCGAGTCCGCGTAGCCTGCTATCACATGACTGAGTATAATGACACACCAAAAACATTTGCATTTCATGTAGTTGCACCTGCATTACCACATAGAAGCATTTCATACATACATATAGATATCACAACTGCATCACATCCTGCACACAACACTTGTTAGCACAATTTACATTTGCATTATCATATTCATCTGCATTACATACATTCACATTTGCATTGGCATACACATCTAAAACATAAAAGAGCAAAAACATTGCATTGCATCATATACATATTTGCATCCCTATCATAAGCATCACATAGAAACATACATCACATAGGTACACATGCATATAGCTACCGCAAAAATGAATCATCTCATATATATAACCACAAGTGTCATGATACAATGATGTCAAAATCATATGGCTACAAAAAAGCACCCGCGGGTGTCTACAATATAAAAATGGTACAAAACTGATACATAGGGAGCCCTCTATGGCTATGATGAACTCCCTCCCTCGGAGCCGCCTGGCCTCGATGGAATCTGAGCCCCTAAAGGACCCGCCCCAGGATCATCCCGCCTGTCCCCTCTATCTGGTGGTGGTGGAAGACCCATAACCCCACCACTCGATGCTTGTCTCCTCCGGCTCCCTCCCGTAGCTGTCGCTGTACGCGACGGTCTATGGAAGCTCCTCGCCCTCTGATCTGCTGACACTGCACCATAGTAGAGATCTCGCCAGTAGGCAATCTCCTCCCCTTCCCGCAGGACATAAGCATACCCTGCCCCTGTGTCCTCCGCTGCCTGTCTCCCCGCCCTCAGCGTTGTCTCAGCCTCTGTATAGCGCTGAATAGTCTGATCCTGCTCCCGCTCGGTATCTCTGAGCCTCATCCTGAGCCGATCTCTCTCCCTCTCCAGCTCCTGGATCTCATCTGCCTGGCCCTGACAGATCTCCCTCAACTCTAGCAGCTCATCCTCCACCAGGTCAGCCCCCTCCACCTCTGCCTGTGGCTCCCCTTGTACGGGTGCCTACCCCTGTGCCTGTACCTATGCCTGTACTGGTGTCTGTACTTGTACCTGTCTCTGTCCATGTCCCTGCACCTGTACCTCTCTGGGACCCTGTGTTGCTGGCACCTGTAGTAGCAGGCCACCGCGACCCCTCACCACCCGAGCCTGCCTCTCCTCACCACCCTCCCTCCGAGGTGCAACCCTCCTCTCTCCAACTGCTCCCCTCCTCCTCCGTCGACCTCTGCCCCCATCACCTCCACCATCATCATCATCCCCACCCCCATCTCCATCCAATGGCTCTCTAGGATCCATCAACCGTGGGAAGGGATGCTCTGCCCAGTATGCTGTGTACTCAACGTCCATGTCGGCGTCCTCAATCTCTGGCCACATGTTCCAAGGTAGAGGCATCATCTCTACCAGCTGTGTCACTGCCTGATCATATGACAGCAAGGGCCCAAACTGTACCTGATCTCTGACCGTCCGTGCATACATGCCTAAGCCCCGTGGCATCCTCTGAATCCTATCAAACTGTCGGCCAACCCTGTCCACTAGCTGCCTCTCCAGCACATAGGGCGTCCGCCCAATCAAATACCTGCTCCGGAAGGTGTAGGGAAGCTCAACTGCATCATCCTCCCACTGCTCGCAGCCCAGGTATGGTCTCCATATGACCATGTCGATGTCATCTATCACTCGCCGCCAGTGCTCCAACCTGCCAATCTGTGGCTGTGATGTGATCATATCATACAAATGAACAAAGTTGCGTCCATGTCCCCTGCCCCTGAAGTGTATCGGTCGGGTAACCGACAGATGCTCATAGGCCCATACCTGCAGCAATGTCACTCCGCAGCCCAATCCTACGGATCCATGATACACAAACTGATGTAGCTCGTAATACAAGTGTGTCAGCACGCACGGTCCCCAAGCATACCTAGTGTGCTGTGTCACCAGTGTCTCCAGTGCTCCTCCCCAGCCCACAGCCAACCCCCGTGTCGCCCTATCTAGACACAGGAACCCACTGATCACTCCTCCTACCATTGCTGATAATGCTAATCTTGTGGCTGTCATGGTGTCCCACACCACATGTCCTGCCCTCATCTCCAGTCCTGGGTTCTGGAACACTCGTCTCAGGGCCTCCTTGTCTCCATCTCGATCGTATGGGATCAGCTCCCCATCGATCGGTATCTGCAGAATCCTATATACATCCTCCAGGGTGACTGTCATCTCACCCATCAGCAAATGAAAAGTGCAAGTCTCGGAGTGCCATCTCTCCGCTAGCGCAGTCAACAGTCTCATGTTCGCCTGAAACTCGGGCACATACAAAGCATGTCTCAGTCCCATCTCCTCAATAGCAGCTCTGTCCTCGAATGACAACTCAGGTCGCAACCTCTAAGTCGACGAGAATCTCTCCCGTGACTCAGCATCGGCAAATACTCCTGCAGTCAAACAACTCAATCATGTCAGTCATCGTGGCATTCACTATTTATCACAAAATGCTACTTTTTATCTAAATGCATAGGGCATTCTATCCTAGTGACACTCAGTGTTCATCACAAAGTGTTGCTCTCTATCCTAGTGACACTCACTGTTCATCACAAAGTGTTGCTATTTATCCTAGTGGTACTCCCTGTTCATCACAAAGTACTACGTGTGTGACACTCACTGTTCATCACAAAGTGTTACTCACATTTGCACTCCCTGTTCATCACAAAGTGCTGCTTATACTCTAGTACTCCCTGTTCATCACAAAGTACTCTATCTTGGTACTCACTGTTCATCACAAAGTGCCTTGATCTATCCTAGTCTTCCTAGAGGACCTGCTTGAGTGTATCCTCTCAGCAGCTTATCCAATCGACAGCGTATGTTCATCACAAAACTGTCGATTTGACCTAGAAGACCAAATCTTAACACAAACGCGCTTACCTGACATAAACGCGCTTTCAGACTACACATACGCGCCTGAAAAACACAGACGCGCCTAATTGACACAAACATGCCTATGCTCTGCACAGACGCGCCTGGGAGACACAGACGTGCCTTCTTGGCACAAACACGCCTGCACATCACAAACACGGCTGCATTTGACACAGACACGGGTTCAAACGCAGATGCGTCTGGCACAAACACAGACGCGCCTCGCGAACATAGACGCGCCTGGCACCAATGCAGACGCACCTGGACGTTTTTTGACATTTTTTGGACCCTAGTCTAAGCGCATTTATTACCCTATCTAGCATGCATTAATGACAAAATTTAAATGCGTCAAAATACAAGGAGGTTGGTGGTACTTACCGACTCTCCTGCCTCTGCTGGCCTCTGGAATCGGCGAACGCGGTCGAATCTATGAATGAAGGCCATTGCTGCTGACTGTTGCTGCTCTATTTTCGCTCTGCAATTTGCTCTCGTGGATGTGTAGATGACAATGAGGATGTATTTTCCCCCGTGGTCTATCTTATAGCCTACCCTAGCCCTTGCCTTCGTTTCCCGAATCCGTCTTCTTTATCCCGTGACTTTGTCACTTTATCCGGTCAGTCCATTCTATCCTATCTTTCTTATCGAGAGATTATCTGCAATCTTTTCAGACATTTTCATCCAATCTCTCGAGAGGGCATATCATTCCCATCTTGGGGCAACTCTGTATCAGTTCATCTTATCTTCTTTGAAACAACACGACAAGCCGCATTGTCTCAAAGAGGGGCAAAATGTAGACACCCAAAATTGTCTAGTCTAATTAAATAAATATTTTATTTATTTAATTATCTAAGCCTAATTCTTCTATTAATTAAATAAATCCTTATTTATTTAATTAATTCATTTATCCTCTTCTAGCCTTATTTCTCATTTAAATAAATTTATTTATTTATTTAAATTATCCTTTCCCTAAATTAAATAAATATCTTATTTATTTAATTGATCCCACTTCTTCTATTAATTAAATAAATCTTTATTTATTTTATTAATTCATTAACCTTTTCTACCCATGACACATGTCATTCATCTCTTAATTCATACACTACCTACCCCTTTCATTATTTTATTATTTCTTTTACCTACCCTCTAATCATAGCCGACCTCCTTTTACACCTCTCAATCTTATCCCTCCATTTCATATAGTGTCTTCTATATAAGGAGATGTTTCCTTCATTATCAAACCCTAATGAGCTAATGAAAGATCTTAAGGACTGGACTACACTAAGATCCTACTTGCAACCACATTCCATTCTTTGTTGAGCTCTTGTGCATATAAAATCTGAGAGAAAATATATCAAGCAAGATCAATGGAGATAGGAAGAATGGAGATTCAAAACCCTATTGGACATGTGATGGTATAATCTTTGTGATTTTGTTTGATTTGCATTGTCTTAGGTTATCTTCATATGTTATGGTGGATCTTTGTTGTTGTTAGGCTAGGGTTTTGTGGTTGAATTCATTTAGCCTTTCAATATCGTTATTATTGTATCCATTTTCACCATATACAGGAACAGAGCTCGTGGGAATCAGTCCCAGTCAGCAGCACCATTTAGGACTCCTCAAGCACCCGCTAAGGGTGGACAGCAGCAGCAGCAACAGCAATCGCAGCCGCCGAAACCAAAACAGTCTCAGGGCCAGCAGGGTGGCAACCCTCATCATAGAAGGAACAGGAACTAGCAGAGGAGCAAACAGGGTTTTCCAGGACAATCTTCTCAGAGTGCATCTCAGGCCCCTAGCAGGGGAAGCTTTCAGCAGTCCAGTGGGCCGACTGGAGGTAGAGAAGCTTGCTACTCTTGTGGGCAGTTTGGTCATATAGCCGCGCAGTGTCCTCAGCGTTCCCACCAGATGGGGAGTCAGAGGCCAGTAGCATCAGAGCAGACAGTAGGGGATGCTGGTAGATCCCATAGAGTGTTTGCAGTGGTTGATGACCGCCAGGCTGAGCATCAGGGGACAATTATTGAGGCTGCAAGTGTGTTGTGTGATATCCCTATCTCAGTTCTTTTTGACTTCGGTGCATTGGATTCTTTTATTTCTTCGTCCATTGTGGAGAGGTGTGGACTCGCGTCTGCTAAGCAGGCGAATAGGTGGCAAGTAGAGTTGGCTACCGGGGTGTGCGTGTTCATAGATGCCTTTGTTCCTAGTTGTGAGTTGGATCTAGGACCCTTTGTGACTTCTGTTGACCTTCGAATCATTCCTTTGGGATCATATGGAGTAGTGTTGGGGATGGATTGGTTATCATCTCACAGTGCTCGTGTGGACTGTCGTCAGAAGATAGTAGAGTGTTTAGATGACCATGGCAAGAAAGTGGGGATCGTTGGAGTTCAGAGATCGATATCCTTACGTATGATTTCTGCTATGCAACTTAAGCGATGTATGCATAGAGGATGTCAGCTTTTTGCAGTAACTCTTAAGGATATGGATAAGGGAGAGAGTCGAGAAATCGCTCTTGATGGTCACCCTATTCTTCAAGAGTTTGTTGATGTGTTTCCGTTGGAGATTCCTGGTATGCCTCCGAAGCGAGACATAGATTTTCGCATTGACTTGGTTCCTGGTGCAGAACCTATTTCGAGAGCTCCATATCGGATGACTACTCAGGAGTTGAGTGAGTTGAAGTTGCAGATGGAGGAATTGTTGGCCAAGGGATTCATTTGTCCTAGTGTCTCTCCTTGGGGTGCGCCTATTATCTTCGTAAAGAAGAAGGATGGTTCTCTTCGGTTATGCATTGATTACCGATAGTTGAATAAGGTAACCATCCGGAATCGATATCCATTGCCTCGGATAGATAATCTTTTCGATAAGGTGAATGGAGCCAAGGTGTTCTCTAAGATTGATCTGAAATCTGGGTACCATCAGTTGCGCATTCATGATGCAAACATTCATAAGACAGCATTTCTCACTCGTTATGGTCACTATGAGTTCATAGTAGTGCCATTTGGGTTGACAAACGCGCTTTCAGTTTTCATGTGCCTCATGAATGGGATTTTTCACACATACCTGGATAATTTTGTCCTTGTGTTCTTGGATGATATATTGATTTATTCTAGATCTATGGAAGAGCATGAGGGTCACCTACGACAACTTTTGCAGTGCTTGATGGAGAACCAACTTTATGCCAATTTGGCGAAGTGTGATTTCTTCCAAACTAAGGTGAACTATCTTGGTCATGTGGTTTCAGGAGAGGGTGTATCTGTGGATCCTTCAAAGATCCAAGCCATAGTGGATTGGCCAGTGCCGACCAATGTTTCAGAGGTTCGGAGCTTTATGGGTTTGGTCGGATATTACCGTCGCTTTGTTCAGGATTTTTCTCGAATAGGTCACTCGATTACTTCTCTTCAGAGGAAAGGGAAGAAGTTTGTTTGGTCAGAGCAGTGTGAGTCAACGTTTCGTACCTTGAAGGAACTCCTTGTGAGTGCTCCGATTTTGGCAGTCCCTGATCCATCCAGAGATTTTATGGTATGCACAGATGCCTCCTTAGAAGGTATAGGTGCAATGCTTATGTAGGATGGACTTGTGGTTGCCTATGAGTCTCGCAAACTCAAGGACCACGAGTTGAACTATCCAGTTCATGATTTGGAGTTGGCAGTTGTAGTGCATGCGTTAGTTAGATGGTGTCACTTTCTATTAGGGCGTCGATTTGAGCTGCATAGTG
Source organism: Cryptomeria japonica (assembly GCF_030272615.1). Lineage (NCBI taxonomy): Eukaryota > Viridiplantae > Streptophyta > Pinopsida > Cupressales > Cupressaceae > Cryptomeria > Cryptomeria japonica. Next base: position 16,109,451 of record NC_081405.1, read on the forward strand.
ATCACCGCAGTTTGCAGTATATCTTCACGCAGCCGAACTTGAATGCTCGACAGCGAAGGTGGATGGAATTCCTCTACGAGTATGATTTTGAGGTTCGATATATTCAGGGGAAGGAGAATGTAGTGGTTGATGCTTTGAGTCGTAGGCGGCATGAAGTTTCAGCATTGTCCCTTGGAGTGGACTTGAGACAGAGAATTCTTGGAGTTCTTCCTCAGGACCCTTGGTATCAGGATGTTAGAGCCGTATTGGAGTCCAGAGGGCCTTTAGAGGGTAGATTTTCTGGGTATAGTCTTGAGGTGGATGGCCTTCTACGTCATTTTGGCCGGATCTACGTACCCCCTTTGGAGGGTCTTCGCACTTTGATCATGACTAAGGCCCATCGTGCACCTTATTCGGCACAGCCAGGTGTTAAGAAGATGCACGCAGATCTTAGACAGATTTATCATTGGGCTGGCATGAAACGTGACATTGCCGATTTTGTGTCGAAGTGTTTGGAATGTCAACGAGTGAAGGCGGAGCATCAGCACCCGGCAGGGCTTTTACAGCCTAATATAGTACTGGATTGGAAATGGGACATCATTTCCATGGATTTCATTGTTGGGCTGCCTATTTCTTCACATCGTCATGATGCCATCATGGTCATTGTTGACAAGTTGACGAAGGTTGCTCATTTTGTTCCTATCTGAGTTTCCTATACAACAGCAGTGGTGGCTCGTGTCTTCTTGGAAGATGTGGTGAGATTGCATGGGATTCCGAGGCGGATAATCTCTGATAGAGATCTAGTCTTTACCTCAGCATTGTGGACCTCACTTCAGCATGCTTTGGGGACTTAGTTGAACTTCAGTTCAGCTTATCACCCAGAGACAAATGGTCAGACTAAGCGGGTGAATCAGGTTTTAGAGGACATGCTTCGCATGTATGTTATGGACCAGCAGTCGCGTTGGGAAGATTATATTTATCTAGTGGAGTTTGCTTGTAACAATGGATATCATAGCTCCATAGGTATGTCTCCCTTTCAGGCATTGTATGGTCGCCCTTGTCGTACTCCGTTGAGTTGGGATCGGTTAGAGGACAGGGTGCTTATAGGACCGGATATTCTTCGAGAGATGGAGCAGCAGGTAGAGCGGATTCGTGAGCATTTGGTAGCTGCACAAGATAGGCAGAAGAAGTATGCAGATGCTCACAAGGTAGATCGTCAGTTTTCTGTTGGCAACCGTGTATTCTTGAGAGTGCGTCCGCGAAAGAGTCTGATCCGTTATGGAAAGGGTTCTAAGTTGGCGCCTCGTTTTGTTGGCCTGTTTGAGATCCTTGAGATGATAGGACCTATTGCCTACCGTCTTGCCTTGCCACCAAGTCTATCCCGCATCCACAATGTCTTTCATGTTTCAGTTCTTCGACCTTATCACCCAGATGTGACTCATGTTCTTGATTGGAACGCTTTGCAGGTCGAGGACAGGCAGCTTTCCATGGAGCCCGTGCGCATTCTTCAGCGTCGGGATTTGACCCTCAAGGGTCGCACCATCGACCAGGTAAGGGTCCTATGGGACCCAAATGATGAGACCTCGGCGACATGGGAGGATGCAGCGAAGATGAGAGAGCTTTATTCTTATCTATTTTAGGCTTCCAGGAGTAAGCTTAGTTTTGGGGGGGAGAATGTAGTACCCCTTCTCGATCGGACTTGTTAGACTGATATTATGTTGCAGTTTATTTTTCAGTTGACACTTTATTGCTCGACATTATTCAGACGTATTTGATATTATTTCATGTTTATCTGAATATTAGATGCATGAGTTATTTTTCAGTATTTCAGTACTGGTGATTTGTAGTATTTCATGGATTATTGCTTTGTACTGACATCTTACTTTATCTAGGCGATGTGTCATATATATGTTGCATGTCTGCAATTGTATTGGATGCAAGGGGACGATTTTCCTTCACTCATTTTGGTGAGACAGGGAACGTCGCGATTCTCCTTCATCCATGTGCGTGTCGTGTATTCTATATTTATATGCATGCATGTGTGATTCGATGATGCAGGATATTGCAAGTACAAGTACCGGGTAGGTAAGGGGTATCGTCTCCACCTGGCTTCATAGGTCTGAGCATGCCTTATATATCCGATGGGAGTGGAGGAGATAGTTGTTGACCCTAGTTCTTACCCTCAGTCTACTCTTGTGAGTGTCGTCAGTCGGACGTCCATCCCTTTTGTTCGAATTTCGAGTCTTCTTGCATTTCTTTGGTTTGCATGCCATAGTGGTTCGGTTATTTATTTAAGTTTAAGTTGTCATTCATTGTTGGTATAAGCAATTTATTCATTATTATGCCTTTATGTCTTGAACCTAGCTTAATTGGTTAATTTATTAGATTTAAATCTATAGTTGTTTTATTTTGGAAAAGTAATCATGTTTAAATCAAATGGAAGAAGTAAAATAAATAAAGTTAATTTCTTTTAAGAAAAACAAAATAAAGTTAAATTATTGATTTCTATTTTAGTTGAAAAGTTGATTAAATTTCTAAATGTGAGAAATGTATTTTTTTTCAAAAAAGAAGAAATTCCTATTTATTTTTGGAGGAATATGGAAAAAAGTCAATTGTTTTTATTTAAATGTTTTTAAATGGAAAAATATTTCAACCTAAAAGATTAGGTTAAAATATTTTTCGTATTTACCCTTGTAAATATTTTTGGAAGCATATGCTTGTTTGGGAGGAGAAAACAAATTTTGGAAAAAAAATTCTTGGAAGAAAGATTTTGGGTTTTGATTTGGCTTGGAATTCTGCTGAAACTCACAATTTCTTCTTGGGAACTCCAGAGGTTGGTTGAATTCTTCTTGTTTATTTTTAAAAATCCATGCTTTCCTCCAATTTCTGATTGTTGTTAAAAGTTTGGTTTATGAGTATTGGGTTATGAGTTTTTGTTTGCCATGAGATTGTTGAAGAAGAATCCCATCAATTTGGTTATCAAATTTCAATCTCAAACTCTCCCAAAGTAATTTCATAATTTAATTTATGTTCTTCATTTTGTTTATGCAAGAAATTCATTGTTCCTATTGTTTGTAGTTTGAGTTTTTTTTTTATGTTTTTTAGTAGTGTTATGCTGGCAAAATTTTGCCAAGAGAATTCCCCTCAAGCTTGAAAAATAAATAAATAAATTATTCCTGGTAATTTCCAATTGGGGAAATTTTCGAATTAAATTCTTTTTGTTTCACTCTGGTTTGAGCAAAATCCCAATTGGGAGATGGCAATGGTTTTATTTCTCAGCTAATTTGTATTTAGGAATGAGTTTGTTTGTTTTGGGAAATTATTTCCTATCTCTGTTTTGTCTCAGAGATTTCCTTGCTGGTAAAAAAAAAAATTGTATTACCAGTGATTAAATTTAATATTTCTTCTTATTCTAAATTTTGTTTCAAAATTAAATTGGGGATTAGGTTAATATTTTAACAGAGATAAAAATTCTTGTATTTCAATTTTATTTTTTTTACTCATTGTAATTAACAGAGTTTTTTTATTAAAAAAAATTTAATAGAAAAAAAAAAAATTAAAGGAAAATTTGATTGGGGGCGGTGGCAGGGAGTTGGGCTCAACCCAGCCCACGCACCCCCTCTCCCTGGCAGCTTGTTGCCTTCCCCATCTTGGGGTTAGCAACAGCGTTGCGTCCTCAAGTATGAGGTTGCAGCAAGCGCTGCTACCTCATGCTTGGGGCAGCAGCACTTGTTGTCGTGGAGGCCTTGGGCCCCACGTGTTTTGTAATTTTAAATTTTATTTTTTTTAATATTTTTTTTTGTTTTAAAAAATATATATAAACATTAAAATAATAATATAATATAAATGTTAGAAGAATATAAAAGTTTAAAAAAATTAATAAATATTAATGTTATTTTAAAATAATAATGATATTAATATTATTTAAACACTAAATAATAATATTAATGTTATTTATTATTAATGATAATATTAATGTTAATTAATATTAATTTTATTTAAGTTACTAGTTTTACTTTTCTTTTTATTTTAAAGGAAGTAAATATAAAAAAAAAATGAAATGGAAGTTATTATTAAAAAGGTGAAATTGGTTAAATTAAATATTATATTTTTTTTTTTGTTATATATATGTAATATAATACAATCATATAATAATATATTTAATGAATATATATTATTATTGGGGTTATTTTATATTACTATATATATATTTAAATTTGATTTAAATGTTGACTTGGTTATAGTTGATTTGGGTAAATTATAATTTTATCATAATCAATTGATTGGGGGTTTAAAATTTTAAATGTGGTTCCAATTCAACCTTACTAGACATGTGACTTCACCGTTTCTTTATGTTAAATAGATGCGATTTCTTTATTTCCAGAAATCTTTATTGCAAGTATTTTATGTTGTTGACTGCTTAAAAGAAAGATTGCTTGTGTAGGATCTTGTGTTAATAATATTTGCAGTCTAGTTGTTTAAATGTCGTTGCAATATTGTTAAAATTGTCATTATGTCGTTGATGTTTACCCCTTAGTTAGGTGTCGATGTTTAAACCTTGAGGATGTGAGCCATTATGTGTTATGTTCCTAATGGTCAACCCTGGGTTTGTGACTGTGAGTCCTTCACCTATGTTATGTCTGGATTAGATATGGTTGTCAGTCCCACCATACAGTTCTCATAGAGAGTCTTATCCAGTTAGTGTCCTGGTAGAGAGAGTGGCTTTCGGGCGGAGGCCACACCCAAAGTGGATGGCAAGATAACCCCTCAAAAGTCAGCTATTAAGTGATAACCTAATAATTTGATTAGGGGGTGGGTAGTTATTAAATTAATTAAGATAATGTACCCCGCACATGGTTGAGTGCTTGTATAGGCTCAAGGTGTTTGGGAAGGCCTAGAATGGCAAACCTACCGCCTTGTCCTCATGAAAGGTTGGTAGGGTCTGCATGATGCTTAGATGGAGCCGGGGGTTCAGGAGAGGTTACCAGGATAACCCAAGATGGGGGCCGGGACCTATGGAGACCTACCTAGGGTAACCATCTTAAGCCATGTGATGACACTCTCTCTTTAGGGTCACTAGTGTTTTGTGAGTTGAGTCACTTGTGTATTGCGGAGTCATGTGTACTATTGTACTTATCTTATTGCTTGCTTGAGGGTCTTCTGCTATCTCCTAGCACGGTGGGGTGGTTCCATTATGGGATCACATGGTCGGGTGGTAGTGCCACTTCCCATCGTATATCTTGTTCTTACCTTCATGCGAGGATTGGCTTCGTCGGTGTATCTTGGTTCTTGCTTCGTGTAACAACTCATGTTCTTGATATTGTACCTTTGAGGCCCGTGTGGTCATTGTATCAGCAACTTTGTAACCTTTGTACTTTATTGTTCTATGGAAGCCATGTAAATTAAAGTTCATTGGATGTATGTTGTTTCAATTATCTTTCATCTTATGTATAAATGAATCATTGGAAGTATATATGTTGTAACTCTTTAAATCTATCTTATTGGAAATCAATTTATGAGTTTGAGTTATTTAATCGTAATTGATTTTCCCTAATTTAGATGGATAATTGGATTAATATTGTGATGTAGTTTTAATTAGAAGTAATCTTCGTTGGTAACCCTTTAGGATGTCAATGATAGACTTCCGCTTGTGTTATTATTTGTGCAAGTTATAATTAATACACTTAATCTTTAAAAAAAATAATATTTCACCCTTTAGTTGCCTTGTAGTGTTGCAATCCTTTAGGGTTCCTGGCGGGGCATTACAATAATGATATGTTGTGAAATGTATCTGGAAAATGAGATGTATGATAATAATATGATGTGAGATGTATTTTGAAAATGAGATGTATGATAATGATATGCTGTGAGTAAATGCAAATTTACATGATATGCAACTAATTTGATCATCCTCATTCTGTTGTTTTGTCATTCCTGTATAGTCACATGTTTTTGCTTTCTTTGTGTTTATCATCATTGAGGTTGTTGATATATTGAAAATTTATACAAGCATAATGGTATAATTGAACCATAATGACCTGAAAAAAATTTACATGGATTTTGATATTGCAAGATGGCACAAGGGTCGAGGTATATTTGAACCAAGACGACCTGAGTGTTGCTTGTGTATAAACAAACAAAATTAAACCATTTGTATGCGCAAAGTGGAACCATGTCTTTAGTGATATGTTGTGAATCACTTCTTGAGACAAGTATTTGCACAATACAAGTGATCGCCTCACAGACAAAAAACTAAAAAATATTGGAGTCTCCAACCACTTTCTCTAGCTCGATGCATCGTTGAGAAAATTTAGGGGATCCAATAATTCAAAAGAGTTCAAGTGCAAAAAATTCAAAACTTCATGCAAGATGTAAACAAATCATACTTCAGAAAATCATCCATCATGTGTTTTGAAGTTGTTAATTGGATCGGTGTTTTGTTTTCTTGGCTGCTGGAGTTTTGCTTGACAGCATTTTCTTGGCATGCTGTGATTCTTTTTTGCTTGTTTGTTGAAATGCTTGAAGTCAGAGGAATGATGCCCCTAGTTTATAGATATCGATCGATGTGGATATGTACAGTGATTACCAAGCCATGGTGGGATACGATGAATTGATATTCAAATGAGCAAGGACACTGACTACACTAAGTATGTCCTAGATAATGTTGTTTTGATAAAGTGTTGGGCGATGGCTAGTGGTTTTTGACTTTGGATACAAAAAGATATGAGCAAAGATAGATAGAGGAGTTATTCCCTCACAAGTAGCGCCTGTTGCCAGGTTTTCACCATTTGTTTTTATTGCACCTTTTTGTTGTTTTTATTTATTTTTATTTTTTTTGTATTTTTTCACTTTTCCGTGCATTAGACTACTCAATTATAGTATTTCTTCATATGGATGTTGTTGGTTGGTTCGTCGAGCACATCTCCTTCTAAAGTTGTTAGCTGATAGACACCTGATCCATAGGTTGAGATGATGACATAGGGACCCAACCAGTTAGGTTCAAACTTCCCCTTCTTTTCTCAATCCTGTTGATTTCTGGGATTTCTTTTTAGTACGAGATCACCAACTTTAAATTTTTTAGGAATGACTTTGTGGTTGTAGCTCTTTGCACATGTGTTGTTGGTATGCTTTGAGGTGATTATAGGCATGTTGTCATTTTTCATCTAGAATTTCTAGTTCTTGCAATCTGCTTACTCGATACTCCTCATCTAGAATGAGGCCTTTCAAAGATACTCTGAGTGATGGAATTTCTACCTCAAGAGGTAAAATTGCTTCTGATCCATACACCAATGAATATGGCATAGCTTCTGTAGGTGTCCGGATGCTATTCCTGTATGCCCAAAGTGTCGGATTGAGTTGCACATGCCAATCCTTTCCTGCATCATTTACTATCTTCTTTAGGATTTTCAATATTGTTTTATTTGATGCCTCTACTTGACCATTCCTCGGCGGGTAGTAAGGTGTAGAGAAACGATGTTGGATTTTGAATCGTTCACATAGTTCTCGCACATCCTGGTTTTTGAAGGGACGTCCGTTATCTGTGATGATAGAACTGGGAATGTCGTATCTGCAAATCAGATAATTGAGAATGAAAGAGGCAATTTGTTTTCCAGTTATTGTGGTCATTGGGACTGCTTCAATCCATTTTGTAAAATACTATGTTGCAGTGATAATGAACTTGTGTCCATTTGAAGATGAAGGGTGTATTTTGCCTACTAAGTCAAGTCCCCACTGACAGAAAGGCCAAGATGTTGTAAATGGTTGCAATTCTTGTGCTAGTGCATGGATAAGATTGCCATGGATTTGGCACTTAGGACATTTCTTTGCAAATTGATAAGAGTCTTTCCCCATTGTCGGTCAGTAATATCCCATTCTCAGAAGTTTTTTAGCAAGAGTAGGACCACTTGAATGTGTGCCACATATACCTTTGTGAAGCTCTTGTAAAGGAGAGTCAAATTCATTATGATCAAGGCAATGAAGAAGAGTACCATTTAGACCTCGACAGTACAGAGTATCAACAGTTAGGGTATAACAGACGGCTTGCCAAATAAAGTTGCATTTTTGGTTCCGAGATAGGTCAATGGGTAGGGTATTGGTTTTAAGATACTCATAGATTGTTTCGTATAAAGGAGAGTCTGAACCGGTTAAGGCATAGATAACATGGGATACAGAATTTTTATAGGTTGGGAAAAACAGTTGCTCTACTAGAAACTCATAACGACTCTGTTGCTTTGGAATTTGTAGCAGTGAAGCGATAGTAGCCATTGCATCAGCTGCTCTGTTGTCCAACCTGGGTATTTTCTCAAAGGCAATGTGTACAAAATACTATTTGAAGTCATCCACCATTCTTTTGTATGGGAGCAACTTGTCATCTTTTGTCTGATAGTCATTGTTGATCTGATTTATGACTAGTTGGGAATCTCCATAGACTTTCAGTTCTGTGATTCTCCATTCCACGACCATTTTGATTCCTGTGACAAGTGCCTCATACTCAGCAATGTTATTTGTGCATGGAAACATGAGTCTATATGATCTTGGTATGGTGTGTCCTTCAGGAGTGACGAACAAGATGTCGACACCTGAGCCATGTTGAGTGTAGGAACCATCAAAGTACAGGGTCCATTTCTTGGTGGTAACAGTAAGGACATCCCTATCTGGAAATTCGACCTCCATTGGTTGCTTATCTAGTAGTGCTACTTCAGCTAATTGATCTACAATTACTTGATCTGCAATTATGCTCTGTGTAGTGGATATCAAATTCGTTGAGAATCATGACCCATTTAGCTAGTCTGCCTGTGAGAACTGCTTTTCTGAGTAAATACTTGAGAGGATCAATTTTTGCTACTAGCTTGATTGTGTTAGCCAACATGTAATATCGAAACTTTTGAGAAGCGAATACCACAGCTAAACAAGCCTTCTCAATGAATGTGTAATTGAGCTCATAGCCATTTAATGTTCTGCTGATGTAATAGGTAGCTCATTCCTTGCCTTCTTGATCTTCTTGTGCTAATAGTTCCCCCAATGATATGTTTGTTGTTGATATGTAGAGAATAAGTGGCTTTCCTGCTATTGGTGGTACCAGAACTGGTGGGTTCATTAGATATTGCTTGATTTGATAAAATGATTCTGCACATTTGGTTTCCCATCTAAATGGTACATTCTTATGTAGCAAATGATTGAATGGTAGACTTTTATCTGCTAGTTGGGCGATGAATCACTTGATTGATTGGAGTCGTCCTTGTAGAGATCTGAGTTGGCTAATGTTCTTGGGAGGTGGCATCTCCATGATGGCCTGTACCTTCACGGGATCTACTTCAATGCCTTTTGCTGACACGATGTAGCCTAATAATTTGCCTAATGTTACCCCGAAGACACACTTCTTAGGGTTGAGCCTGACTTGGAATTTATCCAATCTTCCAAATATTTTCTCTAATATGCCCAAATGTTTTGCCCGAGTAAATGGCTTAGCTAGTAAATCATCCACATAGTCCTCCATGAAGGTATGCATCATATCATGAAAGATTGTCATCATTACTCTTTGATAAGTTGCCCCAGCATTCTTTAAGCCAAAAGGCATGACATTCCAACAATACGTTCCCCAAGGACAAGTGAACGATGTTTTATCTTGATCCTTTGGAGCTATCCTGATTTGATTATAGCCAGAAAAGCGGTCCATTAATGATAGCATTGCATGGCCTACTATGAGGTCTACAATTATGTCGATGTTGGGCAAAGGAAAGTCACCCTTTCGACAGGCTTTGTTAAAATCCCTAAAATTTGTGCATATCCTGATGCTTCCATTTGGTTTTGAAACTGGCACGATGTTTAAAAACCATTCAACATAGTCTATAGGTTGAATAAATCCGACGTCTAATAGTTTCTTTAGTTCAGCTTTGACCATTAGTGCTACATGCGGACTCATCTTTCTCAATTTTTGCTTGACTGGCTTAGCTCCTGGAGCAATAGATAAGTGATGCATGATTAAGTGTGGATCAATCCCGGGCATATCTGCATAGGACCAAGCAAAATTGATTTGCTTTTCTTTGAAGAATTTGATAAACTCTGGTTTTTCTTCATCTGTCAGAGATTCTGCTAGGTGTATGTTTTTGGCTACTTCTTTTGTACCAATGTTGATTGATTGAATGGGCTCAATCAATATGGGTGATCTCTCCTGATAGTGTTCAGGAAGAGTGTCAAGTCTCCCATCCTTATGTACCTTAAAAAGGTTTTCACCCTCAGATGTGTCCTTTATTTTTACTTTTTTGCGATCTAGTGCTGCCATTGATTGGTTTTTAGCAGTAGATCCTTTATTTCTTTCATTTTTGCGACTGAGAAACTTGGTACTCTCTTGATTGCAGATGTCATTACTTTGTTTGTTGGTAGAGTTTGTTTTGGGTTGACTGTACATAGGTAATGGATAATGGAGTCATCATCTGGGAAAATAGGTATGTCATGGTTTTTGGGTTCATCCCAATCTATGAGATCAGGAAATATGAGCGGTAGAGAGTCATTGGGTGGGTCGAGTTCGGCTGCGGTAAGTGTTATGATAGAGGTATCATTAAGGTTGGCTGGGATATTGGATAAGTTAATGATATTGTCGAGGTCTTCAATGGTATCGTCTTCTGTGTAGACTTGCTTGTAATGTCGTTGCTCGTTTTCTTTGGCTTCGTAGATATGTTGTGGACCAAACTCAAGCAATCTAGACATTGTGCCTTGTCCTTCTTGAGAAAGGGGTGTATGAATAGTACTCTTAGGAATATCTTCAGTAACATTTGAACAGCTGCCCCATTCATAGTCATTGGAATCAGTCTTAGAAGTATTGTCCCAAAGTTTTTCAGTGTTGCTGATAGGTATGTTGTAAGGTGAAAAGAGATCCCTGATAATTGATACCAGTCTGATAGTTTTCTCTTATTCTGTATCAAATCCTGCTTGTACTCTTTGCATTTTTTCATATATTGTTTCTTCTCGAGGGGTACTGATTTCTTCAAGGAGTGATTTTGCCTTGTTTGGAATAGGTTCCTGAACGTGGTGTACTTCTGCATAAGATGCTTCTTCTCTTTGAATGGCCAACTCTTATTATTGTTTCTCTTTTTCCTGGTGTTCTCGCTCATTCCTTATTGTTTCTTTTGATTCATGTAGTGCCTCTTGCCATGAGGAGTTCTTGTATTTCTTCTTTGCTTTCCACTGAGGTTTTTGATATTTATTTGGTTTTTGCTTTGGGGGTAGAGTGTGTCCATAGCCCAATCCTGTTTTGTCTCTAGAAAACTGTGAAAGAGGATCCAATGGTTTTTGTGATGCCTTCTTGACGCTTGCCTATAGGTCCTTTGTCATTGTACCCCATCTGTTGCATAATCAGGTATCCTTTTCCATATTGTTGTGTTGGTATAGCTACCTCCACAGTAGCAGCTCTGACTTCTTCCTCATCCTTGTATAGCCAACTAAGGATTTCCTTCTCTTCTGATTCATGTGCTAGTGTGCCTAATTGGATAAATTTGACATCAAACTTGGTGATGGGCTATGTTGCTTGATGTGTTGATGCAGAAGGTTGTCCATGAGATTTTGGCGATGTTGGTTAGTTGGTTAGACACATGGGTTCAAAAGAGTATTCTCCCATGCCTTGCTCTTTGATTTTTATCTTTTGCTTGAAATCCATGGATAAAGATTTGAGCTTTTCTTGATGATGATCTGATGCCGAGGAAGTTTTTTTTCCCAGTTACATGGAACCAAGCTGTCTTGGGTGCCCCATAGCATTGCAATGTTGAAAGGGGTTATTATTTGCTAATATAGAAATCTCCTGCCCATTATATGGGAATTTGACACACTGGTGCTAAGTTGACGGTACCGCTTGCATTTCATCTATCTAAGGACAACCCAATAAAATATTATATGTGAGGTCTATGTCTAAGACTTGGCACATAGTGTCTCTTTGTATCGATCCTACTTGAATAGGTAAGATTATTGTTCCCTTGGATGATCTTTCTTCATCATCATATGCTTTGATGGTGATCTTTTTCATGTGGATCAATAGATTGCTTAAAGAAGCCTAATGCACGGATAAGTTTTAAGGTACAGATATTGAGCCCAGCTCCTCCATCTATTAATACTCTTTTAACTCAATGTTTGTAGACTAAGACTTCAATGTGGAGAGGAGTATTATGTGGATGGCTCAACAAGATATTATCATGCTCAGAAAAGGTGAGATTATGAGGCCCTGTCATGTGAGCCACCATGGCTTGAAATTTGTCGATATCCAAATCTTGAGGTACATTTGTTTCCAATAGTGCTTGCTCCAGGATGTCCTTAAGTTTCGGTGAAAGTTTTAACAACTCAAGTATGGATATTTGAGCAGGGGTTATGCGCAATTGACTTACCAAATCATATTGAGTCTTGGGGATAGTGGTCGTTGTTGATGTATGCCCTTTCAAGACATATTTTTGAGCTTTGGTGGTTACATTGATCGATTCATGTTCGTGTTTGTCTTTGATTTTAATGACATTACTTGATTGTCATCTGTCGATATATGATTGATGGTATTATTGTATATGTGATTGATGCGAGCTCCTCGTGTATCGTTCGATGATGAATCTCTATCCTTGTTTTAATTTGGAAGAGGATTTTTAAAGGCGCCATGATCACCATTTGTCTTGAGACCATCGACTGTTAAATCAACTCTATCAATCATGTCTTGAACAATGTTTTTAAGTCTCATGCAATCATTTGTTTGATGTCCTTTGTTTAGATGAAAATCACAAAAGTGTGAGTCATTCCACCAAGGTGGTTTGACCTGGGGTTCAAAGTTGTTTATAGCTAGTAATGTGATAATCTTGTTTGCCAGGAGTTCTCGGAATGCTGATTCTAAGGATTGCCCCAATGGTGTGTAAATGTGTTTATTTGGAAAGTTGTTGGTGTTACCCCTTGAATTCAGATTAGGTCCTCGATATGTGTTGTTGTTTTAGGTATTGTTGGTGTTGTTTGCATTTGAAGGTCCCAGATGGGTATTTGGTGCACAAGTGTTAGTGCTTTGGTTAGCACCCTTTTGATTCTTGGTAGCCTGAGGATTACCTGATAAAGCCAATACTGGTTGTTTGGATTTTATAACATTAGCATCAGTTCCTCCCTCATTACCAGTGTTTTTGTTTCTGGTCCAGAACCTGGATTTGTCTAAGTTGTTGTTGTTGTTGTTGTTGTTGTTCTGGTTGTTGAAATGAGAGTTGGATGAATTAGTTCCTTCTTTGAAGAATTTCAATGGTCCTTTCTTAATACATGCCTCCTCTACTTGGATTTCATTTTTTATCAACTTGGCAAAAGATGGTATGCATTGGAGCTTGAGTATGTAACTCATCTCACTATTCAGATTGTCGATGAAAATTTCCATCTTTTCTTTTTCGGGCACATTTGGAGAATATCTCGAAACCATCTGTCTCCAATGTTGAAGAAACACCATGAATGTTTCATTGTTTTTCTGTTTGGTATTGCAAACATCTAGCATGGTGATTACATGTTGAATATTGTAGGAGTATTGAGTGATAAATTTATTGACCAACTCATCAAAGGATCTGACAGGAGGTGTGAGTTTGGATAACCACTCCATTGTTTGTCCTCCCAAGCTTCTTGGGAATAGCCTCATCAAATAGGTGTCATCATGGGCAAATTCAAGACTCATGGTACAAAACTCCTGAACATGATCGCGAGGATCACTCTTACCATCATATTTGTCAAATTTAGGAATATCTGAATTCGAGGGAAAAGGTATCATGTTTAACCTCTTGTCAAAAGGGTAAGGACAAATTTCGTTTAAGGAATATCGTACTGTTGTCCCCTGTTGCATGTCCTGCATTTATCTTTGCAGTATTTGCATTTGTTGTGTCAGAGCAACCAAGGGTGCATTTGTTTGCCAAGGGAAGAGTTCTTCCCTTTTGTTATCCCTAGTTTTGGTATGTGTGTGTTCTGGCATGTTGGGCTCAGGTATGTTTTGTACAAGGTCACGTGCATCCTCTCCTCTTTGTTGTTCTTGATAAGTATAATTTCAAGACCTTGTCCTAAAGATTTCAATATCGAAGTCTTGAGGGATCCTAACTCCTTTGCTTGTTAGCATGAGTAAGTATTTTTCTTTGTCGGCCTCTATGAATCTTTACATAAGTTTTTGAAATGAGGCACTTTCTTGACATTCTTGGAGGAGCTCCTTAGAAATCTCTGTGTCTTCTAGATTTAGATAACCGAAAGGATTTGATAATCTTTGACCCATACTGGACTCTGGTTGTGGTTCGCTTTGCTTGTTTCGTTGAGAGCGAGTGACAACGGGCATCTAGTAGAAACTTTATGTGACAAAGGGGATGAATTCCTCTTCTTCGTGTTGTTCAGGGGTTGGTGGTTCAAATCAAGGTATGTTATAAGTGATGCAAACTTCCGGGAAGAAAGTTGGATTGATCTTTCCTCCACGATTTAAGCGTTGGCTGAATGCTGATTTTTGGCAAAAGGCTCTACTTCTCAGTGGCTCTTCATCAAATTCGTTTGACTTGTCTTGAAGATATAAGCACATATGACGATAAAAATGTACGATGAGATTTGAAGAGTTGGCGATTGATGTAGAGAAACCTATTCTGTTTAGCAAGTTTCTGAGAACTCGGTTGCTATTTCTTCAACTTAGTGTTGTGATGAAAAAACTTTCTTCTCAAAATATGAGTGGTCATACACAGGTGATCAATGGTTTCCTTTGATTTGGCTGGATTATGATACTTTGTTTGAAAACTTAAGCCTACTTTTATCAAATGAAGGTTTAGATGCCCCCTCACGACAAAGTGCGTCAAATGATATGGAATAAGAGTCTTATCGATATGGAAGCTCAATTTGACAACTTAGGTTTAAACCAGGTATGCTTTGATGATGGAATTTGTTTAATTGGTGGACCTTTTGATCAGTGTGATGATGTTACCCGATTTTGATAGGAGAAAGTGTTATCCTTAGCTAGTTTTAGATTTTGACAACTGTTGTTCTAAGAATGACTTGTTTGATTGTTTGATCGTTTGCAATAGTTTTGATGTTCTAACTCAAGTTTTGCCTGATGAGGTCGACTAAAGATCCAAAAGGGTGTTTGAAACTGATGTTAAAATTTTTCAAGAATGTTCAGTTTTGCTCTTTGTTTTTCACAATTTTATCTATGCGCTAAGAAAGAGACTAGATGCGCTAAAGTTTGACTCAGATGCGCTGTTTAAAACGACCAATGTGCTAAGCTGCCTGTGCTACGCGCTAGACTAGAGTTTTGACTTCTGCTCTTTCAGGAATGGTTATGCGCTAATTTGTCCTGAGTATGCGCTAATGTTTAGACTCAAAGCACTATAGTTTGCCCCCAATGCGCTAGGTTGATGCTTCAACGCGCTAATATGTCCTTAAGAAGTGCTAATGTTTAGTTGCCAAATGTTTAGATGGTTATGCGTTGGTTTTGAAGATGAATGCACTGAGTTTGCGCTTTGACGCGCTAAAGTTTGCTTCAGATGCGCTAGGATGTTGCTCCTACGCGCTAAACTGCTCTGTTTTGTTTTGTTTTGGGGTTTTCTGGAAATTTTAACACTTTCTCAATTTTGATAAATGATTTTCTAAAGTATAATATGCAAACACAACATGAAAAAGACAACCATTTTTGCATATTCTAAACAAAGAGTGTATGTTCTGCGAGGATGTGTTCAAATCCTCAATGTTTTCACAAGTTTGGATACAAATAATACAATCCAGGTATACTCTTTATTCAAGGGTCATCAACAATACCATAGCCCACTAGTCTCGATACTCCGTCAACTCAAACAGTCACCCCCTAGGGGGCACCCGTTTTTTTTCCTTTTGCCAGAAATTAACTCAAAGTGAATTGCTTCACAATTGAGTAGCTATCTTGGGAGATATATGGTGAGTAATCTTGGGAGCAGATTCTTCCCCACCCTTGCACTATGATATTGAAGATGTCTGGATATTGACTCGGCTCAAGGTTTCTATTTCTAAGGTTCGTAATCAAGCTTCTTGTTTGGTCGTCAATGATAAACTCCCTCGGGAGGCTTCCCAACCTTTAGAACAAAGGCTTTACGTATCATAAAGATACTGGGGGAAGGCTAATCGTTGTGCAAAACTGTTGAAATGGATTTTCGTCACCCTCCACTTTTGATTATAGTGGGTTGGAACACATGGCGATAAAGTCATTTCCCACTTAGGTCGTTCCCCTCTCACCGACCATTTAAATGGCGCTCTAAGAGCAACTCGGGAGGGCAAGCCTATTAAAGGTTGTAAATGCTTGAAATATTGAAAGTATAAGAGTGGTTTGGTTTTTTGGTCACCTAGTTAAGGGGAGAGCATATACCTTCCACTTTCGAGACAAAGCACAAAAATGATTCTTTTTAATCCCACAATTCAGTTCTTTGCTAATTCTAGTGGGAGATGTTGCTCCAAATAGGCATGGTGTTCTTTTTATTTTTCAAGTCAATGATTTTCTAAGCTAAGTAATGAAATCCTGGTCAACAAAGTAAATTTTCGAGATGGTCAACAAAATGAATTCGATATGGAAAAGATTTCCCTCTTTTGTTTTATCTAGAACTTGAAAACAAGTGAGGTTCTTTAACTTATGCAAGAAAAGTAATGGATCCTTTTAGACACCAAAGGATGGTGAGGTTCTTTTTAAGACTTTGCATAAATAAAGGTTTGTCTTGTTCTTTTTAAAACCCAAAAACGAAGTGTTTTCTCTTCCTATGAAAACAATGTAAGGTTTTGTTTGTTGTTCTTTTTAAGTACTCCGAAAGAAAATGAGTTCAATTTTACTAATGAGGAAATGAAGAAAACTTTAAATAACTAACTTAACCAAGTTAGAAATAAAAAAATATTAACCACAACCCTAAACTTAGTAAAAGATCTCCTGATCCTGCAAACAAATGTTAGTTACCTGCAACAAAAACCAGTTAGAAGACAATTTTTTTAAGGTGGACTTCCACAAGTCTAATTTTTATGTTTCTATTACAATTTTGTTTTTCTTTCTGTGTCTGTCATGCACTAATCTATAGACCAGATGCGCTACAAAATGGAACAGATGCGCTAGTAAAAAACCCAGATGCGCTACGTTATTGTCTTAATACGCTACACTGATATTTTAAAGCGCTGAGATTTACAGGAAATAGCAGAAATGCTATGCGCTAAAGTTAAGTCTGGATGCGCTAAGGTATGGTATCAACGCGCTGAACAATCTGCAAGATGCGCCAAAGGAAAGACCAGATGTGCTATAGAATGGTATCTACGTGCTGATTCAAGTTTTCCACGTACCTGCAAAGTTAGTCTTGCATCAAAAACGATTTGATAAATGGGGTTATGCCCCACGGTGGGCATCAGAAATGTATGCGGGAAAAGTGATGCGATGAAACAAATATTATGAATTCAGGACTAGTCCACACACCAATGGCATTCTTGGTGCAAGTTATGGAGTTGTATGGAATAACTCAACTTCCCAAGGGATGTTCCATTGTTCTCTATCTCACAAGACCCCTTAAGCCAATGCCTTTGCTCTCATATCACTGAGCAAAGTGACTTAGGGATGACAATCATGAGAATGAGGGATGTTTGATCAATCTAACATGAATGCAATCCTAATGTGCATGATATTAACAAAAGATGAACTAAACTAGCATATATATGATGATAAGATGAAAGGATTAGTAAAAGAACTATCCTAACATGATACACTAGCTTAATATGATTATTATGATAAAGGGAAATACTTCTAAAATGCTTATTAGATTATTTCTATTCAAAGAGGGATTAAGATGCTTTATAAAAATGAGTATAGATTAGATGCATGAAATTTGGATCTTTGAATGATAGAAGAATGACTCTATTTATGGGGAAAACAGGGCAATGAAGGGTCAAGATTGGATGATCCTATCAAGGGTCAGGATTGAAAGTTATCAATTCATGTTTTCAAATTCTCACCAATGAAATGGTGACAATTGTCAACATAAGACTGCTTGAGAGGAGATGTAAGAAGCATTAAATGGTTGAGAAGACCTCATGGTTACCTTAGAAGGTAAGGGTTAAGGTTAGATTAAGGTTACCCATTGGATAAAACTTTTACCCAAAGGATAAACTCTTGTGCAAGGGTTAAAGGGATAACTAAGGTTAAAGCCATCAATGCTTAATGAGACCCTTGGGTTAGATGAGGGTTGAGTTAGGCAAAAATTCTCCAACCATGTAAGAAGGTTGAGTTAACCATTAATGGTTTGAAAGACTTTGGAGGTTAACTTGTTGAGGACATAAAGTCTTTAATGGTTATTGAAGACTTTAAGGGTTTGACAAGTGACTTCCCTTTACTTAGGGATGTGACAATATTTAGTAGATGGGTTAGGCTAATTTAGAAGTGATTAGAAGAATTTAGAAGAGGTTTTAGAGAAGCAAGTGGGAGATGTAGGAGAATGCAAGTGGATGGAGAGTACTTTTAATTAAAATAAATTGTTTTATTTCAACAAAAATAGATGCAAGTGGGGGATTCAAATAAATTAGATTTATTTATTTGAAGTGAACAATTTAATTAAAAAGAGTAGAAAGGGAGTTTAATTAAATAAAATGATTTATTCAATTACATGATATGAAAGGCCTAGGTGAATTTAATTAAATAAATTTAATAACTTATTTAATCAAATAGATGAATGTGAGTGATTTAATTAAATTTAATAGAAGAATGAGAATAAAATGAATATTAAATATTCATTTGGGAAAGTGGTCATTTTTATACGTCTATACCTACCATTTGCATCATCTTGCAAGTTTCCAAGGTCTTATCCTGAATTTATGTATACCTTACAACCATAATATATGACAAAAATCTTTTTTTCAAATGTTTTGATCCATGGCCATAACTGTTCGAAAGCTTCATATAGTGCGCATCAAAATAGTGCAAGTCTGTTCTTCTTATTGTTTCATAAAGCATCACTAGTGATCTCCATAAAAATATTGTCGAAGTCTACAATGAATGGAAATGGTTTACATTTATGTGAACAATTTGCCTTGGCCAAAGTCCATATGCATGCATTTCCTTGAGATGGGATTTCTCTCTTATAGTTCTCATGACTTATTTATGCTTCTATATTTTGTATGCTCCTTGTCATTGGCTTAGACTCGTATTTAAGTTTGCTTCAAAAAATTTAAAACGTTTTCAACTGATCCATTTTGTGCAGGACCCATAATTGTGGCATTCCCTGCGTTTTCTCATTCCATGAGATGCCGTTGCTTTGAGGCATTCTGTAAATTTTTTGACATGCCTTGCTAATGCTTTGATGGACTGAAAGAAGGATGGAATAGATTGCAACCATTTTGTAACTGTTTAGCCTTCACTGACTTCCCAATTTTAGAGTTTTAATAAAGTGACATAACCCACCAATAGGAGCCTTTTACTTGAGATTTTAGTGGCTCTTTACACTTGGCTTCAATCTCTATTGGTGACTCGTGGAAATGAATTAACTTGTCGATAAGTGTTGAAGGCCCAAAGAAGATTGTATTATCTCAAGACAATTCTCCTTTTCACATCTTCTTTTTGTTTTGGGTAGTTATGGTAATTATTTAGTCATCGACAAGTTATTAATAGTTGAAGACTGATAGACCACCTTTGTTTTCCATTTGTAATGTAAGCCTCATCTACAAACTTATCGACGTGTTGAATTACTTTTGCAACTAAGTGAACTTGTTCTTTAAGAGAAATATGTCCCTTATATGAATATATACCGGATGCTTTGGAACATATACAAAATTACCGATATCACTTATGTCGCCCAAGGCTTGCGTGTTGATGATCAAAATCAGTTGTCGGCAACTTGGGAAACTTGCTCAAATCCCCGACGTGTGAGTTATGATAGCTAACTCTTTGATGAGTGATAATGCATCTGCATTTTGTTGTAGTTTGCAAAGTTGGTGAATTTGTCAATGGTGATTTTGACCGCCGATGACAATTATTACTAGCCCTGAAAACTCTTCCTCCTTCAGTGAGTTTCAAAAGTTTGGCAACTTGTGAAAACACACAAACTTGCCAATGAAGCATTTCCCTTGCTAGTGGCTTTTGTAGTCTTTAAGGAAGCTGTTGACAACTATAAAATGTCTGAACCATCGTTTCCTTTTTGGTAAATTGTGAATCTTTGAAAAACATTGATGAATGAGTCATACTTGAATGATTCACCAACGAATGAGTGCATCTTGTCCTTTGCAAAATAACCAACTCACCGCAATTGTTTTGAAAGTAAAATAACTTAATAGGTTTGTCTCCTTTACAAACTTACTCTCAAGCTTGGCCAACGCAATGATAAAAAAAGGCATCGACATTTTCATAAACTAAAACAACTTGTCGCTCCAATCTTGTCAAATACTTTAATGATTAAGCAATAAAATCTATTTTCAAAATTTGACCAACTCTTTGGTTGGCAATTTAGGTCACTTTAGCAACAAAGGGCAAGGAGCCGACACTCTTCATTTTATTGTTAATTTGCAAATTCCATCTATCACCAATAATACATCAAGTTTGCATTTGTGAAGGGTATTTTGGTGCTCATTTGTTTGTCATTTAATCTTCGACATCAATACTAACTTGATCAAGGCAGTGCAAGATTGACCTGGGAGCTCTCATTTTGACAATCATTGACACAATATTTTTATTTTTGACTAGTTAAAAAATGGGGCTAATAGGGGTTGAAAATGAAGTCTAAAAATGTTTGAAAGTGAATGAAAAATTTGTGAGAAGATAATGGTTGACTAGAGTGAAACCCTATGGAATCAACCTTAGAAGCTCTTAGAATCCCAGAACCACAGACATAGTATGAATCCACAGACGCATTAGAATATCTCAAATACACAGTTTCAGAGTCCAAAAATACAGTTTTACAATTGCAGTGTAAATCTTAGTTTGTCCAAATACGCGATATGATGTTCCAAAAATGTGTCAGAAAGTGACACAGACACGATAATACTAGTCAAAAACTTGTTTTCTTAGTTGATAATGTTCTCTCAGTTATGTCTATAAACGCACTAGAAAGTGACACAGACACGAAAAATATTATTCAAAAACATGTTGGAAGTGAATACAAACACGACCAGAGTAATCTTATACGCGCTAGAAGTGAACAGACGCATTTCTGGCAAATTCTTAATTCTATCCAAATTTTTGAAGTTATTGATAAGTGACCAGATCTTAATGTTGATGCTTTTTCTGACAAGAAAACACAAAAAATAAAAAGACACAATGTCTGAAAGTGTTGTTGTCCAAATACGAGTGCAATTTGTATGTTCTATAGGCCGAAAAAGCTCAATTTCCATGGGTCTTAACACAATCGAGACAACTTGTAAGCAAGCACAACCTAGGCTGGAAAGATAATACTACTTGCCGAGTTCCCACTCAGATTTCTTCAAATACTAAAATAAAGTGGATAGATAGAGATTTGGTGGCACTGGCTCCCCCTTACACCACACACACTTCTCGGGCACACCAAAATCACATACCCTAAAGATCCAGAGATCTTATGAACCAAGGGACATCTGCCTCGACAATGAGTATTGGCAATGTGGGGCAACTTCAAAGGTCCAACCTCTTGCACCAACAAGAAAAAAGGGTTTTGGGCTACTAAAAATAATGGTGGTTAGTCATGTTTCGAGGTATGCCAGTGGCTATAAATGCGGTTGTTTGCTCATTAAGAGGCCTCCCAACCCTTTTGGGTTTTTATGCATCACATGGATACTGGGGGAGACATTTGTCAATATAACACATCGACACCAGGTGATAAGATGATTTTCATCACAAACCACAATTATTTATATAGTGGACTGAAATAAAAGTATTGCTTGGGTTGTTCCCTCTCACAAGACGAGAGGCAAGACCTCTCAAGACAATAACAATTTCTCTTACACCCAAGATCCAATGGAAGGCGAGGGGAGAGGATACTTTCGTTATTATCTTAGGGTTCTAAACACAAAGCGTGCCAAAAGCACAAGACACTTCAAGCAAAGTTCATTTACCTTTCAACAAACAAAGAAAAATATCAATGAAATCGATGTGAGCCTAATTAAACTAGAAAGGACAAACGCACATCTAAATTACCCCTCCAAGCCAATGATTAGTAGTTTCAATGATTACCCCAACTTGCAAGCAAACTTGTTAGGTTAATTTTCAAAATCCCAAGACGAAATGTGAAAAAGGGTTCTTCGACAAAACAATAGAAACAATTGCACTGCTTTGTTAGGCTACAATGGTTAGGACAAAAACAAATAAAATCTAAAATTTAACCCTAATTTGAAAGACAAAAATCAAATGCAGAAAACAAAGATGTTGTTATACCTGACACAGACATAGAAAAACACAAACTATCTCCTACCAAAAACCTACAACTTGCAAACTCACAAAAAACGTATACACGACAACACAGATCACATACACGACATAAAATATCACATACGTAATGGAAAATAACATATACATAGTCTTGCGCAACACACGTGGGAATATAAAATAGAAATGTGTCAAAATAACAAACAAAGATTGTTTGATTTAAAATCACAAATATGTCAAAAGATGCAAATACACATCAATATGATGCACAAACATGTTAATATCATGCAAAAATGTGCCAACAAATCACAAACACGATTCTAGTGAAAACCTGCAAAATAGAAAGCTGAACAAAAACATAGACGCGCCAATATGTTGCATAGACACGACTTCAGCCCGAAATCATCGTTGATCTAATTCTAGGATGTTCGTGAGCTTTGTGATCGATTCCACATTTACCATCGCTTTTCCACTCCATACTATCCCCAAGGTAACGACCAAGATGAGGCGTTAAACAAATTTATCCTCAAAATCTTTAAAAAGACAGTAGATGGTGTTGGTCGTAACTGGCATGTCCAACTTAATCCCTCACTATGGGCCTATCACACAAGTGTCCGCACACCCACTGGAGCTACTCCCTAATCACTTGTCTATGGTGTTGAAGCCATCTTGCCCATTGAGGTTGAGTTACCATCTTTACGAGTCTCCTTACGTGATCTTATTAGTGATGAAGACTACAAGAGATTTGAAATTGTTAGATGAGCATCGACAAACTACATTCAATCATCTAAAAGCATATTAGAAACACGAGTCGCAATTAAAATCACAGAGTGAAACCTCGCACATTTGAGGTAGGTGACTTGGTCATAAAAGAAAACCCCAAAAATCAGCAGGATAGAGAGAAACGGGGTAAATTTGAACCAAATTGGCTTGGGCCTTATTTCATCACAACAGTTGATGGCTCCAGTGCATATCAATTATCAACGCAAGAAGGAGATCCATTGGATGATCCTATCAACAATATGCACCTTTGTAGGTTCTATATATAGCTTTTCAGATAATCATAATAAAAAATTTAAAATTTAAAAAAAATTAAAAATACAATATATATATATATATATATATATATATATATATATATATATATATATATATATTGTTAGTTTGGTGAAAACCTGGCAAACAGGTGCCTTGTGACACCAAAAAAAATGAAAAAAAATGAAAAAAAGTAAAGAGATATAAATTTGTCCAATGATGAAAACCACTTCAATGGCACCTTGGGCAACTACCATGGTGACAATCAGGTTATTGGCGACATGTGTAGGGACTTTTTCTCCTTCCTTTGGGACTCAGTTTCACACTTTCACTTTGCACACACTTATTAATTTCTTAGGACTACCATTTAGTCATATGCGGAGGATTTGTTCCTATAGCCACGCAGCTAAAACCTGTTCAACTTCAGTTCGCAATGGCGAACTGAAGTCTACAATAGTAGACTTCACTCTATGCTAGCTCACTCCAAGTCCATGTCACATCTTCAACATGTGCCGACCTTCAATTTCGAATTTCACCTTTTTGACAACTCATCAAACACTAACATGACATGATATCTTTAGACTCCAACTTCATTCATCACCAATTGCACAAATTGTCGTTGTCAAATCACTGAGTGCTACAAAAGTTGTTTTTTATCATTAAATGGTATGTAGAATTTCTTGCATGAAGTGTGTCAAATTCATCACATTTTTATATAATAATTGCATTTATTATAGATCTCTTTCATTTTAAATAATCATATTTAGTGCCCAGTTTCAATTAGTTGATCTCCACCCTACCAATTTGCACGTGTGGACACTTAGCTTACCTTATGCTAGGGGGGAATCATTACCTAATGTCTTTGGAAATTTAGTTCACATGGTTAAGACTATAATTGGCTATCCTTTTCAAATTTTATCCACCAACGTCCTTAATTAATGCAATGTACTTTTCCAAATATGTTGATTGTTACAACAAGTCATCCCGTTGTTATGGTCTACCTCTGACACTTAAACACTTAACCTTAAAAAAAAATTCAAATCTTTTTGTGAGGAACATAGGTAATCAATGAACATAATTGCAAGTTCTTTGAATACCGAAGGTTTGAATTGACAAAACAATTGAATTTGCGGTAATTGCAAGGTGAAAATAAAGAAAGTACAATAGAAAAGGAATTTAGAAATATAAAGATAGAAGGAATTGGGTATAGTATCATGTAGAATAGGAGGAGACCCTATAAGGAAGGAACTTAAAAATTATTGGATAGTGGATACTAACTAAGAATATAGGTGAGAAATAAAGGATGCAAGATGATTGGATTGCTTCCATAAATTGACTGAATATAATGAAGACATAGCACTATAGTTTACTCTAACTATTGAAGACAATGTAGCTATGGTGAAAGGGTTTAGGGGTTATGCCACCATGATTGCTATAGTCGAGGTTTCTATCTTATCTCCTAAAGGGGAGGGTTATCCAGAGCACCATGGTGCGGTATCTACAAGGGTTGAATTCACTAGGCTAGGAGATTACCCTATGGACACATATAACCATGGCACTAAATGGATATCCCTACCAAGAAAGTGGACTTGTGTGACTATTTACATCATAAGATATTTCACCTATGAAGGAAGCTTATCATTGTTATACTCTCACTATTTCAAGCTCCCGAGTCACCTATGGAATGGGAGGTTGGTTACTATACTAAACTATCTTTCCCATTTTCTATCGTGAATAGTAGTGGAGGTATGAAAAGATAAGGATACTTCCCTCTCCCATCATTGTATGATTACATTGATCGTTAAAAGGATTTTGAGCATTTATTATCCTAATTATGACTTGGTAGGAGTTTTTATAAGCTAAAAGGGTTAATCATATAAACTTAGGACCTAGGGGCTGTAAATTAATAGTTAAAGGAAATAATAGGGAAGAGGGGGAGAGTAGTGAAAGGCCAAGTGATTGTGAGCATGAGCCCCCTGCTAAAGAAGTACCTCTAACTATTCATAAACCCTAGAGTTTTAGTCCTCCAAAAGTGGGGAGAGCCTGCAAAAACCCCTCCTACAACCAAGACTCATGGTAAAAAATCAGCACAAAAAGTCAACCCCATCTCAACCAAAGAAAAGTGAAAAAAATTGAAGGGATAAAAAGAGAAAAGGAAAAGAGAAAACTCGTACAAAGGAGAAGAAACAAAAACATGAAAAGTCCCCTATTGCCATATAGAAAAAGGGGAAAAGCAAGGTTTTTTTCTAAAAAGAGGAAAGATCCAAAAGAAAAACATGCACCTTATCGCTTTGAGAAAAAGGTATACCCTGACCTAGCAAAGGAAGGAAAATAACTAAGGAACCTACACCCAAAAAGAAAGAAATAGAGGAGTCGTATACTATCGCGGGAAAGAAATAAGAAACCTAACTATTTTCTTGTTTCTAATAGTAAAAATAAGGGACTCATTTTTCCCCCGATACAAAGAAAAAACTTGAGCCACAAAAGGAGAAAGCAACCACTAGTGCCCCTATAATGGATAAACCACTACTCATCTCTTTCAAAATCATTGAATAATAAATTTTTGTTGCAAATGGGGTGGACAAGAAAGGTAACTAGTAGAAATCCATTGGCAAACCTCCTTGGAAATCCCACGAGATGAAATCCAAGGTGGGTACTAAAAAGTGTCAAACCAAGACTGAGGAGGTACAAGATGTTGAGTTTGAAACTAGTAGTGAACGAGAGTCCTTGTTTAAGAAAAGGCCACCAGTAGGAGGGGATGATATCTCTTTCGACTCCAACATGGAGTCCTTTGATAGACCCATAAAAGATGCACCAAAGGGAGCGATATGAGCCACAATGGAGATAGTGTAGCAATGGGTAATGGGACAAGAAGTGGAATAATCAGATTTAGAAGTTCAAGATGTGACTAAGCAGTAGGACACTAACCTAGATAGGTTGGTAGAAATGATTGTCAAAGAGTCTGAAAAGGTCCTTTAGTAGATTATAGAATATCCTCCTAGTAATAGTGTCCCTCATGCCTCTTTTATGTTATATTGACCTGCAATTGCACTTAAATCATGGAAGAAAGTTCAACAACTACAACTGCAAGAGAAAAAATGGATAGAAGAAAAGGCATGATTGCAATTGAAATTTCAAAAGGAAATGTAAGAAAAAGATAAGGAGATTATTA
Organism: Cryptomeria japonica; assembly: GCF_030272615.1. NCBI lineage: Eukaryota > Viridiplantae > Streptophyta > Pinopsida > Cupressales > Cupressaceae > Cryptomeria > Cryptomeria japonica. Next base: position 16,135,961 of record NC_081405.1, read on the forward strand.
GACTAAAGAGTAAGGTAGATGTCATGGCAATCATGGTACCCTAGATCATCAATTGCAGACCTCTAGCTAAGGTACACACTCCTTTTTTAAGACAGTAGTTGTTAAGTTTTCAATCCATGGAAATCTACTATGATCTACCTTTCTCCTTGGTAACTCCTATAGAGTTTTTCAATATTTTTAGCTTATCGACCTTTAATTTATAAAATTCCTCGTGTGAATTTTATTTACATAATTTTGTTGTTCCTTGTGATCCTTGGAATCCCCTATTATACATTGGTGGTTTTCAAGTAAGAGCCTTCTATTCTTACATGAAAAATGAAGAGAATTGGTGTAAGCTAATTAACAACTATAGGGAGATAGAGAAATCAATTGTTTTGTCTCTTAGGAATGAATCCAAGAATCCTAATGCCATGTTAAATAATTGGATTATTCTAATGAATATGAATGTTGTTTAGCAACAAATATTAAAAGATAGATGGGATAGTTATGACATGTATGACAAATTGGCACACTCTATTCACAACAATGTGTTGGGGTTTCTTGTAGAAACGTGGCAAAAGCTTACTTATGAATTGAATAAGGAGACATACTTCGTGTATAATTACCATGCTACCATCATAAGGATCATGAAGTACATGCAGCTAGCTAGTGACCAAGAGTTTACATGATTGCCTCTTCTCTTCCAGTCACCATTACTTTGCTAGCCAATACCCGACTGGAGAGGGACTGAGGGATACAACATTGAAGCAGGGAAATCTAGGTGGCAAAGAATCAAGAGAGAAAATGGGTTCTATTTTAACCCACTGACCTAGCATTTAGGGATGACAACACAATTTGATTTTAGAGAACTTACTTTATTCAAGAATCAATTACACTTGCATGGTTGGGGAGAATCCAAAAAATGAGATGGGGGGATGATGGGCCTATTTTATGACCTATCTTATAGCCTTTTATCAGACTTTAGTTAAGAGTTTTATGTTTAATATGCTCTAGGCTCTTATTTTGAACTTGACACTTTATATCACCTAAGACAATTGATGAGCACTATAACATGTTTAACTAATGGATGATGATATAATACGTGAATACTTAAAATTGTGTGTGGAATGGGATGGATTTGTGTAATTAGTATTATATTCGATATTTCATGTACTAACATGTTGTGCAACATATCAATTGGATTCGCTAAAGCAGTTCCTACAATCAAACCTGTGCATGTTTTTGCAACTACGGATATAATATAGTTTGAATAAGTCAATAATGGTTTTCTTATTCATAATTGCTGAAGAGTTTTGTTATTCGAGTACTTCTTCAAATGCACATCCATCTCTCTTAAGCATTGCCAAATTTAATATTACGTTATATCATCACAAATGGGTATTTATATCTCAAAAGGGTTATGTGGTACAATCCTATTAGGACTCTAAAAGTTATTTATGTTTTCTTAAGTTGTCAATAATTCTCTTCCTTGATGAAATGAATGAGTGCCAGATAATCATAGGATGAGTTAGTGGAATGTAGATTATAAATGAGCTCGACTAGAACTGGAAATGGTTAAAGTTCAATGTCTCTCTTTTAGTTCAAGTTTGTATAACAATATCATGTATGCATTTGAATGAATATGAATAATATATACATTGAGTTAATTATTTTATCTTTTCATTTATTTGAGAGTGTATTACCCAAGGAGGTCCCACTTGAGGTAACACTTTTTAATTTCATTTGTGCGTACTAGTTCGATACTTCAATGCTATTGTCATAGTCAATTTAGTTGTAGCATGGAATTCTGAATATTTTAGTTATCATCCTATAGCAATATAATTTTCCTTATTAGCATAGTGTAAGTGTTAGTGAAGTGTTACTATTGAATGATTTTATTATACTTGTTCTCGTATTGTTTTATTATTAGTTGTTATCATTTTAAGTTAATTACTTTCATGCAATTTACTTTACTACATTATTTTTTGTCAACTTAGGATGGCAACCTAGATAAAGTCATAGTGCACGTATAGTGTAGACCCATTTCAAGTATATGTCCTAGGGTTGAAAATCTAAATATAACTTGTATTCCATTAGGGGTTGCTCAACATTGGATAGTTGATCCCTAAGTTATAGGTGTTGTAAGGTTAGCCTTAATCACAGGTGGATGTAGGGATCTCTACACCATTGAAATACGTTAATGAGCCCTATACTTTTAAGTGTTTTATCAATCTACCCAAACCCTCACCTAGAAGAATAAATGCATATGAATAAATAGGGTCCCCCTGCCACAAACCCCTAGAAGCTATAAAGAGATTGGAAGGGACACAATTAATTAGCACAAAAAAGGAGACTAGAGATACACAACTCATGCCATTCAATCCACGCAAAACAAAAACCAAAGGCCATTAGAATGTGCCAAAGAAAGGACCACTTGGCTCTGTCATAAGCTTTGGATTTGTCTTATTTGATGAGTATAGATTTAACTTTAGATGTGGCCATAGAATGGACCACCTTTGAAGTCACAATAATCCCATCGAAAATTTGTGAACCTTTGGCAAAAGCCCCTTGTTTAAGGGAGATTAAAGGATCCAATATTGTTTGAGGTGATCAACGATGATTTTGGTTATAACTTTACATGCAACATTAAAAAGGGCAACAGGTCAAAATTTATCCAAGCAATTTGCTCTTTCTTTTTTTTGGAATAAGAGCAAAAAAAGTAGAATTGATTGCCTTGAGCATGCATTTGTTATGTTGTAATTCTTTAACTACTTCCTACAAGTCATCTTGTATAATTTTCCAAAAGGTTTGAAATAATTCAACAGGGAAGCCATTGTGCTCAAAAGACTTGTCTTTTTTTAATTTGAAAAACCACTATCCTCAAGTCCTCTATAAAGATAGACTAAAAAAGGGCTTTGTTCATATATTTCTAAATTATGGTGGATATGCAATTAAGCACTTGACTCTCCTCTTCTAGGTTCCTACTCTTATTCATTGAATAATGAGGTAAAATGCCAACTCACCTCTACAAATATATCCTAAAAAGAATCCAGTGAACCAAATCTCTAGAAAGAAGAGAAGAGAGAATATTTCCCCTTCTATGCTTATTGACAAAGTTATGGAAAAAGGACGTGTTTGTGTCTCCTTCTTGAAGCCAATCAATCCAAAAAATTTGTTTCCAAATAAAAAATCTTCCTCTAGCTCCAACTTATATAACTCCTTTGACAACTTATATAACTCCTTTGACAACTTATTCTCTTCTTGTAGAAGACCCAAAAACATACATTGTTCCCTCATAATATAGGTTATTTTGTCCAACTATGTTTGAATCTTATTTTTCACACTGAAAATATTTTCGAACGAAGATTTATTCCATCTTTAATTTTTTATTTAACATATTGTAAACTCTTATAGAAGTGATACATAACTTTACCAAAAGTTGGCTTCCCTTCCAACCACCATCTTTCAACCGAATTGACCAAATTAGCATCCAATAGCCACATAAGATAGAACTTAAATAGAGCCTTCTTGGGGATATTAAATAAAGAGGATGATAATTTGATTGGCCAATGGTAAGAACCCAACCTCTCCAAAATTTCAAAATGAGAAGCCCAACAATTGCCAATCTAGAAGTCTAAAACAAGAAATCTATCTAATCTTTCAGAAATAGCCTCTGCATCACTCCTTCTATTACTCCAAGTAATGAGACCATTTCTTGGCTTTACATCTACTAAATTGACAAAGGAATTTAAGTTATTCTTAAACAAAGAGGAAGAAGGATCAAGCTTGCCTACGCCTCCTTGTTTTTCATCCAACTACCAATACCTTTGAAATATCCAATAACGATCCAATGTAAAAAAGGAGCAAAGGAACACATCTTTCTAATCTAAGACCAAAATAAAATCTTCGTCGACAAGTCTAAAGGGGCATAAATGTTGGAGAGTAAAAATAGCTTCCCTAGTAGCAAAACTAATTGTCACAAAAAAAGAAAACTTCTAGTTGCAACCCACCATCTTGGTTTGCATTTACATAAATCTCATAAACATGTGATAACATGAGCCATTACTTGTGCCCCGATACATTAAGGCTGATTTTTGTTATAAATATTAGAGGAGATATTAGCCATTTCTTCTATCGAAGGTTTTATTTCCTTAATAAAAACAATATTCAAAGGTTTCTCACAAATTAAATTTTTGATAATTTTTATGGTGAGCACCATCTAGCCCCCTAAAGTTCTACTTCAAATAACAATCACTTTTGAGGAATGTTGAAGTGTGAATCTAATGTCTTAATAACACTAGATTTAACTAATGACTCCCCTATCAATTTCACTTTTACCTTATCCTTTTTCCTTCCAATCTTCATAGTTTTATCATTTCCCCTTTCCTAGAGTTATTATGTTGCATTCCTAGTAGAGTTAGAGCCTTCTTGTTATTTTCATATTTTACCTTAGATATAGGCCCCAAAACTTTATATGTATGAACTTCATTAGTTTTCAATTGAAGGTCTACCATAACCATAATAACCATAACCATAACCTCACCTTATATATTAGAGATACCTCATTTCTCTTGAGGGCACATAAGTTGCAACAAGTCCTTAGCAATTGAAGCTTTCTAAGTTGGAATGCCCAACACTCCAGAATGCAATGGAGGAACTATAGGAGAAATTGCTTGATTATTAAACATGATACTTTGATTAGATAGCATCTCATAATTCTCCATTGACTTTTTTATTACCTTTAAAATTTTGTAAATTTCAAGTGCTAATTTTAGTCATTTTATGCCCCCATCAATTCCCATCAATGAAATTCAATCTAAGAATAAAATGGACCTTTCCCTTATCCATTTGCAAAAAAAATCATTCATAAGGGTCAAAATTTGCTTAAGTTGTGATGGGTCAGAGTTTTGGTTAGTTTTCAAACCTATATTGAAAACCTAACTAGTTCAATAAAGTCCTCATAATCCTGCCCTTAGCCTTTCCATTTACCCTTTTCTTAAAAATTGGCCAAGTCTAGATTTTGGTAGACTTTTTACTTGGTTAAAAAACCTTTTCAGATTACGAATTAGTTTCATAACTAGTTCAATTTTCTATTCAATTTTCGATGAAGTTTCCTTCTCAAGTCCGCTCTTTTGACTCGTTTTTGGTTTAGGTTAGATCCCGCCCCTTTAAAGTTGTTAAGCCTTCGAGGCTTCAAAGTTCAAAATTCAATGTGGTTCAAAAACTCAATAAGAAATCAAACTATTTTTCACAACCAGTTCAAATTCCCACAAAATGGTTGACAAATTTCAAATGACACCATATTTCAAGAAGATAGTCTTTTAATGGTGGGGTATTATGGACTTAGTCACATGGTTAGTAGTCAGTTGTTCCCTATGCCCCCGCGCAGTGAGTGATGGCCTAATGAATTAACCCATAAGATAGCGGGGAGGAGAGGAGATGGTTGCATGGTTAACCAAATCCATGTGACCTCGTCATGGTAGTGGTGTGGAAAATGGGTGTGTTGCAGGTGACATGTGGACTATGGGTCCCAATGGAGTGCAAAGGAAATTTGAGCCCCATAGCCCCATGGGGAGATCAAAGTGGATCCCACATGGCCCACGGGCTTGTGGGGAAAATAAAGAATGACACAAACTCATGCCTTGGTGGAATGGACATGTCGACTCATCAGTTCAAAAGGGTTGACTATATTTGGGTTGTCAGTTAAAATGGATCAATAGTTGAAATTTACAGCATGAATATTCATGTAGAGGGATGGAGTTTCAGGAAGTGAAAAGACCAAAAATAAATGCTCAATCTTCTTTGCACTCCAGTTGAAAATATCCTACCAACTACCATGTTTTGATCTTGGAGGAAAATTGAATGCTAAAGATCTGATTTTCATCTAACTTGATGCTTAGGTTGATAAGGGACCAAATCATTTGAGCACGATTTGATGTGTTGCAGATACATTTTTGGAAAATCAAATCATATTTGATTTGGCATGCAGGTCACCAAATGTAATAACTCCTTCAATCATCTTCAGGTAGTTACCTACCACTCTAAATTATACATGGCTCATTGCATGTTGTGCCCTTAGTACATAAAAGGGGATCTCAAGGTCATTTGTAGGGGTTCAAAAACAAAACTAGAGGGTTCCAATTCTAGTTTCAATAGTGTAATAATTTGTATAGGGTTTCATTATTAGGTTTTAAAGATTTTCTTTAAAATTTAGTTTCAGAATGTTGTAACTAGTTTTTTATAATGGCAAACAAATCAAATTGCAACTAGAAAATTATAGTATCATATAGCAATGTTTCTTGAAGTGTATGCAATCTCTTTTAAATAAGAAATATCAAAGATTTTTGTAACTTTTTTTGCACGCTTGCTATAATATATATATTTGGTTGATGGCTCATGTTGAAAGAGCATGCTAAATTTTATTTCAGTCAAATATTGCGGATATTTAGTTATATTTTAGGATTTGTATGTTTTTTGTATGTCCATGAGAGATCTCATTATTGCAAGGCAATAATGGTTTAAAGATCATTGGTTGTGTATTCATGATATTATCAAATGGTTGTTTCATTTTGACTCTACCTAATGGACAAGGCACCAACCTGATAGGTTTTCTTGTGCAAGCCCTGGAAGGATCCAAAATCATTTTAAATCTTGAAGTCTTTTATTTTCTTCTATGTAGCTTAGGTTTTAGTTTTTTGGTTCACTTCATGCTAATGCTAAATGGGAAACAAGGGATAAGTCCTTCAAGAAGTGCTCACACAAACCCTTGCATAATTTTGTGTGAAGTTTTATCTATTGTAGCATCACTATTAAATATTGTGATATATCTAAAAGTGATGTGAATTGAGGTAGACCTGCCTAGGTTTTGGAGATCCTGAATTGCAGGGGACCCCAACCTTTGGTTGAATCCTATTCATTGGTTAGATCCAATGCTCAAACTAAGCATTAGACTTGGCCCATCTTTATGTTTTAGCAATTTGTTAATTTGGAAACACCAACAAACTTAATCCCCTTAAAGATTTCTAGAACATCAAACTTATTGTTAGATAACCCACTTGGGTTTTATGTTTGAGTGTGATTTCAACTATCTTTTTTTCTCGTGGCTTGATTGGAATAAACCCATCAATAATTGGTTAATTTACGAGAACTAAAGTGTTTAGCTTTTCTTTTGGATTAAAACCTTGAAAGCTAAGGGAGGATTGTGAGGGGTTGGCTTCTATATTTGGACAATTCCTTTGAAGATGTTTGTATTTATGATGAGTTTGACATTGAAAGGGGAGGGATTTAACCAACCTATTGGATCTAAATCATTCTAGTTATTCAAATTTCCAGATAGTAAAGAAGAGGATTATTGAAATTTATTTCAATACAAATATGAGCATAAGTAGCTACCTTTCTATCCAAAGTTTGTCGAGATGGGTCTAGAGTTTTCCATTAATTGCAACAAATGATAGAAGGATGTCCTATCTCCAAAATTCCATTGGGAGCCCAAGTAACTGAATTTATATAGGAACCTTTGTTGGCATCTCCTCCATCAGATCACACCCCACATGTCGTGTCTTTATAAACAATACCGCCAGATCATGAAAAATAAGGACCTCCCTTGAATATCATATTATGATTTGTTATACTAGTAAAAGCCACCATAAAATATCCATTTACAATTATTATAATCTTCATTTCTCCTTGCGGATTTTAATTTTTTGGAGTCCAACAATCTAAAAATTGAAGATATATTCAAGGACCCATGAACTTACAAATTAACACATACTTAGAGAGGTAAAGTTCATCATCTACAACTACCTCTAAATTGATTACGATCATTGTTTAGTCCTTACTTTTGTCAAAACACCTAATGAGGCTTGAATGGTTTGACATATGATTCTCAAATCTAGCATTATTGGCTAAATGTGAGAGAAATTGGACAACTATGCCATGCTCAACACCAAAAGACTCCTCTAGGTTTAAAATATCTTTGAAGGAGGGGTTAGAGGGTCCCCCAAACCCCCACAAAAATCCATACCTCTCCCACCAAGAGGAAAAAAATAGAAATAGAAAATTAATTTAATAGAAAAGAATAAGACTGATGGAGAAAAATAAAGTTCACAACCCCCCTACCAAATCGAAAAATACCTAAATGCAACAAGAAAAAAAACCAGGCTCCTCAAAACCCAATCCCACCGCTAGAATCTAAAGAAGGGAGGTGATGATAAAACACAAAGAGCGAGGGGGGGTCATGGCAAGACTGTGTAGGCCTGTGTAGACTAGGAAGCCCTCACATGCCTGCACAACATCACCTCGAACAACATTTTCTTCTAGTTGTCCTTTAGCAACATTGGATATTTTTATATTATATTTGGTTTTAGTTGTCTTACTTCCACTTGGGAAGATGCTAATTTTTCCTAGTGTTATACTTTTTTGTCTTTGCCCACTGCTTCCTTTATAATAGGGTTGGAATCCTTGTCTTCCATGGTTGCCCCCATATATCTTGCTAATCATCATGTTTGCTTGTGGGTTGGTTTGTTTTACAAGGTTTTAGACCCTTTCAAATTGCACTTCTATCAATATAAAAAAAAAAAGTGTGGGTGTGTGTCTGGTGGTGGTGGTGGTGTTGTGCATGTGTGTGTGCGTGTGTGTGGATTATTCTACTTTAGGCTCACATCCACATACACCTTCAAATACAAAAAATACTAGTTACTCACAATCAAGTAAAAAAATTAATTCTATTACAAGTGAAAGTTAGATAAGAATCTCAACTTCACCCCCATGCACTTTTTGAAAAGATTTTGCTACAAGAAGTACGACACTATTTTATTGTATAGATAACCATGCATATCAAAAGACCAAACAATTAAAACCTCCAAAACTTTATTTTAGCTCCTTCAAGCTTCACCAGTGGAAATGATCCTTAACCCATAAAAGTGGGCCTTATCTATATATATGATCCACATATGTGAGTGGCTCGCATGAAATTGACATCTTACACTTTTATCAAGAAGCAACTCCCAAGATCAATTCCTTGAATTTTTTACTATCCTTTCAACACATTATAAATTATCCTTGATTTAATTAAAATTTAACAAAACAAGATCAAAATTGATTTAAGCACAAATTTTGAGCTATAAAACAAAAATTGATTGATCAAAATTGGTCTCCTTGTGTTGTGCAGCACAACGCTCGGGTTTGTGTCATGGCTCAACCGCCTCCTATGGATTCTACAAGTCTAGTGGTTGTATCAAGCATTAATAGGTCGATCTTTTGGTGCAACGACAACCGCACTTGTAACACATTGAAAACTATTATTGTCTGAATATTTGATTTTTGCCAAAGAATACCTAGACTAGCACCGTTGAAAAATATTTTAGGGAAATCAATAGAATAGGGCAGGCTAAGTTTTCATAGGTTAAGCACCCTTGATTTTAATCTTGACTTTTATGCACATCAAAGATATCAAATGTACCACACTTTGATCATGTAGATGTCCTAAATGATTTTATGTGGATTATATTTTTAGTGCTTAAATAAAATGTTCCACTAATCATTCTTCTTTTCAAATATATATGATTTTAGTTTGATAATCAACATGAATTAATACACATTGAATATCTTTAAGTACCCAAATGTAGCAATTAATTATGCAAATACATACTGATTTAGCACATAGTGACTAATGGAATAGATGCGAATTAAAAAAATTTAATTTGAATGTTGGATTATTTTGTCAATTATGTGTGATGCAAGAGTTATGCCCCATTTTACAAGATTGACTTGAGACAAGAGAGTACAAATATAAAGGTGGGAATGATTCTATGGGTATTATTGTAGACATGGAGGTAATAAATAGTTTATAATGGTGAATTTATTAAAATATATATAAATAAGGATAGGATAGGATAAAATGCGCGGAAGTATGTGTCAATAGATATACATGAAGGATTGGAGAATGACCCTACTTTTGCACAAGAGTACACCCTTTGTTACTATATGACCATATTTAGATATCAATTAAAACGAGTTCAAAAGTAAATGATAATCGATATATGTATAAGTTTTTTCCATTATATATATATTTTTTAATTTATTTATTTTTGATCGGTAATTGGTCGAACCCTGAATAGCTTTTGACTGGAGCTATGAACCAGTGGGGACACAGTAGGGGGCCTCATCCCCATTACATATCTTTGAATTATTATTATTATGTTTGATTAGATTGACCCCAAGACCTTCCCCATCCTATGGAAGGCCAAGAATCACAACTTAGAATTCCACTTCAGATGATCCTATTGGGAATTGAACTTGGGTCTCCACAGTGAGAACCCAGTGTTTTAACTAGTTAAGCTCAACCCCTTAGACTTTTCCATTATAATTATATTATCTAAAAATCTCTAATTAAAAATGTACAATATTTTAATTATTAATTATATAATAATTATCTATTTCCTAAAAATAAATTTACTTTCATCTTATATTCTCTTAATTCTTTTAAATAAATATACTTTAATCTATTTATTTTTTTATTTATTTCTCCTTATTCTTTTTCTTTCTTTATTTAAATTTTAATATTTGAATATTCATACACATATATTATAATTCAATTTAATTTGAAAAGATGTATATGTTATTTCATGATATAGAAGCAAGTGTTTGTCATTTCATAATCTAAGCTTAGTTCCAACCACCCCACACAACTTGCACTTGAAACATGATACACTTAAGCATACAATTAGTACCTTTTTTTGTCACGTGGTAAAGAACATCTATAATCAAACAATATATAATCTAATTAATTATTTAGATCACACTGTTGTATATTGTATCTTGTGAGTATTTTATAGCCTTTAAGAATGACCTCTTGCACGTGTAAGGGTATGAAATCAATCATTTTATTTTATGGTGTTTGTATGTTTAATTATAAGCATCACGAGGAAATGTGACATATATTTGGGCTCGGTACTTTTGGGTGTGTATTTTGTTGGTGGAAATGACAAGTTGCATTATTCAAATGGTGCATGGTGAATTTTCTCATGGTCCTTTACATTTGAGTCCAATTTTAATCTTTGTTTAAAGAATATTTTAAAAGTTGATGTCTAGAGTAAATATATGATCATTGTAAAAGTTGAGTTTTTAAATATTTTGTTTGAAGAAAAAATGATTGTTCGGGTGGCAGATTACTTGGTCAAAATTTAGAGGAGAAATAATTTAATTACCAAGGATCAGTGGTCGCCCTAGAGCTGCTTCATGAGTTGGTCAACCAGTTGGTTCTCTTAAGATCATTGTGTTGTTCTCAATTTTGGTTCCATGGACTCTCTGGTCTTGTCGATTTATTAAAAATCTTCATTCATTCAGTCAAAAAGGATGAAGGATTTGTGGATAATTGTATATTATATACAGAAGAATCTATTTACTAGAATTGCGTGTGATATTAACTTTACAATCTTATGTCTTATGTTTATATTTTTAACAATTTTGGAATGAGCTTCTAAAGATGATTCACAAAGAATCATTTAGATTGTGGGCTTATCATATAAATTATTATATTGTTTTGTTATCTTATATTTTATCTTAGGTAAAGGTAGAAGTCAAAAGATAGTTTTCTAGTTGTTATAAGGTTAGCTTTAATATCTAATTATAAATTCATTTTTATTTTGCACTTGTTGTCAAAAGATAGTTTTCTAGTTGTTATAAGGTTAGCTTTAATATCTAATTATAAATTCATTTTTGTTTTGCACTTGTTGTTGAAATTAGAAGATATTCTCAAATTGTATAATTTGACATATTCATACTTATATAGTAATGTATATTTCTCTTATCAAAATTTTCAGGTTTGGAATTAATTTTTACATAGATATTATCGTTTCCTTTCTATTGAATATGTTTTTTGTCTTCTACTGTGATTGGTTCCGTATTAGTTGGTATCAAAGCTCTTATTTTGATCAATGATTTTGGATTACCTTTTTTATCTTCTAGTATGATTTTTTGAAGTTCTCATGTGAATAGATTTCTACAAAAGCATTGTAATTAGGCATCATGATCAAATAATTGAACTCACCTTTAATTTCACTGAAATCCAACACCATGAAGTAAATTATTTTCTCTTAAAGTTTCCCTATATTTGAGATTGTAGGGATAAATTGATTTTATTTTACGAAATATGGAAATAATTTAGTTTTCAAATTTAGATTTTTTTTAGAAAATTAAAAAAATATCAAGGCTAGACCATTAATACTTTTGCATACATGTGCATGAAATTTAAGAGTGAATGGGAAATTTTAATAGTGTGTGGGAACTATTGATCGGTTTAAAAAGGCCTTTTTCAAAAGCCAGTATGCCACACAAGACCAAGAACGTGAAAATCCTTACAATCAATAACATGGACCTCAATCCCATAATATAGCCTTTGGGATTGGAGGGTCAAATCCATCTTTATTCTAGGCTAATCCTAAAGCTATTTTGCAAGGAATTGAAAAGGAAGAGAGGTTACAATAATTAAATGAAGCATAAAAATGTCTCATGTCACGTAAAAATAGTCTTACCTACTAGAGTAAAGCCTAATAGCTCACAATATGATGATCAACAAAATTGCAAACTTATAAAGATAGATAAGAACCATAACTTCTATGAGTGATGACTTCTTATATTACAATGAACAAGATAGATAACGTTCACATAATCCAACCTAGACAAACATATAGAGGCTCCCTTGTACAATAGAAAATATAAATGAGATATAGAGTACTCTAACACATTAGGCTAAAATCTCAATTGTATAAGCATAATTTGATCAATATGACACACAAATCAGTATATATAGAAAATGATGCCTAACCAACACTAATTCCCCCTCTGAAAATTCTTTTTTAATTTGAAATTGTTAGATGAAAAGACCTCTCTATGAATTTTAGTGCTTAAACAATCCTTATTGGAGGTTGGATATAGTAATAATATCTTTGACACATGGTTCACAAAGTTTGTCACCTAGTACTATTTTATTGTATCCTTGGTAGGTTAAATTCCCCTATTGAGTGTTGTATGGTCACTAGCTATTATTGCTTGGATCTACCCTTGTGGTGAATGCAAATTCTAGATGTGACGAAGCCCACCTTTGTTACTCTAGTGTTGTATACCTTCTTAAGATTATGGAGGAGAGATACAAGTGTCGAGATCATATGGTTGGGATGGACTAGCTTAACAAAGAAATGGTTGTGTGTCCTACAAGTTATTAGATGAAATGTTAGTGGTAGATCAAAAAATTTGTGCTAACTTTTCAAGAGATCCTCCTTAATTTTTTAATAAACCCTAGGAGGGTAACATGTGGATCTAGTTAATTCATATTGAATTGAATGATGGAGGATTAAGTGGGGGCCATCAATACATGTATATGAATTGTTATCACAATAGTTGAAGAATCACTATAGCATGTTGGGGCTTTACAATGGAGGTCTTGCTTGCATTTTGTGTCTTGTGAACCATTGAAGTATCTAATAAATAATTGTATTCTAGGACATAGTGAAGTGTTATAATTTTATACGGGTATATCAAAATATAAAATTGATGAGATCAAGATGGCCTACCTAAGTTATGGAGTGTTCTTGTATACCAACTATAGCGAAAGTTTATCTACAATATTGTAAATTCTAAGGGGTTCATTGTTAGTGGAAGAAGAAGAAACCATGAGTTTGTCCATTGCACACATATCTACCATCAAAACTCAAAAAAATCAAAATTTAGAGAAGATACCCACCCCTTTAAAGATGGCCTAGGTAAGTTGTGTGTTTCTCCCATTCCCTGCCCTTTAGTATATTGATCTTTATAAAGAGTTCTTAAATGTGTTGTAGCTCCAAAGTATGGTTGTAATATTTTTTTTTTGTGACCACGGGATCGAAAACTCTACTAATATACCAAAGTTGATAGTTGGACTTATTGTGGCCAATATCTTCTTTGTTGTTGACATGGAATCCATTTAGATTATATTCATCTAAGAATTTTTTCTTGATTCTCTCTTGGAATGCACTCAATGATAGAACCATATCACTTTAGTCTATTGGAGAGGGAAGACCATTCTTGTAAGGACTTGTATGTGAGCTTGGATGCCCATAATTGATTGTGCCATAATTTCTAGCCATGTTTTACATTCCAAATATTTTCTTTTTATGGCATATTATTTACCTATTAGGTAGCGGTGGACCTATTTTGGATTCATGTGATGTATAGAAAACATAAATATGATCCAGACTTGTTATATAAAGTAGATATATACAATTATAAATAAATCAAATATTATAATATAGTAGTTTACATGGGGAAAACATTTCAAGAGAAAAAAAACCCACGCTTGCACAATGTATTATCAAATTAGAAGAGGATTACTATGCAATTGCACATTTTATTCTTTGTACGAGTATTCACCAACAATAAGTTTAGAAGAACTTGGCAACATTCCAACATCATTTGTGTATGTACAAATTAACTTATGAAACAACTTCTTCAAGTATAAATGATAAAGCTAGGAAACCACAAATGGTTTCAAAAATCATTTTACAAAATTCCCAAAAAGAGTATCCCAACTTAGACACAAATTCCAATTCTACCCATGAAGATTTCATGTCACCTACTAAAATAGTAAGTCAACAATATAGCAATAACTCCCAGTTTGACCCACTTGACATCAGAACCCAACTTGTCCCATTATACAATCTCAAAATAAACACCATATGACAAATATTAAATCCTTTCATAGTGATTCAAGATTTTAAAGTAACCCCCCTTATTTTTAGATCATAGACATCATAAAGTATCCTCATAACTTATCATGTAGAATCCCACATAAGAGGGGTGCTTTAACTCTGCCATATTTATCCACTTTATGATGACTTAAAACTCACAATTTTTTTATCAACACTTGGCATTATATGCCTTGCACAAATACCAATGCCCTATATAAGGTGGAGCATAAATATGAAATAAAATATTTTAAAATATGATGCCTATTTACAAAAAAATGCTTACTGATAAAATAAATAAATCAAACACTTGTAAAGGTTGAGACACCTTAATTCCCAACTTTTCAAATACTTTTCAAGAGCCATTGGTAACATACTATCACACAACCAAATGCTAGGGGCCAAGAAGCCATGATAGACTTTGTGAACCATCTAAACTTTTTTGTTCTCACGAATTCCAAACTTTTCAAATACCTTTCAAGAGCCATGAGGAACATACTATCACATAATTAATTGCTATGGGTCAAGAGGCCATATAATTTTTAAACCATCTAAACTTTTTTGTTCTCACGAGTTTGGTTAATCCATCTACAATATTCATTATTTTTTTTACCTTTTCCAAATTCACCTTTCTATCCTCAACCATCTCTCACAAAGATACTAAGCATATGTATGCTCTATCTTGGTACGAGAAGTTGGGTTCTTTGATAGTGAGATTGCCCTATAATCATCACAATGAGCTATAATTGCTTCATGTTTTTACCTAATGTGAAACACAATATCTAAATTCAAATGATTTTTTTACAGGTATGAATAGATGTCATATACTTTTTTAATATAGTGGAAAAAGAAACCACAACTAGTCGCATGCTCATCCAACTTATAACACCATCAAATAGAGTAAAAAATTTAAGTATCAATGGATATTTTTCAATTGACATCATCTAGCCATTCCAAATCCACTTAACTACAAATATTGTAAGGAATGTTTGTCTCTTGCACTATAAAACCACAAGGAACAAGAATATCCATGAGTGAACTCTAATAATATTATTGTTGATTTAAATGGGGTATATTATCCAATAATTTACCTCTTAGGTTAATTCACATTAAGTTAGTTAGGGCATTATCACTTTATGGATCATGTTGTAAGGATAAAGCATATTCCATAATGTTATGTTTTTATTATGTCTCACTTTAGGTTTCCCCTTAAGTCTCACCTTAGTTTATATGGTTTCATTTGCATTTGTTCATCATTATCCCTAAGATGCACTTAAGACGAATGTTGGTGTGACCTAAGATTTTCCATCCAGTTCCCCCTTTGTAGTGTGAACAAGACACGTTATTTAACTAGTTCCTAGTCAGGTCCTTTTTGCACATGTTCACATGTTAAGTTTATATAGGGAGCTAGGAATATTTCTAGAGGTTTATTGTAGACACAAGATTTTATTTCCTAGTTGTCAAATGACATAAGATTAAGACACTTGCCATCATCCTAATTAACACTATCTCTCAACCTTGCTTATATAAGCAAGATCTCATATGTATATTTTGTATTCCAATGCACATTCATTGGTCTTATTTGGTCTATATTGTATTTTATCCATTATTGGTTAATCTATGCTCTTGCTTTTGTCCTTGTAGAAGGATATTTTAGTTTTGCAACTGATCTTGGGAGCTTAAGTCCTTGAGTGGCTCTAGAAACTAAGACCTTTAAGGGTTTGAATAGTGAACTTATATAAGTGTAAATAAAAAAATTGAGGAAATTATTTGTTCTTGGTTGGACTCGATTAATGAATTCATACATTAGGCTTGGTACATGGGTTATTTCCATGCAAACCATTTACCTTTGAGATTTGCATTTTGAGAACCCACTTCATTATCCATTGACAAAATCTCATAGCATGAATCAAATCAAAATGATTTTAATATAAGGATTAACAAAGATAAACATATGAGATATTTTTAAATTTCTATGAGCTTTCTAATGGAGATAGATTCCGCATTTTAGTTTGGAATATATACAAACTTAAACTAATAAAAAAGACCAAACAAATCAGTTATATTACAAAGGTGAAAAGTGCTCATTTTAATCTATCTTAGTTTTATGTCTTTTATGCATGATTCTAGCACAAAATATGATTATTTTGGAGTACTCGGCGACCTTGAGCTTAAACCTTGCACTCTAATATGTAATGCATCTAACCTAGAGCCTTCATGACCCAATTTTCATTGACAATCCCATCCTTGATTAGATCCAACCTGTGATTTTTTCCCTTGGATTAGATCACAGGTGTCATTATATCCCCCTTTTCTAATTTATTTTTTATTTTTAAGGTTAATATACTGGATCTAGCTATTACTCATTGATATGAGAATTAAAAAGTTCTAATTATACATATAGGATTGTGCATTTAAAGTCATCATCCCCTAAAAAATGTACCGCCATGTAATCAATTGAATACCATATCAAAATAATATACACATTTTTCTCTCCATTAGCGAGAATTAGGTACCAATCCTCATCTACCAACATTGAGCATCAACAATCATCATCTACTGTTAAAGCATGCTCCTGAAACATATTTATACACAAGCACTCATCAATTTGAATTATATTTTAGTAAGAAGAATTAATAAGCTAAGAACATCTATTGCCACCACACATAGATGTTGTTGCCACATTATATCTTTATTTACTACTATTAACCTAGTTTTGGGCCTTAACCAGGTTCAAGATAATGCTATCATCTAGTCATTATATTATAGGTTCTATGATGCTTATTAACACCGCCAAGTTTTCCTTATTTTAGATATATATTAGGAAAACATTTTCGATAAGTTGAAGTGCCAATCTCGCTCAAGATAAAGTTAGACCAATTTAAAGGAGTTGTACCACTCTAACATGATTATTGTTGTGTCCATGCTCAAGACACTCAACTTCTCTAATTTTAGTTGTTTGAACAATTTGATCTACAATCAAATCTAATTTCTTGTCTTGCCTTGAGTGTTTTTGTTGTAATGTAACATTACTCAAAGTCCAACTTTTGTTGATTTTAAAGTACATAATCTCAATCCATCTCATTTATATTTCAACCCATATTTGATTTTAGTCTCAATTCACCTTATTCCATTTATCATGCATCATTCAATCAGTTTAATTTATCTAAAATTTGAATTATATTTACTTTACACAAATTTTCCATTAACTTGTCACCAAGTTCAAAAATTCTAATAACCAAATAATATAAAAAACACAAACTATAAAGGTTTTTGAAATCTCCTCAAATGTGTATTAAATATACTTATATGGGGCAAGACCGAAGGTTTTCTCCAGCTGACTCTTTCCTACACGTGCCCCTAGTGAGTTGGGTTGTACTAGGATTTAATATCAATAAAATTCTTTGGCTACAACCTTTTACCGATAAAAAAAAAACACACACACACAAACTATAATTTAAAAAAAACAAAACTACATTGTTAATTTTGTTCTCTAAGTTCATTTAAAATTATAAAAAAATAAATTTTTATTAATGTATACCTATTTACAAAAATTAAATTCTATGATAAAAGGGAAATAAAGATATTAGAAATGGAACATAAAACCATACAACAGTAGAAAATGTTTAGTTTGCTAAATTTCTTTATGGGGAAAAAATTAATACAAAGAACATGAATCTAGCAATGATAGCATCACCAATTGTTGTTTTCCTATATAGTCACTCTTTGCTCAAGGATTCTTTTTTTATGGTCGAAATTACTCTAAACATAGAAGAAACTAATCTACACACATCTTATATTTACATCGAAGGTGTCTCTTATATGAAATGAACTACCTGCTTTCAAACATCAGTGTTTCAACATGCTTCATAGAGGTTACAAGACGATTGGAATTTTATCAGTCGTTCATTTTTTCTATATTGTCATCTGCTATCCACCGTCCCCTTCCACCGTTTTAGTTTGACAAGACACACTCTTTTAACACTTTACCTACGACTGCAATTTTTTATTTGTGCAGGAAGAATGCCTTCGTAAGTGACTCTCAACATTGATTTCTCTGTATACAGAGACAGTAGGTGAAGTTTAAACTATAACAGAAAAAATTCGCTTTCCTCTTGAATGCACTTCATAAATGCTTGGCAAAAAGTATATACTAAGATTTAATGTGATTGATTTGGAAGATCTCCAAAGAATAAACAAATAATGTAGTGATCAGATTTAAATTAAAAATAATAATAATTACGTCCAATTAAAACATTAATAAGGAAGCTTCCTAGGAAAGCTTTCCACTGTCTAATATTAATAAAAATATTACCTCTTTTTAACATTTTTCTAACAAGGATGCCCTAATAATAATAAAAATATTATTTTTTCAACACTTTTCTTACAAGGATAATATCGTATCACATAGTTAATAATATTCATGTCATTTTTGGGGATGACCCTACAACACAGTGGTTGGCTTCATTCAATTAAAAAAAAAAAAATGAAATCTTATTAAATTTTATTTGCAACTTTTGTTTTTTAAATGAGTTATTTCAATTGATTTTTATTATTTAATATTGATTTAAGAGAGTTTAAATAATTAGAAATTATTAAAAAATAAATAATCTATAATATAATATGTATTTTTGTGTAACAAAAATTAATTTATGTAAAATATAATTATAAATTATATTATTATTATATATCATATTTTATAATAAAAATTATTATAATAAATGATTGATATATTTTTATACAAGACATTAAATTAACATATGAATATAATATAGTGTATTTAACATATACTATAAATTTTATATAATATATGATATAATTATATTTATTATTATATATAACTTTGTTATAATTCATAACATGAGCATGTTGGCAATAGAGTCTCTAAAGTGGATGTGTAATTGAATTAGTCATGGATTACATAAATGCATGCAAAAAATATACCAATTTTTTTCTTAATTAACCTTCCACAATTCTTCGATGTACCCATTGCACCTTACCCATTGCACAACAAGGTGCAATTGCTAGTGATATCTTCTCCTTTTATCAGCATCCTTTCATATTAAATGGTAGCATTTGGCTATTACTTTATTTATATGTAATTTAGACTCACGATGAGACTACCACTTTAGGCCATTTTTGTTTTTTGTTTTGGCCACGAGTGGCTTTTTTCTAATAAGTAGTAACTTTGTAATTTGAAGTTTCAAAATTGCTACCTTGTACTTTAATCATCCTTTACTATAAGTGATGCTTTCTTCATAATTTTTAAAACTTTTTGTTTTGAGTTATGTTGTTATTTTTGATTGAATAATGAAGATGATTGATTTTTTCCTATATCAGTTTTAATGTCAATTTAAATACAATAAAAAAAATCTATTCAGTAGGGTTTTAAAGATTTAATGAGTATTTTTTTTTAATGTACTGATAAAATTATAAAAAATGTTTTTATAATAGATTTAATAAAGAAATTTATATATTAGTTTTGATGTATGGATCATTGTTGTGCAAACTATTTTTATTTGAGATTTGTATGTTGAGAACTTCTAAGAACAAAATTCAATAGTTTTTTATTAAAAGAAAAATGGTCTTAAAACGAGGATCAACACAGATTAGAATAAGATAGATGTTTTTTATTTGTGAGATATTTTCAATCACGATTGATTCCATAAATCAACTTAGTACATACAAACTTAAACTAACTGAAAGAGATTAAACACGAATGATATTAGATTTCTACAAATTGTAATCAATGCTAAATTTCTGGATTAGATTGTATGTTAGTTTTTGTATAAAGAAGAAGAGTGCATACTTGTACACTTGTTCACTCATTTTACACTTCTTTGGGACAATGTACTTAATGCATGATTTGACAAATAATTTGACTATTTTGGACTACTTAGTGACCCTAAGCTTAAACCTTGCACTTTAATATGTAATGCATCTTAATCCAAAGCCTTCTTGACCCAACTCTCATTAGCCAGCCCATCTTAGACAAGATTATACTTACATTTTTGTCTATTGGATTGGAACAAAAGTGTGATTATATCCTTCTTTTCCAAATTATTTTTGATTTTCAAGGCTAACGATCTTAAGATTTGGCTAGTAGTCATTGGCATAGGTATCCAAAATTTTGAATTATACATATAACGTTGTGTATTTAGAGATGTCATTCTAAAAAAAATTGCGTCATCATGTAATCTAATGAAAATTGTATCATAATAATATACAAGTTCTCCTCCTTTAACAAGAATTAGGTACCAATCCTTATTTGCTAGCAGTGAGCATCAATAACTACGAGCAATCATTATCCATTATTAAAACACACTCTACATACATATTCATCCACAATCATTCATCGTTTTGCATTAGGTTTTAGAAAGAATATTCATTGATAAGAATAATAACATCCGTTGCCACACATTATCTCGTCAAATACTATTAACCTAATCTCAAGGCTTAACTAGGTGTGAGACAATCTTGAACTCAACTCATTAGATAACAAGTTCTAATATGCTCCTTAACACCAATAAATTTTCCTTATTTTAGATACACATTAGACAAATATAACCATCCACAATTAGTCATCATTAAATATTCATCTGCAATCACTCATCATTTTGTAGTGAGTTTTTAAAATAATATTCAATGATAAACTTAATAACATCCATTGCCACACTTTCTCTTTTAATACTATTAACCTAGTCTTGGGTTTAATTAGGTGTGAGATAGACTTGAACTCTACTAATTACACAACAAGTTCTAATACGCTCCTTAACACCAATAAGTTTTCCTTACTTAAGATATACATTAGGAAAATATTCTTAATAAGTGTTGAAGGTCCAATTCCACTTAGGACAAAATCAAACCAATCTAGATTAGTTGTGCCACTCGTATATGATCATTTCCAAGACACTCAACTTCACTATAATTGTCTTATTTCTTTGATCCAAAATCTAATTTTATATCTCATCTCGATGTCTTTATTGCAATGCAACAATAATCAAACTCTAACTTTTCAAAATACATATTCCTAATCCATCTCATTTTATTTTTAATCCATATTTAATTTCAGTCAAAATCAGTTCATCATACAAGATTCAATCATTTATTTTTATTTTTTTCTATTAACTCATTACCAATGTCAAAAATTGTAACTACTAAACAATCTCAAAATACAAACTATGAATTTGGAAAATAATTCTACATTGTAAATTTAATTCTTAAATTTAATTAATATTATAAAAAACAAAAAAAATAAATTATATATTTACTAAAAATATTGCTAAATATTATGATAAAAAGTACCTTTTATATTAAAAATATTAAAATACGATACACAATTTACATAAAAGACCAAAAACTCAAAGACAGAATAATAAATTAAAAACAACATACTCTCTTTTAAAAAGAAAAAATATTCAACTTATGTCACGTGGCACCTTCAAAACCACTGATAAAAGAAAGACCATTGTATAAATTCAACTTTACTCTTTTTTTTTCTCCTTTTGAGTAGAATAGGGAAGTATATGCCTTTTTTCTTTTCTTTTGAAAAGTATAAACAAAAAAGCAAGAAATAAAAAATCTAAAGTTAAATCAATGGGGTAAAAGTGAAAACAAGCAAGTAAAATATTGAAAACGGTGGCGTGTAAAAAACTCATCTTTAAAATAATTCATTTGAGCTAAATGAAAGAAGGGGAGGCAAATTAGCGCGACGCTCCGTTTGAGCAGGCAAGACGACATTCCACGCCACTCCCAGATCACTTTCACGCCATTGAAGCCCCCGCTTCGATCATTTTCCACTCCAAATCTCCAGAAATAAGCAAATCTACAGAGTTCGGAACAAATCAGTGCAGCTTTAGGGCCGTCGAAGTTTTTATTTTCGCTCAGTTGCAGAGGTTATAGGCTAACAAAACTTTATTTCAGGACTCTTCTGTTGTAAGTTGCAAATTTTTGATTTTATTTTTCTTTTCATTTTTTGTACAGATCGGTTGCTCTCTTGTCATAGCGACAAATGTTTGGGCCGTTTTCTGTGTTTTGTTGTGATTGCTTTATTTAATGGTAGCAATGCTTCGCCCTTTGCAGTATTTGCTTTCTGAAACCCCATCAAAGGACGGCAAGATGGGCTACATTGGACGCCATGGTGTGGAAACGTTACACAGATACAAATATAGTGGTGTGGATAGGTCTTATGTTGCCAAATATGTGCTGCAACCATTTTGGAGCCGTTGCGTTAATCTTTTCCCTCTTTGGATGCCGTGAGTATTTTAATCAAGTACTGTTTTGCATGTTATTTTTGAAAAAAAATTCTTTGATGATAGTTATTTTCTACAAAGTTTTTTAATTCAAACATTAATAGTAGTGGCATACGTACATGATTTTGAAATCAAACTATGTTAGCGATGTAGTTTCACTTAAACATTATCTGTGACATTTCATATGGTTTTTCTTGTGGTTGATGATCTTTCCCTTCTGTGATATGACATAGTATTGTATAGCATCGAGTTCCAAGCCTGGAGTTTAGTATTTGCCGCTATTTTTGGAAAAAGTATGGTTAAACAACAACAGTCTTTAGGTTTCAATTCACAGATATCGTAATTGTCACTGAGAAATTGTATCAAAAGGGACAAATATTAATAAAATTTAAATTTTTCTGGCTCTAAGGATGTACCGTTGGCATTCATTGCACAAAACTTATTCAAATAAATTTTGAATGAATGAATGAATGAATGAATGGATTTTTACTAAGTTACCGGTTCGGGTTCGGATTCGGGTACAGATTCGGCAAAAAAATTTAAAAATCTTGGGTACGGGCACGGCCATGTGTATATATATATATATATATATATATATATATATATATATATATATATATATAAATTATATATATATATACCCATATATTATATATATGTTCAATATATACAATTCATACAAAAATAAAATATACATTGTGACTTTCCATACATAAATGATAAATGATAAATCCATAATTATTAATTGCCAATGCCAATAAATATTCATATATCGCAAATGTAATCAGTAAACTAATAACTAAAGTCTAATATCATATTCATAATTTGCAAAAAAGATAATATTCAAGTTTCAAGTCTTTTTTAAAAAGTCATAAAGGGGCGAATTAGAGTTTTATTATAAAAATAAAACTATTTTAAGAAGTCTTTTTTTATTGTTTTTTTGACCCATGGCCGTGTTTTTTGGAAACTACAGGCCTGGGTTCACGCGGGTCCTCCTGGGTTCACCCGGGTCCTCCTGGGTTCGACGTGGGTTCCACCCGAGTCCTTCCCAGGTGGCCGGGTTCCCTGTGGGTCCTATGTTGGCCACTTGGGAAGGACCCGGGAGGAACCCAAGGAGAATCCGTTGAGAACCAGGACTGGACAAGAACCAGAACCCGAACCTAGGCCAAAAGGGGAAGAACCGGTAACTTAGGATTTTAATAATGTTAACGAGACCAAGCGGTCTAAGGGACCAAGAGCTCCAAAAACAACACCAATTCAGGTTTCTCTCCATGTCAGTTCTCCTTTTATGCATCTTGACTAAGAAATTCGTAGTTTTGTGAAACCTTGCTTCCTCAAACAGCTTACTCAGATTGTCCACCTTCAGATTGTTTTCAAACTGCTTACGGATATCCTCATACGCCACACACTCCATGATGAAGTGCCACTCAGTTTCAACCGCTCCTTTACTGCAAAAGATGCAAGTCCTTTCTTTCCACTCTTCTTTGAGAGTTATCCATCTACACGTTTTACATCGAAGATGATGTGACCTTGTCCTCAACTGAGCCATTAAGACTTTAGCCTTACCCTTGATTTCAGCACTTAAATAAGCCTTTTCATCATGCGTCCACATGGGATTCAATTCTTTAACATAGTGTGTCTTCTTCTGGCCATTCTGCTTTGTCCACATGGCAGTCCTAAATTTTTCCAGCACCCAAATTTTTATCTCCTCATTAGAATTAGGACAATCTTGCCAATGAATGTCCTATTTGTTCTTCCATTTATCATTTTGCTTTCTCCACGTCTTCTTCCTGTGTTGTAACTCCTTCATAGTAACCATTTTAGATCTTTGATTTATGGAAATAGATCTTAGTGCCTTAGATTTTCAAAACTTAGTCTTATCAAATTGGTTGCAGTGAAATAATGTCAATACTGCAGTGAATCTTTGTACTATTGAAACTCTTATCACGTGAGAGACAAAGTTATCCCCAACTCTTTGATTTTCTTGGTGGTAGGTTTGAACCTTTCCATTTGTTTTGACTTTGTTAGTCAACTTATTTTTTTAGACGTCTATGGTTCCATGGATAGAAGGAACTTGCTGAGGTATTGGAGATAAGTGACCTTCAAAATTCTAATGTCATTCACGGCTCAATAAGTGTAGGTAAGACTTAAAATAAATCTAATTGATGTTCTGTTGCTGTGTAGCTCAAGAGAGGTAAATTTCTTTTGCAGTCATCAAAAGCAAATTTAAAAAATTCAAGTATTTTTGCATCCTCAATCTATTGATATATTTAGCTAACTTTATCTTTTGCTTTTTTTTTTGCACATCTTGTGAATCTCAACAGGCCCAACATGGTTAGTATCTTGTGTGGAACTCTAAATCATTCTGTCAATTATCATTGTGTCGTTTATTTTTGTTTTTTTAAATAGTCTGCAGTATGATGAATGGCTTTCATCTTTGGAGTTCTTACTTAAATTAAATCTTCTATACCTTTTTCAGATCACGCTTTTGGGATTTTTATTCATTGTTACATCGGCTTTTCTAAGTTATGTAAGTATTAATGCTCAAATTTCTGCGAATGAAATTGTTTTGATCAATTATTTTAAGTTGCACTTTATCATTGGTTGTGATAAGTATGCCTGCAATTGTTGAATGTTCCTACTTGTTTTATTTGTTCCATTTGTAGCTGCTAATTTTCTATGCCTTATTTTGTACTGGTGCAGATACAGCTTTTTATTGTTCTCTGTATAGGTTTTTCATTCATTTTATTCAGGGGAACAAATGTTCCATTTATGCACAAGCTTATTATCACGAAACTAAGACCTTGCAGTAGTTTTAGTTTCTGTTGTATTATCTACTTTAATTTTGGGATTTGGAGGTGATCTGGCATCAATTTATTTTTGAAACTTTGCTTGGTTATGTTGTCAGCTTTCGGTTATTGTTGGTTTTGAACACAAACTCCATACTTGGAATTATCCTATTTTTCTTCTCTTCATCATATGCATGTATGGCTTTGTTCACTTGAAATTTCTAGCTACAGAATTTTTGCATTTTCAGAAAAGAAACAGCATATCTTTCTTTTGCAAAATCTTATTTAACTATGTGGTACTGAAGCAGTTTTGTACTATCTTTTATTTTTCTGACTAATCTGGGTTTTATTTTGGTGTCACAGGTGTATTCACCTCAACTAGATTCCCCACCTCCCAAGTGGGTTAACTTCATGCATGGATTGCTTTTATTTTTATATCAGGTTTGTTTTTTCCCACTACGTGATTTCTATGCTGTCTCTGCTAGTCCTTTACTTAAAGATATAGTTTATGATCAGTAAATTGAATAATTTTGCCTATGATCTGTAATTACTCCAATCATATGTCAGAAAAAAACTGGTCATGTTGTACCATGTCACTGTAAACAAGGTTGCATGCTAACAGAAAATAATAAAATGAGTGTCTTGAAAAGAAACGAATAGTTGTTATATAAAATATAGAGCTGAGAGACATCTCCATAACCTGGGGTTGGATAGCACAGCCGCATATTTAGAAATATCAAACATCGACTAATGACTACTGCTTAAGTGCCAAATGTAACTGTGCACAGAATTGACTTACAATCACCACTTCCATGGGAAATTTTTTTTGTTAGGTCAAAATAATTCATTAAATGAAAAAATGTTATGTTTTGGCACACAACATGCCCCCTTTAATTAAATCATCGATCCCGGTGTTTGAGGACCAGATAGAAGCCCAATCATGCATTTTCATTTTCTTCTGAATTTTTATGCATGCCGCTTGCTGTCCATGTTGAATTTCTGTGTGCCACATCATTTTCTGATTTTGGATGTGTTTCCATTCAACATAAGTCTCATGCAAGTCGTATACTGATTCCACATGTTGTCAATTCTGGCCATTATGTTGTCAAGCACAAAAAAATCAGGAGGGCTATCACGAGGTAAAATGTTTTGTCTGATGTGGGTGTGTATGGTTACTTAATACATGATGGCCTTCTTGCTGCTCCTTATGCACAAATTTGACTTGTTCATGTCTCCCCCTTTACAATAGTGGCAAATATAGTTGTTCTCTTCCAAATAATGCCTTAATGTTCTTCTCTTCTTCCCAAAAGAGACAAGTCCTAGGTTTTTGTTTTTCAATTAGGTTTATTTTTGTACAATAACTTTGGTTAAAAATGTTAAGGGAGTGATAATATATCATACTATCAGTGGAAACCCCTCAAGATGGTTCAAATTCTATGTAAGGTGGAGTAGATGGTAATGCTGCTCTGGTTGCCCCTAGCAAAGAGTGGCTCCTTTTTGAGGATAGTTGTTGAATTCCTCGGGTGGGAAGGCTGCAAGTTTCAAATTGTGTGTAGAAGTTTGTGTTTAAGCCTGTGGATGGTTTGAGGCCCTTGTTTCAGAAGGGAGGTTTGAGACACTTCTCTGAAGTGGTTGGTGTAGAGAAAGAACTAGATCTACTTGCTGCATTAGTGGTTTTGAAGGATGGAGTGGTTATCACTGCTGATGTTTCTCATAATGTTAGGAAAGGAGGATTAGAGCAGATTTTAAAAAGTAGCATTGAAGATCGTGATCTCGGAACTAGGTGTGGAGGTTATAGAAGAAGCTGAGTATCATACAGATATGGCCTTAATTTGCAAATTCAACAGCCTTTGCTCCAGTCTACCTGAGCCTCACCAATGGATAACTAACACCTTGAATGAATGAATGAATTCTTTTAATAACGTCCACGAGGCCAAACGGCCTATGGGACCCCACGGGTAGCCAGCAAAAGAAGAGTATGCAAAGACCAAAGAACAATCTGCTAAACCTCCTTTTCCATTTCCTTTTGCATCTTGGATCTTAAACTGTGTAACTTGATCAATAAATCTGCGACTCTTATTATCTTATCTTCTTCAAATGAACTGCTCAAGGTGTTTACATTTAGCATGTCAATGTAGTGAATTCGGATACCATTGTAAGCTGGACATTCCATGATATAGTGCCATTCTGTCTCCACAACCCCTTGGGTGCAATATCTACATTTTCTATCTGCCCACTCCTCTTTAGGTATCATCCATCTCCTGGTTTCACACCTAAGTTGATTTGAATTAGTCCTGATTTGAGCAATTAACATTGTTGCTTTCCATTTTATATCCATTCCAATGTAATTCTTTTGTGTATGGTTGCGTGTAGGATTGAAATGTCTGATATAATATTCCTTTTTTCTCCCAAGTTGTCCTGTCCACATGTTTTCTCTAAACTTTCCTTGCACGTACTTTTTTATTTCCTTTATGTTATTTGGGCAGTCACTTATGCTAATACTCCATTTATTCAACCACTTAATGTTTTGCTTCATCCATGTTTTCTTTCTTCTTTCTAGCTTCTCTTCCGCTGCTATTTTTGGCCAACGATGTGTCTCCTTGGTTTCTACTCTTTTTAAATAACTTAGTAACCGGGCCATAGCTGCTGCCTCAATAGGGAAAGCCCCCGCTTCTGCTAGAACAATCCTTTCTTGAGGAACCTCTTTGTGATTTAAAAATTTATGCTTGTG
Source organism: Cryptomeria japonica (assembly GCF_030272615.1). Taxonomy (NCBI): domain Eukaryota; kingdom Viridiplantae; phylum Streptophyta; class Pinopsida; order Cupressales; family Cupressaceae; genus Cryptomeria; species Cryptomeria japonica. The sequence goes on from NC_081405.1 coordinate 16,164,432, forward strand.
TACAAGGATTCTTTATTATTGTTTGTGAATCTGAAGTAGATAGAGGTAGTATTTTGGAAAAAGGTTCGTGGGCTTCGTGGAATGCATCTCTTTTTATAAAACACTGGTTCCTTCAGTTTGGGTCTTGTACACTTTTGGCTTCCTTCTTCCCTAGAAAGCATTGGCAACTCATCAAGTAAATTTATTTCTCTCTCTTTTGAAACTCAAAGGCATTCTCATTCTACCTATGCATGCATTTTGGGTGAACTAGACTTCTATGTGGGTCTTCATGCAGACATTTGGTCAAAGAGTAGGAATTACATATGGAAACAACCTCTTTCTTATGAGAAGCAGCCAGCAGGTTTTCAGATGTTGGAACTAGTTATGTATCGGTCAATTATTGGGCAAGAAAGCATTCTATCCTGACCTGTCTCATGAGGATGTGCAACAACTTATGGAGTTATCTTTAGCCTATGTGATAGTATGTTCAACATAAATTTGGGGGAATGCTTGGTTTTGCTTTCATTCTTACTGATGAGGATCCCCTCCCCATTGCCCCCAGATGAGGGTGTGGAGGATGAGTAGGCTGTTAATATTGAGATTGCCCCTCCCAAGATTCGAGGCTGGACTATGATAGTAAACAGAAAAGAAAAATCAAAGAAAAGGACCTCATCCCAAATGATTTTAAGATCTCATATGGAAAAGTATTTGGGGAAAATGTAATGTTCTGGTTTGCCTTTCAGTGGCAAGGGCTTCAATACTAGAACCCCCAACTATTTAATCTGAAAAAAACATTGGTTGAAAATAATTAGTTTTGTAGTGCCTTACAAGCACAAATAAAATGGGATACCAAAATGTATTGGCCCTTTCTTTAGCACTGGAAAATAATGATGAATAGTAGTCAAAGCTCTTAGATTTGAAGTACAAGTTCATTGTTATGAGCCAATCAAAACTGGTTGTAGCTCTTCCAATCCTTATAAAATCTGAAGCTGAAATGGAACAGGAATTCTAAATCTGCATAAATTTTAGATAATTGTAGAAATATTGAATCCCAATGCAAATTATGTTATATAAATTAAAATTTAAATAGCTGGAAACTACAATTTTAAACACCTGGAAAGCACACAAAAACTATTTTTATAATATTACTGGAAATAGAAGAAAATAACACATAACCGAAATACAATCACTTTCCTTGGAGAGTGTGGATGGCAACTCCAACTAAAAAGCTTCTTTCCTCCAAAAACATATCTAAATCTCCCGTGCCTCTTGCATGTGTGATAGCTGGTTTTCTTAGAAAATGTACATCAGACAAACCAAAACCAAAATGGCCCACATACTTCGGCCCCACAGACCAACAAAAGGACAAAATAAGAAAAGCATTTTCTTTTGGATCCATATAAATGGTCCCACCGCAACCCAAGGTGTTAATGCTACTGAAGCTTGTTATCATTGAGCATTGCAACATTTAATGCAACCTAAAGGATCTATTAAAATAAAGGTCAATAATACAAAAGACCTTTTGTAATCTGGATTTTGAGGTTGTACTCATGAGGGAAGAATAATATGAATCCTTTTGCTCTTGTTTGTCTCTCTATTGTCTGGTGTTATATTTAATACCTACTCGTGAAAGATCTTAAGTCAATTTATGCAGTGAGAACTTCTCGAGTTCTCTAATTTTGTAAGAGTATATATGGTTATCACTTTTGCCATGGGAGTGAAAACGAAGGAGGGTTTGTTGTAAATCTCAACCTTGTGGAATGTAATGACTTCAATTCCATTCCTGAATGATTGAATCAATTTGCTGTAGATAACCATTCTACCTACTCTATATACATACATATTATATACAATATAGTAGCGTTCCATTTACATGGAGTCATAAAAAGTGTAGATGGAATTTAATTGCTTGGGTTAAAATTGGGAAAAATCTTTAGCAAAAACTTGGAAACTCAAAAACAATGTACCATATGTAAAAATAGAGAAGTAAATAGTTTTGTTATATTTTGTCAAATATTTGGCATATAAATAAAAATATACTTTTTTATTAGATTTTTTAATAATTTATTAAAAACAAATTAAAAATTATGGATTTGTATTTATCAAACTTAATCATGATTTTTTCCCCAAACACAAGCCTTGTTACTTAGGTTCTAGGCTACCTCTTTCTTTTTCTTGTTGTTTTGCATGTTCTCTAATGCTTTCTCTTTTCAATTTCAAATGCTTTTGCTCTCAAATGCACCATTTATTGTCGTCATTCTTTTTGAGCATTTGGTTTAATGCTACTGTTGTTTATCATAATTGTAATTTCAAGTATGCTGTTCATTTATGCAATATTGAACCTTATTATTCTTGTTTTCCACACTAGTTCTTTTTTAGATTCTTATGGTCTGTTTTTGCTAAACTTTATTTATTGTAAGTTGGCTACTTACACAATTCACAAATTAATTCAATAAACAATATTTTTTCAGATTGTGAAGTCTTTAGCCATTCTCTTTCTTGCAGTGGTGTCAACCATGATTAGCTTTTTATAGCTAATAAATTCATTAATTGTACATTCAAAAAGACTGGATGAAACTTTTGGCTTCTGATATTTGGTTGTGTCGCTAGTTTGTTGCATTTATTCTAGTTCTTTGGTGCATAGTCTTGTTGCTTATAGTTGAATAGTTCTTTTTGTAATGCTTGATATTTCATGAGATTCTGTATATTTAATCTGATTGAGGCATGCAATGAAGTTTTGTAATGTTCCCAATTTTAAGGTGACAATAAATTAAAATGTTTTTTATTAACTTGTTAAAAAATAAATAAAATATTCAAATGATGACTTAATATTAATGAATTTAATTAAATAAGAATAAAATAATAAAATATTATTGTAAGGTTACTTTGTTAAATAGAGTTTTCCAGTTGGCCTAATCTTCTAGATGTTTCTTGGAGGACTTTATAGGGAGGTCTTGGGGTTGTAGCAAAGGCATGCTTGGATTTGATAAATGGTTTATAATTTCTGGAGATGGAAACTGTCACGAGTTGGACAAAAGGGCTGGACAAAAACCTAGTTCTTCCAAGGGATGGATTGGTGGCTTGTGAAGTCTTCTTTTGAAGACAAATTTGCAGGAATAAAGATATTTATAGGTTAAGGTATTTTATATCTTTATTTGGTTGGATAAATAAGATTATTTTATTCTGATTAATATCATTGCTGCTTCTTCCAATATATGCAAATTATTCCAATTGAGTTGTGGCTTGGTGGAGTATTGCGACTATCATAAGGACTGGTTCAAATAAAGATTATTTGTTTCTGAGTCTGGATTAATAATTTACTGTTGGGTCCAAACCATTTTTTGGTTTCATTGAGTACGCGGGAAGCATTAAAACAACGATAGAATAGTTCTCCCGTGCTGGCAGGGTCATCTTCTCCTCTGCACCGATTTCCTTTGAGTGGTCCTGTGGTTTTACCATTGCCTGGTCTATTCATTTCTATTGCTGACAGTTTATTTAATATCAGCAAATTGGTCTTATAAAGCCGGTCTTGATCAATGATGACAAATTATCTTTCTGGAGTTGGGGCTTGATATTGTGGGTTTAGGAGCCGATAAAAGTATTAAGGTTGCAGCTGAAGAAAATTATATATTTAAGGCAACTCATTTACTGAAAGCCTTTCTGAAGCAGTTTCAATCGCTTGGGCATGGATTAAATTGTTGAAGCTTATCAGGAGAATTGACAGAAGAAACACATGCTAAGACTTGAGTATACCAGTGGTAATTATTGTCTCTGTAAAAACAACGCGTCCTGGCTTGGCGACTTTCAACGCCAAGGTTATATCGTTGTAAATCTCCTGCAGTGAAATAAGGCAATCCAATTTCTGTTAATATCTGTGCAAGGTTGGGAATTATTACTATTCTATCTCTGCTTAATTATCAGTCTGAATGGTTCTGAAAAATGATTTATATTTTGGCCAAAGTATTTATGTCTGTCATACTAGAAATCCTTAGATTGAGAACCGAAAGCAATATTTATTTATTTGAAATTGTCTATGAAAGGAAAAGTAGTAGTTTTCAGTTTAGGGGATATTTCAGGTTTGTGGACCTTTCCATCTTTTAATTTTTACTTAAATATTGATGTGCTGGTAAAATGAGATTCGGATATGTACCTGCGACAAGCTGATGTGATTGATATATTTCATAAATGCTAGGTCATGTGCAATGAAGTTTCAGTTGTCTGTCAATTGCATGCTCAGTGTTAAGAATACTTAATTAATTGTATTTGTTCTTTTTAAACATGCAGACATTTGATGCTGTGGATGGGAAGCAAGCTAGAAGGACAAATTCATCAAGTCCATTGGGGGAGCTTTTTGACCATGGTAAAATGCCATTTTTCTTCTTTGTTTGTCTCCATTAACCTTATAGCTACTTTTATTCTAATTTAATTGTTTTCTAATGGCCTATTGCAGGATGTGATGCACTTACATGTGCGGTATGGAATTTTGTTTAGTTGAATTCATTCATGTGAACTTGTTTGTTATGATATTACTTATCTGCAAACAGTTATAAGTTTGCTCTATCATTTGCAGTTTGAAACGATGGCCTTTGGAAATTCTATTATGAGTGGAAGGCATACTATCTGGTTTTGGGTCATTGCTGCTGTGCCTTTCTATTGCGCAACATGGGAAAGGTAAGCTGGAATATATGAGATTTATTATTTGCATTAGACAAACAATAAGCAGCCCTCATCTTATTTTTTCAATTTTTTTTTAGCTTGTGTTATGCTGTGTCATATGGTGCTTACTTGTTGCAGGATGTATAAGAATTAAAAGGCAAACTAATGTTATAGTTGTGTATCCAGATATGTGGTAATGGAGTATGCAAAAATGTAGGATGGGTACTGATATGCTCTAATGTATATTGTGCTCAATATATAGAAGTACTAGTGGTAATAAAATAATTTACTTTGAATTGCTGGCTGCCTTCCTTCTGACCCTGCCAACTTCACTCTTCCATCCACCAAAATTGTGATCTCTCTCCAACCACCTCTGAATTGTCTTTGGCCCCTCACTCAAGGAAATCATTGCTGCATCCTCCCCTCAGTTTGACTGAACAATCATCTGGTTTGACTAGTTAATCTTCCCATTCTAATGACTAATAATTCGTAATCGAAGTAGTTGAGATTCAATTACATCCACAAATAACTGAAGTCTCAAGTTAGTTAATTGAGTGCTAATCTCAAAGAAGACTCCCTACATAGCTTGGCCTTTTTCTCCTTTATGACTATGCCCTCTTCAGGCTGGCCTATCTGCTGCCTGCTGCTGTGCACAGATCTGGATCTACCACTGTCGCTGTGAAAAACTAGGTGAGATACTCAAGGTCAAAACTCTTAACTAAAGAAATCTCTGTCATTCTCTCTGTAATCTCCCTTTTTGGGATATTCCCGATTTTTGCCCTAAAACAACAGTTCCAACTTAAGATGAGAATTGCAATAAATTAATAAATATATTTTTATCAAAAATGAAAAAAATATTATAATATTCAACTTATAATTATATGAATAATCAGAAGATAGAACTTATCTTGATTTTCTGTAATAATTCTCCTTCAGACTGTCTTGTCGAAGATCAATAAATCATAGCACAATATTCAATTGATCAAGTCGTGAATTCTCCTTAAACACCTGGCAAATCTGCTGAGTTAATAGACCCTGCCCCTAACTCAACAGTGACAAAACCAAGGACCCCGCCCCTAGTTTCTCAAAAGTAGGAAAAAACCCTGCCCCTCCAAACCTTAGCCCACCTCAGTTTGCAAGTACTAACTAGAATTCAAAATCGATATCTTGATGTATTTGCTAGATTATTACTGATTGCTTCATTTCTTTATTGTCATTTCTTGAAGGATTGATGAGTGGATGCTTAAATGATACTTGAAGGAATTGATGGTTGAATGATTGATATTTGAATGATTTCATGCTAGAATGATTGATGCTTGAATAGTTGATGTTTGAATGATGGATGTTTGCATGATTGATTGATTGTTTGCTTGATTCCTTTATTCCCAATTAGTGATTGATGGATGATTGAATGATTTCCTTTGATGGATTCATGAGTGATGATTTAATAATTTGTTTTATGCTGCTTCTGGATTAGACTGTGTGCAAGTTTTTTTTTTTTGATTAACGTTTCGGATCACACTCCACGATCCATCATCAGAATGAAAGAGAGCTAAAAGATACATGAGTGATGATTTGCCATATTGGTGAGTGATGTTTGAATGACTGCTGAATTGATAGAGTGATGATTGAATCCTTGGAATCTTCTCTCCTTTATATTTTGTTGGTGAAAGAGCCACCACCTTTCACAAGAATTGAGTCACCGCCCTTCATTGCTCCCTTTGAGAATATTAATTTATTTCTTCATTCCCTATTTATGATTTATTTATTCCTTGCTCGATGATCTCTCAAGGAAATGATCTCCCTTTTTATCTCATGTTTGAGGGAGTCACAATTGTTCATACTATGTCTTTTGACTATTTATTAAACTTAATTAAATATTAATTATATTATATTTTATTGTTATTTTTTATTTTAATTGATTATAATTAATTATTAAATACAATTACCAAAAGGGGTTCTTGGCTTATTCCTGGATTTTCTAAACTCTAACCACATAACAAACCCTCACTCAAACAACATGCTATAAACAATATAAAATTCTCGTTATAAACAAGCTAATCTAATTTAAAAATAAAAAATAAAAAAATATGGCCATACAAACACAGTTGAACTGTTCATTGATCATCATCAGAACTCTATACTTTCACAGGCTTCACCAAGTTAACTTGTTTATGTACCAAGTGTTAGTTTTAGGCAACACACTCGAACATTTTTTCATTCTTCAAGGACTTTCATGCAATCTTAGATTGCTGGAGTTCAACACACCACCTTATCTAATCCTAATATAGAGGATACTTTCACCAACAAAAACTATGCATGTGATGAACCAACTAACAACTACTAGCAAACTATAATAGGCTAAAATTAATTCTATCTACTAACTTAGCAACCTAACTTAATCATACACATCACCAACTATGATGTGATATTTCCTAGCATTTTCAAGGTTAATAAAGTTACATGACATTACTGCTTCATCACTGGTTGCATGGGTGTTGCTTGCAATGTTTATGGCTATATTTACATGCCATGATTTTGACTTTGAGGTTATGGGAATGGTGTAATTTGAAATAGTGTTCTGAAAATTTGGATGAAGTTGACATTTGGAGTGTCAGTGTCATATCATTCAAGGTCTCAATTGCTGTGCAAGAAGACAGGATATCTTAATCGCTTCACAACAAGACATCTTAGTTGTTGTGCAAGTGCTATATATGCATGAAGAGTAGCTTTGTCTTTTGTGTAGCTGGCAATTTGTTTCCTTATGGTTGCAGTTTGTTTTCATTCAGGTTTTAGTAGTGCTGATTTTACTTAATGTCCGTGATGCTTTATTTTACTTCATTGGAGGGGACTGTTATAGTCTATGTGCTAGCTGTTTGATGGATGATGAACTGGCAGGTGATAGTGTTTTGACGGCTACATAGGCAGCCATTGTCATCTGTGTCAATTGTTCACCTTTGAGTCAATGAGCTGTTGCAAGGGTAGTGGTTTGTAGCCAAAAAACTATTGATGTGTAATGTCTCATTTTTATGGCTTTTCCAATATTCTAGGCAACTCCAACTTTCTTGGAGAGTGCTAGACTTTTCAAGAGATAATTCTGGCAGTGGCAGTGAGTTCCAGAATTTAAGGCCAGTCCCGTGGTACTTTTCAGGTACAGTTTTGACTATCTGGGAGCTCTCCACACTTCTTGGAGAAGCTTGCTATTTATGGAAAGCACCAATTTTACAAGGTTCAATTTCTGGAGCACTTGAGAATATTTCGGCGTGGTCAGAATTCATTTTCAGTCCATTCTAATATTTTCCGTCACTTTGGTTGCATGTGCGGAAAAAATCATTATTAAATGTAATTTTTGAAAAGTTTCATAGGGGGTTATGAAAGAAGGTTAAGGAGACTCATTCAAATTCATTCTTGGTTGTTCATTTTGGTGAAACCCTCTTTGGGAGTCTGAGTTATTGTTCAACTATTAATCCTAGGACGAAAACCCTAAGGCAATATTGGTTTCGTGGATGAAAACCCACCTAGCCAATCTTTGGTGGAATCATTCAGAGATTACATGTGTGCAAAATGAAACATTGAAGATCATGCTGAAGAGTTGTATCATTTTATCAGAATTTTGTGTTTTTTCTTCGGGAAGTTCTATTGCCAAATTTATTGGAGATTTGTGCTGAAAGATAAAGTTATTTTTAGGTTGGTATGATACAAATCGAAATTAAAGATTTCAGTTATTTTTGCCAAAAAAGTATATTTTTATGATTGAAGTGATTGAAAAATAAATTGAATGAATGATTCAATAATCGGATGATTACATTGAACGATATACACACGTATATATAGAGGTTACAAGACGATGTTCTATAATTAGAACATAACGTTAAAGTAAAAGATTAAAGAACTAAACACTAAATTAAGCGTGAAAGCTAAATTAAGCTTAAAAGCTAATTAACTAAAAAGAAAAAGCTAAATGCTAAATAAAGCTTAAAAGCTAATTACATAATAAAAAGCTAACTTAACAAGCTAAATAAGTCGACAACTTAAAATAGAAGATGACCATTATAGAAGATATTAATATTATTTTAACACCCTCCCTAATGGTCATCGTTTCAGGCTTCAGTAATTCGTGTGTGCCAGATCTCTAATTCGCATGTGAAGGTTACATTCGCTTGAAGGTTACTCAGAAATTTCTATAGTAGGCCCATGATAGCCAAAAAGTCTATGAATGGCAGATGAAGGATGAATTAATCCAATATATCTGTCAATCATTCCGGGTATTCATTCCATTATAAGTTCAGTTTGCATGTTAAGTGTTTGACAAAATATTGATATACAGTTGATTGATAAATGAAGTTATAATTTCTGAGTTTGAAATCAATTAATGAGTTCTTGCTAACTGTTTGTTAAAACGCCTATGCAATATTCAATGCCTACAAATGTTTGTGACTATTTGCAGTTATTTATGATCATAAAGTTCAGAAATATTGAATATTTTCCATGTTCCTTAATGGTGGTATTGGAGCAGTGTATCCAGCCAGCCTTTGAGTTAACAGTGAGAAGATCATTTTCAGATTGCTTGGGGAAGTGACCATAGCAATATAAAGTCATTTCAAGAATCCATGAATGAACTATTGCAGGTATTTGGAAAATATCAGAAGGACCTAACAACATTCAGTGCCAAGGACCAAACTGTATTCCAAGACATCTCCTTCCAGCCAATAGAAGAAGAGTATTTCCATTGCATCTCTTGTGTGCATGGTTTTTTTGTTGCTGAAGTGCAATATTTTTAGAGGTTGAAAGCACTCATGGAGTTGCATAGCTGTTTCTACTTTCTAGTATTTGACATTTTGTTAATCATGGGAAACATGGGTTTGAGAGCAGTGTTGGGCATACTTGTAGTTTGAGAGTCCTCTAAGAATGTGGATAATGTGTGAGCCATTTAAGAGGTTTTGTTGGCTCTCTCTTGATGAGTGTAACTTTAGGTATTTGAGCCATACCATTTGGAGCTGCCTATGTGAGTGTACTCTAGTTCAGTTTTATTCTCTTTTGATGGTTGCATTTGTTGCATGTTGAGGGTGTCTTTCTTGTAATTGTTTTGAAAGATTGTAAAGTCACAATTTGGACAGTGTTTGTAATGAGGCTAGAATGTGAAGTGTGTAGGGTTGCATATTCAAAGGGGATAGTGACAAGGGAAAAAGATGGTTGTTGGGCTGCTCTTAAAGCCAAACTTGCTTGGAGATAAGGGACATGACATCGAAAGAATGCTTCTAAGGATCAATTTAAATGGCTTTCCTTTTCAGTTTTGCTTGTGATGCCTGGTTTGGTCAAAAGGGCAGGTCACCATGTTTTAATTCATTGTCTAATGGAAGATGAGTGGTTTGGGTGTTACCAAGTCATATTAAGGAGGATTCTTGTGTTGGAAGTTTTTCAGCTTGTTCTTAGTGTCAGTGAGTTTTTTAGGGACCAAACGCCTCCTAAAGGGGGGGCTGTGATCCAAAAGCTCATATGCAGTTGACATTTGGACTGTTGGGGTCATGTCATTCAAGCTCTTAGTTGCTACTGCATTGTTGGCACATACTCTAGTTGTTGCATGATGCTACGAGTGTGCAAAAGGTAGCTTTGAATTTTGTGGAGGTGGCAGTTTATTTCCTTTTGGTTGCATTTCATCTTGATTTGGGCATAAGTAAGGGTAGTGTTGATTTTCCTTTCCTGGTGATCCATTCTATTTGCTCGCAGTTGACTGTGATGTTTCATTCCCCATTTTGATGGACTGTTATAGTGTATGTGTTGGCTGTTTGATGATTGTACAGGCTTTTTGGACAAGCTGGCATGTGATAGTGTCTCAACAGCTGTTGATGTTCCTTAGTCTCTTGGCTCGGTTTGAGAGAAGACTCTCATCCTATTGATGGCTTGAATTCATTTTAAGATTGTTGCAAAGATGTGCCAATTTTTTTTCATATTGGAGGATGTGGGAGTTATTCATTTTGGAGTTGAGAGGGTTGTAGTTCTTCTAGTTGTTTTTTTGGATAACATGGGCAATATCAGGCAATCATATTGTTGTTCTGTAGATTGGTGGTTGTAGGCCATTTTCCCATATGTTTGGACCATTTTTGTCCATTCTATTGCTATGGCATGCAAGTCTGTATTGATTTCAAGGCAGTTTGAAAATGTATTAGTTGGTTTGCCACTAAATGCTCTTGTATTAGCCCATGAGGCATGTAATCAGTTGTAGTGGCTGTCATATAGTGATGTAAGGAGATTTTACTCACTCTTCCTTGAGTTTTTGCCATTGTATGGTTTCTCCAGTAATTTCTTGTTGTGTTGCAATGTGTGTGAATTGTAATATGTTTTGTTTTCTGCATTTGGATGCTTAGCTCTCTAATATGCTATGTTGCATTTAGCATTTGCATGTTCAAAACCATTGTAGTTGGTAGAAATAAATGTAGAGGTGTGTGGTGATGGTTGTGCATTATTAATTTGTATGTTGATGAATAAGTGTGTGAAATATCAAACCTAGTTTATGGATTAATGAGTTAAATCCTAGAGTTAACACAAATCTTATTGTTACTCCATGCTTTGGTAGTTGCCAATGAATAATGTGCCTCCTAAACTTGTTAACAGTTCTAGTTGTATCATTTTTAGCATTTATTTGTTTTGCACTATGTTACCTTGAGTTTTTGGAATGGGGACAATAGGGATGTGTTTCGTAGTCCTTGATTTTCAGGCCATTCTTGTGGATGACTATAAAAAATGGATAATTAAAAAATAATAGGGAAATTTTAAATATCCATATGATAACATTGATAAAGCATCCATATATACATTATAGAACCTTAATATATAACATTGTGTTGAATTGAGAGTTCACATGAGAGTCAAAGTCAAACAAATTAGCAAAACTCAAACCTTAATTTAAATTTCTTTAAGAATTCATTGGTAATATGCATGTAATATAAAAAAATGGCATACAAGTTACAACAAAATTCCCATAGGCTGCAAGTTTCACTTTCAGTTAGGATATGAAACAAAATAATAAAGTACATTGCTACCCCTAATCTGCATCTCTCAGCACTTCATCAAAATTGGAGTCCTTCAAGTCACTGCCATTGTGAGGGTCCACCTCATCCAACGTAATACCAACCAATCCCTTCGGTGCCCCCTCTTCATCAACATGGGCATTGTCTTCAGGATCAACATTCCATTGTAAAGCTAGAGTTTGTTGATACTTTGGCGTTTGATGATCTTGAAGTCAAAGAGCACTATGCACGACCATGAGCTTCTCCACTCATCTAGAGGTAAGTCTTCCTCTTGATGGAGTGGATATTGCCATATGTGGATCAATTCCTCTTTGCAACAGAGGAATTGGCAACCTGTGAAAGGAGGTGAATGACAAGCATCTTCAACCATGGTGTATCGTCCCCATGCCATGTCCACCATCCAATAGGGTCAGTTTGAGCTAATGTAGCTCTATCTGTCTTCGCCTCTAGTTTACTGAATGTTGGACCAACAAAATTTGTGAAGGTAAGCCATTGTGTGCGAAGTATTGAAGACTCCTTATCTAAATATATCTTTTGAGAGGTCTTCATTAGCCAATCTTTCACCTTTTTATCATCACATGGAGGCAATCTTCCAGCCTTTGGTGCATACCATTTGGGATTTAGAGCAAAGGTTGCCATATGAAGCGGGGTGTTCACTGTGTTCCACTTCTGCATCACAATGGGCTAAATATGTTGCTCATATAATCTCAAAGTAGAAAGTAGGATCTTTGGCCAAAATTGTTTGCTTTATCTTCCCAATCATGTTACCAAATGTCCAAGACTAGGAGAGTCTATATCAGCATATCTAATGACATCTACTACAAGTGAGATGAAAGAGCAAACATATCTGCAAAATGCAAACAAAAAGTCCAAAAGAATTAATTGACAAGTTAGTTGACAAGTTAGAAACTTAAATTAAAATTTAAAAATCAGAAATATGGAAATCAACAATTTAATATCTAATATTTAATAAAATCAGCAATGTTTTACTTCACAATGGACCACCGATCGTCATCAAGGATCCTTTGTTTGATGGCTCTTCCTTCAGTATAGCTTAAATTAGGCCATCTACTCAACTCTGAGTTCACCATCATCAATTGTAGAGGTTCATGCACCTCAAGCAGCGTCTCTCACAAAATGAAGTAATTGGCATATCTTGTCTCAACATGTTTGAAGAATTCCTCCTTTGAAAACCTCCTGAAGAGAGCAAGGTGTGGTTGTTGCAAATGAACATTTGAATATAGCTAAGGGATGTCCTTGGGACGTCTCGAAAATGGGGACATGTCAAAAAGGGTTGGGGTCACATCCTTGGGTAACACTGGACTTTTGCATGAAAGGTTTTGCAATTTAATAATTCCTAATATTGTTCATCTTTAGTTATTAGATGTTTTTCTAAAGATCTATTTATAAGTTTGTAACAGTACTTTTTGAACACAATAGCATCTTGTTATGGGATCATAAAAATGAGATTGACAGCTTGATTTCATGTGATTGTGAAGGATTTTTTTCCATTTAGTTATTTTTTTATTGGATTTCTTTGAGTCACTGCTATGATTATAAATGATGATTTGAATTTTTATGGATCTTGCCAGATGGTCTTATTTGAAGTGTTCAAAATTAGTTTTACCTCTAGGATTTTAAGAATTTTCAGTTAATGACATTATAATGGTCTTTCACTTTGACAAGAATCACTGAGCATTATAAGCTTTATAGACCTATTATATTTGTCTGTTGTTTGCTACACGTATAGATGATAAATCGAGCATGCAGAACTATTAGTTTTGTCTTCTCGAGTAGTCCATATAGGGAATGTTTTGTTGTCAAATTAAATTTGTGCATTTCCTTTAAATAGATCATTGTTTTGTTTCCTTGTTTAATTAGAGATTTGGCGTCTGCCTATCATATTGCACTGGTATTAAGCTCATATAGAATCTTGATGAAGTTCTAGGCCATGCTCATGTAATATTGTTTATTGTTGTATTATAGCATTTTTAATTCAAATGATCTTTTATGTGCCAGTTTTTTTACCAACACGCTTATACTTCCAGAAATAAATGGGCCTACGGAAGGTTTGATGCTGATCTATTCAGTGCATTTTGTAACTTCTTTCATAGGTAACTCTCTCTCTCTCTCTGTGCATGTGCAGGAATAATTTTAATGTTAAAGTATTAGTAAAAATTTTCAGGATGTAACTATAGTTTCTTTTCATAGTTTGTAAATAACACAATAATAAAGTATGTGCATTTGATTTTGTTTTATTTACAAAGATGACAATAGAGGAACTGGATTAGTTTTTCACGTAGAAATCTTCAGCTTTAGGTAACATAGTGTTGTGACGTTTTCACACATTGTCCCATTGCAAATGGGGACCCCCTTTTTTTGCTTTTTAGGTTAGGGTTTTGGCGTCTTAGTGTTTTGTCTTTGATTTCTCTTGTCTCTGCAAATGAGTTAGGGTTTCAAAATCTCAAAGTGTCACCAAAGTTAGTAAAGTGAAGGAATGGGCGAAAGGGTGTTTTGATGCTACAAATGTGGTCAGATAGGTCAAGGAAGTAAAATTGCAATTTCTTGAGGTCAATTTTGACAACTTATTTTTAGGAAATTTTGCTTTTTTTCTTTTTTCTAAATTTAGAAAGTTTTGTTTTTGGCATTTTGGGGCCAATCTGAGAATTTGCTTTTTTGATATGCTATTTTTTTAAAAATAGAAAGTTGCTTTTTTTTTGCTTTTTCAGGATTGTGGATGGTTTCAGGGTTAGGAGAAGTGCCAAGTTAGAAGAATTCATCCAAGAACAGACCAAGTATGAAATAGCTTTTGAATCCACAAGATAATTTCTAAAAAGCTAATTGAAGACCACTTGAGTTTGACTAAGTTTGGAACTTGGATTGAGAAATTCCTTGTTCAAATCATGAAGAATGCCTATCCATGGAGGAATTTCCTGTTTCATGATGAAGTTCCCTGGCTAGACACCAAGTCCGCCCAAGGCATGAAGAAAGTTTCCTGTCTAGACATGAAGCCCACCTTGGGTAGCATGAAAAGTTCCCTGTCTATCAACCAAGTCCGCCCTAGTAGGCGAAAAAGTTCCTTGTGCCATAGCAAAGTCTGACCAAGCAAGGTGAAATCTACCTCAACCACAAGCAAAGTCCACCCTACTATAAGCAAAAGTTCCTCGGCATCAAGCAAAGCCTGCCCAAGGCATTGGAAAACTTCCCAAACCAATGATGAAGTCCGCCCACGGTATGGAAAGGAAGAATCCTCAAGCAAAATGAAATCCGCTCTCCAAGATGGCAAAGCTTCCCTTTCCTAAGTCAAAGTTTGTCCTAGGTGGATAAGTGAGAAGTTAGGGTAAAGATGAAAGCAAGTGTTGGATGTCAAAAAAAAAAGGCAAGAAAAAAATTTGCCCAAGTTTAGAAGACAAAATTTGGCTAACTTGAGATGGATTAAAACAAGAAAAGCAAAAGTGAAAACCTAAAAAATTTACCTAAGCGTTGAGAAAGGAAAGTCAGAAATTTAGCTAAGTGTTGGGACATGGAAAGAATTTCCAGCCAAGAAATCAAGTCCGCAAGTGAAGTTTGCCCTTCTCCAAGCAAGAATTCCTCATGCCACATCCAAGTCTTCCCAAGCTAGCATAAGGAATTTCCTTGTGGCAGCGTGAAGTCCGACCAAGGAGAAAATTCAGAATTGGTTAAGTGTTGATACCATGGAGGATGAAAGAAAATATGGCTAAGTGTTGACAGATTGCAAGAAAGTGGTGAATCAAGATGAAGTTCTCATGAAGTTTTCCTATCCAAATGCAAAGTCAGCTAAGTATAAAGATCACCTAAGGCACTCTAGCAAGGTAATTCCTAGAGTAACATCAAGTCTGCGCCAAGAGAAGGGTAAACTTTCCAAAGCACATAGCAAGACCGCCCTATAATGTACGGAAAAAGATCCCAACCACATTTGAAGTCCGCCTAGGCATACATGAAACATTCTCAACCAAGTGTAAAGTCTGCCCAAGGTGAAGAGAAAGAGAAGAATAGGTGGTTTAAGACAAGCAAAATTTAAAGCAAAAGGTTGAGATCAACACGTGCAAAATTTTCTTAAGTGTCAAAAGGTTCAAAAACTCTATAAAGTTTGGCTAAGTGTTGAAAAGGTTCAAAATTGCAAATTTCCGAGACATCTTTTGGGGGAATTTCAAAGTCAATTTCCACGCTTGAGGTCAAAGTTGGAGTGATTCCTCAAGGAATTTATTTTGTATTTGCGAGACAACTTTCACTTCAAATCATCTTGCTTTTTATGCTTTTCAGGGGCAATGTGTCAATTTCCAAAATTTTCATAAGTTAAATAAGATGATTCCACAACGCATGGAAGGACAACATTCACGCTTCAAGGTGGAATCCAAAGATGAATGGAACAAAGAAGGACTTACACTTCATCAAGACATTCAAGAAGATCAAGTCATCCAGGGATGAAAGGCTCTACATCGACCTTGGATTTCTTTTGGAAGTCCAAGTTAAAAAGAAAGAACTCGTCAATATGGAGGATTGTTCAAGAAGCATAAGATCAAAGTGAAGATGAGGATTAGTACGAACATAAAGAAAACTTTAGAATGATGGTGAACACAAAAGATTCCACACCAAGGAGTGATATGTTCAATGAAGAAAATGTTCTAATCATTTCGAATTTCCTTTAGAAATCCAAGAGCAAGGTATCAACACTTCTGCGGGATGGAGAATCAAATCTGCAAGGCAAGTTGAGGTGGCATCCTAGTCATCAATCAACCAATCCAAGGGTTCTAAGTTAGACATGTGCAAGTGCAATGAACTAGACTCAACAAGTGGAACATATTAAATGGCTCCTATTTTCTTATTTGTTATCCAAAAATTTGTAATTTTTTCATTGGCCAAAAGGAGTTCTTTTGCAATTAACCCTAATTGGGGTTTTATTTGTTAATCTTGGCCGTTGATCTTGGATCAATCTGGGCCATTGTTTTGTAATGGGGTGCCTATATAAACCCTCCTCTCATTTGTAAAGGGAGAGGTTTCTGAGAAAATGTTGTAGTGATACTTCTTAAGTGCTAAGACATAATTCTTATTCAAATGTTGGTGAATTTTTGTCTAATTTTGCGAGTTAGCATGGTTTCTTGGCTCTCAATAGAATAGATTTCATTTTTCAAGTTGTTAGATTGAATGAAGGATTTGACAGAATTTCTCAATGTGGAATAATGTGTTCATACTTTTGATAATTGGATGATTTTCAATTATTGTGCAAAGTTAGCTTGAACCAACAAATGAAACTTAACTTCTATTGCTATATTCATTGTTCAAAATGTTGGTGAATATAAACGATATGAAAATCTTTTGAATTCTTTAGAAGATAGCACTGTTCTTGTGTAGTTGAATTTGGCGAAGGAAGAATTGGTTTTTGTTCCAGAATTCATAGGATTAGATTAGGATTAAAATTATCTTCCTAAACCCTCTCCACTTTTTCCCTTTTTTTTCAAGTCTTGGTAGAAATAGGATTGAAGAGAACTTATTGCAAAATCATTTAAAAAAAAAGAGAAAGTTACAAGTGTCAGCAATCAATGGAATTCGTTGATTGATTCACTTCTCGAACAATTTTGTAAGCCCCCCTTGAGATTACCAATATATCACAATAAACCAATTGAGACTATCCGTATGAATCTGGAACCTTGGAGTCATCTTTGTGATCACACAATCCATTTGTTTAGCACATAGAAGATTTTGATCAAGAGAGAATAGGATATCTTTGGGTATTTTATTCTGAGTTGCACATGCATTAAAAACACACCAACACATAGAAGTTACAATTCAGTGTCTAGCAGAGTCTTAGGAAACATATTGTCATATTTTAATTATAAAAAACTACAAAATGTGCATGCATACCTCTAATTATATATCTATTTCTTTGTAATATTTTAGGTCACATGTTTTTGCTATTAAGTTTTAGAATAAGAATGAAAGAAATAATTGACTATTCTTTGTAAGATATTAATGCTTGTGCATGTTTTTTCTATTAAGGCTTAGAATGAGAGAAATAATGTAGTTGTTTGCAGATGATCTAAATGGTTAGCAGGATCTTAATGTAAATGTATACGTAACATGTGATAAGGAACTCAACAAAGGCTGCTAGCTAAAAGCCTAGTAAAGCAGTATGAGCATACCTCGTCTAAATGGTTAGCGGGATCTGAAAGTACATGTATACATAACATGTGTTAAGGAACTCAACAAAGGCTGCTAGTTTAAAATATCCCAAAAGCTGGTAGCCTAGTAAAGGACTATGAGCATACCTCAAGTTTTTCAAAAGTCTAATGGAACATTTGATATATGTTAGTTTTCTTATCATTGCCTAAACATTTACATATTCTTGTAGGGTTTTTGGATGAAGGTATCCATTTGGTATGTTGTGTAGGATGCTTTCACTCTCTCTCTCTCTCTCTACACACACACACACACATGCATGTGTCCAGAAAGCTCTGACATCATTGGAAATATATTTGAAAATTAGTATTTTGTTGAAATGATCATAGTCTAATATTGTTAGTAAAAAAATATATAGTAAAATATTGTAGACTATGTTGGCGTATTATTATTGGAAACCCTTAGTAGGAAAGTCATGAGTAATCAGGAGAAATGGCTTTGATCATTGGGGCTTTGTAGAAGAGTCTATGGTGGCATTAAGATGTTTGTACCAATAGTTAATGTGGGAGTCTTTGAGAAAGTAAAGGAACCTATATTAATGGAACTTGAAACTGTAAGCGACTTCAAGAAAATGTTTAGGCTAATGGGCTAAATATGAAAATACAAAGGTGAAAGAAAAAAAACAAAGCAGTAAACTAAAGTGAAAATGCTTAAAACCACCCAACAAAACATCTAAATATAGTTAGCGACACAAAGGAAGAATCCACAAAAATAGCAAAGAGGCATATAGGTGAGGAAAGATCAATATGTGTGAGAAATGATGAAAGCAAATATTGTCAGGTACGCAGCAAGGCTTGGGTGTGAGGAGTTTGTGTAATGTCCCCAAATTTTTATAAGTGAATTAAATTAATTGGTTAAGTTGCCCAAAATATAGTTTTATTTGTAAAGGATGACCTTAATTAATTAATTTAATTATAAAATAAATTGAAAGTAGTAAAATTATAAAATAAGTCACTTTATCAAATAAAGTTCTCCAATCATGACAAATAATAAAGGCGGCCCAATCTTCTAGAAAGTTCATGGAGGTATTTATAAGGAGGTTCCTAGGGTTGTAGCAGGATTCTTATGGATTTGATATAACGATTTATGATTATTGAGAAGGAAACCTTCATGAGTTTGATAGAAGGGTTGGACAAATGTTTGGCTCTTCCAAAGGGGTGGATCTGTGATGGAGTCTACATTTGTGCAAGTTTGTGAGGTCTTCTTCTGAAGACAAATTTGTAAGGGTTATGACTTTGTTTCTGAAATAAAGGCACTTGCAGAACTGATATCTATAGTTCATTCAGGAATAACAATATTATATTTTGAATATTAGATTAGTCGATCGTCTGAAGTTTGGTGTAATAATTTGTCTGGGAGCAAGTTCTTGTATTGTTGTGGCTTGATTAGTATTGGCAAATATGGTTATAAGAGCTGATTCAAACAAAGATTGTTTTATTATGAGTGTGATATCTGCATAACATTGGTGGGTCCCGATTTATTATTTAGCTTCATTATAAGTATTTGCGTAAGGATTGATATTTGCCAAATTAATAAGGGAAGCTGGCTCAAACAAGCCCGATATATCAAAATTAATATTTATTGGCATTCTCCATTCCAAGGTGCAATAAAATAATCCATGCCGAAAACTATATGCTGATGAACAAGATACCTATGGTTGCGGTGAATCTTTGCAGAAGGCAATTCTTCTGAGTCAAGGAGGTGCAACGAAAGCAGGAAGAAAGTGACAGGTTCTTGCAAACAGCCATCGTTTATATCTATTTATTTTCATTGAAGCTAGCATTACATCTGCAATTGAGTGGGATTATACTCAGCTACTGGTGAAAGAAATAAAGTCTGGGCACATGAACTTGTAGCAGCTATCGCTTTGAGACATGGATAGCATTTTGGACGCAAGTGGTCTGTTCTCTGTGGTGTGGTTTACTATAGTTCCACATATGCCCAATCATAATTACAAAGAACAAAAATGATTTGCCATCACCATTTTAATCTGCCATTTAAAATTCTTGAGATTACAATGGCATTTCAGAAATAGAATGTATTGAACATTGGGAGTATTAAGTATGCACCTTAGAAATCAACAAAACTAACGATTTAGGTGAAATGCTCCAGTCCAACCAAGCAAGACAATAGATATTCTAGACAAACTTCATGACTCCTCAAAGATATCAAACCGTTACATCAATATGTCTATTATGGATATAGGAGCAAATCGATATGTAAATGTATGAATTGGGCTTAGAAACCTCCACAACCATTCAACAAGATTATGCTTCGACTATTATTTCTTTTGTAATGAATGTATGCGATGATGTGCTTCACTCCAGGGGATTTTGTAAATATGAATTCTTACGTAGACTTCTATACAATGCACCGACCAGATTTGTTACACCAATATTATTTTCCAGGGTCCTCGATGATAATTTGAATACCAATATTGCCAATCCTTCTTCATAGGCTCACTCATCGAACCAAAATGTTTTGCTATGTCCAATGGTGACTGAGAGAGAAACATTTGATACTTTGTTTTTGCACATGCCTCGCCAACAAATAGCTTTTTGTCACATGTGAATGATTTGTTGTATAAGCTGCTAGGATATTTGACCTTTCAGAATTACACTAAATCACCCAGTCATATCAAAATTATTTAGCCACCAATCAGTGTTGAGAATTCACGATGGTGTAGGAACCGAAAATCATTGCACATGAATTGGAAGTGTAACGTCTCCTTCAGATCTTCAGTTATTACCACACTAACACAACATAGTTCTTGTGCTTTAATAATAATGTTGGAGATGACCAACCTATAAGAGGACAAATTTGGCTAAACCAATTAGATTTGCAATTCTACAAACTTATATTTTGTATATTACCCCCTTGCTCTATTTTTGACTTTTGTAAGGGAGACAAATAATGTGCTAAATAAAATGCAAGGCCTGATACTATTATATTGATTCCAACTTCAATTGCACTAGAATATAAAACCAATGAGATATAACATGCCACATAGAATAAATAACCATAATAATGCTTAGCTTGATGACCACGAGAATATACGGTTCTTTGAGAAATATTACTTATGTGCCCAATTGAAACTATAGTCAATTACACGATTATTTTTATTACGGCTACCAAACTATATATTTTTATCTGACAATAATATTGAGCAATATAAGTCTGGTGGCATATATATATTTATATATTTATATCTGACAATAATATTGAGCAATATAAGTCCAGTGGCGTTAGATATTAAATATGACAAACTCCAGATCATATTTATAAGGCTTGATAGGTTATTTCAAATAATTGGAAATATAACTAGATTGATTAGTTCTTCAATAGTTATCTTATAAGGTTGTTGAATAGTAATATGATAATCTTTGACTCCACTATTTTTTGTAATCTCCATTTTAAGCTCAATTGAAGAATCTAAGTGATCCTTCCAAGTCTACATGGGATAGATAGTTTCATTGCCAAAGATAGTGCCTTCAAGTCACCATCTTGAGCTTGTAAATTTGAGAAACCTCTTAGCAATATTAATGTAAGAAAAATGTATATCATTTTATCTTTTCCAAGTCTACATAGCATAGATAGTTTCATTGCCAAAGATAGTGCCTTCAAGTCACCATCCCCAACTTGTAAATTTGAGAAACTTCTCAACAATATTAATGTAAGAAAAATGTATATCATTTTATCTTTTCCATAAACCCAAGGTCCCCCTTTATAATCTTAATTTTGAGTTATTGTCCTTTCCCACACTTATTGATTAGTGACTTCAATTAAAGTCACTTTATAATTATTTAATATTATTTTTAATTATGCTTGCAAGTTATCCATGAAAGGAACTCAAAAAGACAAGATTGAGATCTCTGAGTCCCTGATGAATATTCTGCAAAAATGGACTTGAGATCTAGATAGAGGAATCCACCAATTTTTAAACGATATTTGGTTTGCAAAAAACAAAGTTTGGATGTGCAAGTTATGGCCCCAGAAGCATGAAACTAAAGATCTGGCTTTGCAGGCTTGATATAGAAAATTGGAGCAGAATTTGACAAAACCACCAACAACACTGGATCAATGTTGGAACCAACTTTCCATTGATATTGCGATTGCACAATTTTGAGTTCGTATGCCCAAGTTGAGGCCAAAAAACCACACCTAGGTCAATTAGGGTTTGTGGAAATCAATGATTCACTGGTAAAATATCTTATCTATTACTGAAGGAAAGATTACGATATATAGAAATAATATAATACTGTAGATATAAATGAAGACACCTACTTCTAACTACCTAGAACTATAGACATCTAATTACAATATATTTGACCATTAAACAATATGAAATATTTTTCTAACACCCTCCCTTAATGGTCAATCTATCAAAAACACCAAGTTGCCCCTTGAATTTTACAAACTTATCCGGGCTTAGAGACTTGGTGAGAATATCCACAGTTTGATCCGCTGTCGGAACATATTGCAATTGAACTGATCCGTCTTCTACCAGCTTGCGGATGTAGTGAGAATGAAGTTCAACATGCTTGGTACGTTCATGGAAGACCAGATTTTTGGCTAGTTTGAGCACGCCTTGATTATCAATATACAAGGAAGAAGGACCTGCTTGCAACATTTGCATGCTAGAAAGCATCCTTCGGAGCCAAACTGCCTCACATGCGGCCTTGACTATTTGGTATTCAACTTCAATTGAGGAAAAAGCCATGACCTGTTGCTTCTTGCTGCTCCAAGTGACGTCACCTGTACCCAAACTGAATACATACCCAAAAGTGGATTTTCTGTCATCCACTGATCCTGCCCAATCTGAGTTTG
Organism: Cryptomeria japonica; assembly: GCF_030272615.1. NCBI lineage: Eukaryota > Viridiplantae > Streptophyta > Pinopsida > Cupressales > Cupressaceae > Cryptomeria > Cryptomeria japonica. The sequence goes on from NC_081405.1 coordinate 16,187,120, forward strand.
TATAACCAATCAGCTTTGGATCGTTGCACCTGCGATACAAAATGCCATAGTCTGAAGTGCCTTTCACATATCGTAGCACTCACTTCTCTGCAATCCAATTATTAGCTTTTGGGGCTGTCATGAAGCGAGAGATGTAGCTGACAGCAAAACTAATGTCAGGTCTAGTAGTAGTGAGATAGATGAGGCTGCTTACTAGTTGTTTGAATTTGGTTTCATCTACTGTAGGTGAATCAGACTTGGCTGATAACTTCAAACCTTTCTCCATAGGTGTGGAAGCAGGTTTACAATCCCGCATTTGAAACTTATCAAGCAAACTGCAGGCATACTTGGACTATGAAATAAAGATACTGTCATCAGTTTGCCACACTTCGACAAGCAATAATGGAGAAGCCCCACATCTATCATGTCAAAAGCTTGGCACAAGTCTTGTTTGATGGCTGTAATAAAATGTGTTGAATTGCCAGTAATGATCAAGTCATCCACGTAGACAACAAGAAAAAGGATATCATCACCAGAGAGTTTGACATACAGATTAGTGGCAGAGGGACTACATTGAAAACCATGTTCAACCAAATACTGATCAATTTTGCTTCAGGCCATAGAGGGCTTTCACCAATCTGCAAACCTAACGTTTCTCACCAGGAACCTTGAACCCAAGAGGTTGAGTCATATAAACTTCTTCTTGCAACTCACCGTTGAGGAATGCACTCTTAACATCCATTCGGTGAAGTTTCCATCCAAACCGATCTGCAATGGCAAGAAGCAGACGAATGGTACTCATCTTGGCAGTAGGAGCAAAGGTCTCCTCGTAGTCAATGCCCTCCCGTTGTGTAAATCCCCGAGCAACCTATCTGGCCTTGTACTTATCCAAAGTACCATCTGCATGATACTTGACTTTATAAACCCATTTATAGCTGATAGGTTTCTTCCTAGGAGGAAGATCAGAGAAGACCCAAGTGTTATTCTTTAGAAGACTATGGTATTTTGTCTCCATAGCCTTTTCCCACTCAGGAATGCCTTTAGCCTGGGAATATGTCTGGGGCTCATGGATACTGTGGATGTTGGCTATAAGTGCAAAGTTGACTGTATTCTGCTGCTTTCTCTTTCAGCGAACTGATCTATCTTCAAGAAGCTCATCATCACGAAGATCTCCTATTGTCTTGGCCCACCATTTAGGCCTGAGGGGAGAACTACCAGCATCTGGCATTGGAGGAACAATATCCCCTGGAGTTTCCAAAACAAAGTCATCTGGATGCGAATCTTGTGAAAAATCAGGTGGTGCTGGATCGGTAGATTCCTTAGCTTTAGAGTCAGAATGAGAACCAAGAGGAAGACAAACACCAACATCAGAAGTCTTCATAGACGGAGTCGCATGACTAAGTCGCCGGACTAGGAGTAGTAGAAGGCCTAAATGGACCAGTAGTCTCATCAACCACAACATCACGACTGAAAATGAGACGATTTGTCTCCACATCAATCAACCTGTAGGCTTTGTGGTTGTCGCTGTAACCAGTGAACATAAGTGTTTGGCTCTTTGATTCCAGCTTAGCACGCTTGGCATTTGGAATCCATACATGAGCGGTAGAACCAAAGACTTTCAAATGGCCCACCTTAGGCTTGCGTCTTGACCAGGCTTCTTCAGGAGTCATCTTCTTAACGACATGTGTAGGTGATTGATTCAGGAGGTAGATTGTAGTGTAAACTGCTTCAGCTTAGTATTTCTTAGGAACATTCCTATGCTCTATCATAGAACGAGCCATTTCAATAATGGTGCGATTCCTACGTTCAACGACACCATTTTGCTGATGGGTGTATGGTGTGGTGAGTTGGTGTTTAATGCCATGTGTAGCACAAAATGTAGAGAAGTCATTGGAACAAAACTCCCCCCAATTATTTGACCTTAGAGTGACAATCTGAGAACTTGATTCTAAACATCTAATTTATTCTGGAGAAAATACACCCACATTTTTCGACTTTAAATCATCAACAAATAATAAAAAGTACCTGGACCCAGTAATAGATGGAGTGTTCATTGGCCCACATACATCAACGTGAACCAATTGAAGGACCTTGGAGGCTCGCCAAGAATCACCATCCGAGTATGGTGTCCGATGCTGCTTCCTAGCTTGACAGGCTCCACATACTCCATGATTTTGAGGTTGGATCTCAGGTAGACCAATAACCAAACCCTCTCAAGTAACTAAGAGAGATAGTGCAGGTTTAAGTGCCCATAACGTTGATGCCTAAGTGTTCTGATGGATGTACTCCTAGAAACCAGAGCGTGCTCTTGAGAATCCCCGGAATCAACAATTCTATACAAATCATGATCCTCAAGTCCCATAGCGATTGTAGTTCGAGTGCCCCCTATCAACAATGGTATATGTGGACGAACTAAAGATAACATCTAATTGAGGAGGATTCCTCATGATTTGGTTGACAGAGAGAAGATTATGTTACATGCTTGGAACATAGTAGACATCAAGAAAAATTAAACTTCTACCTCTTGAGTGAATCTGGACAGTGCGCTTACTAGCAACTGTATACTCTTCTCCTTCGAAGATTACTGAATCGGAGACTGGTTCAATTTTTGTGAACCAATCCCGACGATGAGTAAAATTCCGCGAAGCCCTTGAATCGATATACCAGGCAAAAGAGTGTACTGGATCTATTGTTCTCTTGGCCATTAAAGCATAGAATGTAGATTCTTTCTGCTTAGAGTGCTTTGCGACATTTGCCTTTTATTGAGATCCTCCCTGCTTCTTTTGTTCAGAAGCCAATCGAATTCGACACTTGGCCTTCATGTGACCAAACTTATGACAATAATTGCATTGAATGTTCTTCTTCTTCTTCTTGTTCTGAGAAGAACCGGAGCCTTTCGGCTAAGATGATTGAGCCTTCCCTTTGTTCTTAGCAGAAGATTTGGCAGAGAACGCTTGCTCGGTGGAGGTGGAACTGGTACGACTTTCAAATTGCTGTCATCACCGATCTTGCTATAAAAGCTTGTTACAAAGATCAAGAAACTTCAAATCGACTTCAGTGGAAGTGGTATTCAGCATTTCAATGAAATGCTCATAAGATTTTGGCAAACTCTTCAGAGTGATGACGACCATGTCCTCTTCTTCCCTTTTGTGACCAATCACCTCAAGTTGATCATGGATGTCCTTGATCTTTGTCAAGTGATCTTGCAAAGGTGTCCTCTCGTCCATCATAATCCAAAAGAGCGTGTTCTTTAGAAAGAATGCTCTGCTCTTGTCAGAGGTTTCATGAAGACTCTTCAAATGATCCCGTATGTCCTTCGCAGTTTTTCGGGACAGTACCTGAGGTAGTTGCTCATCAGTGACAGAGAGTTTAATGAGCATGACTGCTTCCCGGTTGTGCTCATCCCATTTCTCTTTATCTTTTCCGGTTGTGGTTGGATGTTGAGACGTGCCTTGAACAACTGCATCAAGACATCGATACTCAAAAATTGTCAACATGCGTTGCTTTCAGGTGTTGTAGTTGCGATCGTTGAATTTCTGTCAACTTTTGAGTATAATGTTTGTTAGAGATGCCATCACGTACCCCGAGGTCGAACTGGTGAAGGCACAAATTCCAATGCACGAAAACCAACAGATGAAAACAGAGGGTTAAAAAAATTTTGCAAGTCAAATTCTAAGGTAGAAATCGAAACTCTAGCACGGTTTTCGAGGCATAAATTTTTTGTAAGACCCAAAAGAGATTGCGAAAAACCCACCAAGAATTTGTAATTGAAATTTTTTTTTGCCTTGGAACAAAGGGTCAAAATCTTAGGCAAATGTGCATAAACCCTAGGTCATCGAAAATTTGTAAACTTGAAACCTGAAACCTAGAAAGTTATCACTGGCCGCCAAAAAAAATACATTGAGGATAAAAAAACCCCAGGCAACAAAAGCAAAAAAATAACACAGACGCGGAAAAGAAAATGATTGAGGGTTCGAATAAACCCTAGGTGACAAAATATGTTGCAGGTTGAACAAATAAACACGGGTCCAGATCACAGGCTGACGAAAAATGGTGGGTGCCAAAACAAATCTGCGCTTTTACAGTATCGCTACATAGAGATAAACACGGGTCGTGGAATTAGCAGGCGTCGCCAAAATCGCGCGCGCAAGAATACTGGGAGCCACGATTTTGCAGAAAGTCGCGAAAAAATAAACAGAGTCGCATGCGGCAAAGAAGCCCTTGTTGCAGTAAACCAGATCGTGAAAAATTGTGACGAGAAAGATGCCTTTGTTGAAAGACGAAGGTCACGAGAGAAGGTTTTAATAAATTTGAAGTCACTCGTCAAAATCGCACCACGGATCTGTTAGAATACAAGCGTGAAAATAATCTGCACAACCTTGAAATAGACGCGATGCCAAAGAATCGTGGGAGGCTGAATTGAAGTCGCGTGGTCAAGCAAAAGGTTAGCATAGATCACGACCACAATCGCGCGAACATTTGGCCCACGACTAGCATTGGGAGTTTAAACAAAACCCTCAATTTGTTTTAATCAAACCAGCTCACGAATTTTTTTTTTATAAAAAATATTCGCGCCCAGAACGAACTTTCTTTGATACCATATGAAAATCAGAGATTGACTGGTAAAATATCTTATCTATTACTGAAGGAAAGATTACAATAAATAGAAATAATATAATACTGTAGATATAAATGAAGACACCTACTTTTAACTACCTAGAACTGGAGACATCTAATTACAATATATTTGACCATTAAACAATATGAAATATTATTCTAATAGGGTTTGGAGCCTGGAAGAGCTGCATGCTAGGTGTTCGTACAATGTTGATGTCTACGATAAAATATTCATTTGAGGTTGTCAAAATTAATCACCTTGTTAGAAAAAAACTGACTTGTCGAAATATTAAAAAATGATAGAATATTCTGTCTTGCAAGAATCTCTGTCAAATAGAATATTCGGTGGAATATTTTGAGATGTTGTCAACTCATTGTTGATGGGATGATTATGTTAGCTATCACTATGCATGCACAACAATTGATAGGAACTTTTTTTGAATGAAGATCGAAATTTTTCTCTGAGCGTTGCGGTACGGTACAGACCGTATGGATTTTCGTATGAGAATTTAAACCTAAGTTGCATGGTTTGCCCCCTAGGCTCTTGGTACCGGTTCAGTCCAATCCTGGTTTGGTCCACCTGTGGCTCGGATAGGGTTCGTGATTCACAGGCCTGGTTCGGACTAGGTCGAACCCATGCGGACCAAGATCAAACTCAAGCGTTTGACGGCCCAAAAGTCAAGTTTTTTGCAATTTTTTTTTTCAAATTTGCCACGTAAATAATAGAATATTAAAATAATGTTAATTTTAGTATTAATGCTCAATAGTGTATATTCTATTTTGGTTAGATCGTCTTTGATCTTCTCAGCAATTTCTTATTAGAAACTTGCTATTCTTGTAAATATCCTTGTATTATTTATGAGCGTCTTGCTCATTCTGATATTCAATCAATTCTTTGAAATCCATTGCGTGTCTCGCATTGTTTTATGGTATCAGAGCTATAGGAGAAATTTTTTCGAAATTTTTTTAATCCTAATTTCCAATTAGTGGAAATTTTCGAAATTATTTTCTGGAAAAAATTCATCAAGGTTTTTGCCTAGCTTCTGGGGTTGTATCATCGCGTTTTTTTTTTCTTTTCCCGTGACCTGTGTTCTCGACTTGTAGGGTCATCGCGTTTTGTCGCAACCTGTGTTCGTGTGACCTGCAGGGTCGTCGTCTCCCGTCGTTTCGTCTGCAACCTCCTGCATTGTTCCGCGACCTGCATCATTCCCTCGGCGTCGCGACCTCTACCCTCAGCGATCGCGGCCCTGTCTCCGACGGTGTCCGCGGCCATGTGCGTGCTCTGGGCTGGTTTCTGTGGGTTAAAACAAACCGCGTGAGGCCATCTTTACTGGTGGCGCGACTGTATCTTCTTCCCCGTGCCAAATTTTTTTCGGTCTGCAGATTTTTTGGGCGTTTCATGGCTTCCACGACCTTGAAATTTTTCGATTAAGGTGTTAACCTTTCAGTTTTTATCGAAAATCAATTTTTCTTGCAGATTCTTGGTGGGTTTTTCGAACACCAATTTGGGTAGTTGTCCGTTTTTTCTGGGTGCCTCGATTTTCGTGCCTCGATTTTCGAGCCCGCGGATTCAGATTCTGACAGCAGATTCCTTTTGGGTTTGTCGCACAAACTTGTGGGTTGTCTTTGGATTTTTCTGGGTCAGCCGGACATTTTTTCTTGGGAAACGTGCACATGGCTTCTCTCACCAATCTGATGTTAGAAGGCAGTCAACGCTTTAATGGTCACAATTACAACATCTGGAAATAGCGTATGTTGACCATTTTTGAATATAGGCGTCTTAACCAACTTGTGTTGGGAAAAGAGCTCAGTCCTGGTACACCTAGTGCAGATCAAGATAAGTTTGATGAACGCAATCGGGAGGTAGTTATGCTTCTCAAACTCTCAGTGACTGATGATCAGTTGCCGCAGATTCCTTTCGGCAAGACAACTTTCGACATCTGGAAGCATCTAAAGGAATTGCATGAGACATCCGACAAGAGCCGAGCATTCTTCCTAAAGAATCAACTGTTCTCCATTATGATGGACGAACGTATGTCCTTACAGGAACACCTCACGAGGATTAAGGACATTCGAGATCAGCTCGAAGCTATTGGTCGGACTATGGAGGAAGAAGACATGGTAGTAATCACTCTGAAAAGTCTTCCGAAATCGTATGAACACTTCATTGAGACCCTCAATATTACTTCCACTAATGTTGATCTGAAGTTTTCAGAATTGTGCACCAAACTTCTACAGCAGGATCGCTGGAAACAGCAGTTTGGTAGTGGTACTACATCAGCCTCTTCGGAAAATGCCTTCACAGCCCAATCCTTTCACAAGGATAAAGGCAAATTTCAGTCCTCTCAGTCTTCTCAGCAGAAAGGCTCTTCTCAGACACAAGATGGAGCTAAGAAGAAGAATGTGCAGTGCAATTACTGTCACAAGTACGGCCATCTGAAGAAAGATTGCCGTCAGAGGCTCGCTTCTGAACAAAAGAAGTAGGGAGGGTCACACCAGAAGGCGCATGTTGTTGAACATTTCGAGCAGAAGGAGTCTGCCTTTTATGCCTTTATGGCTAAGAGGTCTTCAGATCATGCCAGGTCTTCTGCTTGGTACATCAACTCTGGTGCATCACGTCACTTTTCTCATCGGCGTGACTGGTTTACAGACTTCTCACCTTTCAGTGATTCCGTTGTATTTGGCGGAGGTGAGGAGTATACAGTTGTTGGCAAAGGCACTGTTCAGATACAGTCTGGTGGCAGGACTCTCATTTTTCTGAATGTGTACTATGTTCCTGGAATGGAACTTAATCTGCTCTCTGTCAGCCAGATTATGAGGAATTCTCCTCAACTAGATGTGGTGTTCAGTGCTCACAAGTGTTCCATCATTGATCGGGAGACTCGTCTTACTGTTGCTGTTGGTCTAGAGGATCATGGCCTATATAGGCTTCTTGACACTGGTGATTCTCCGGAAGTGGCTCTGGCAGCTCGTGTTTCTCCTCTCAGCACTTTGTGGCATTAGAGATATGGACATCTCAACATTCAGTATCTCTCTCAGCTGTCTCGGGAGGGACTTGTTTCAGGGTTACCTGATATTCAGACTCAGCATCTTGGAGTATGTGGCGCCTGTCAAGCTGGCAAACAGCATCGGACTTCATTCACACATGGAAAGTCTTGGCGCGCATCTAAGGTACTTCAATTACTTCATGCTGATATTTGTGGTCCTATGAATACATCTTCTGTTACTGGTTGCAAATACTTTTTGCTTATTGTAGATGATTTTAGTAGAAAGATGTGGGTGTACTTTCTTAAACATAAATCAGATGTATTTAGTATCTTTCAGAAGTTTAAGTCCTTTGTTGAAAAAGAGGCTGGACATAGTATTATTACTCTTAGGACAGATAACGGGGGGGAATTTTGTTCTTCTGCATTCTCCAACTTCTGTGATACCCATGGCATCAAACGCCAGTTGACTACACCCTACACTCCTCAGCAAAACAGTGTTGTCGAGCGTCGCAATCGTACGGTTGTTGAGATGGCTCGCTCTATGTTACAACACAGGAGTGTTCCGAATAAGTATTGGGCTGAAGCAGTGTTTATTGCTGTCTACCTTATTAACCGTTCTCCTACTCAGGCTGTTAAGGGGAAGACTCCAGAAGAGGTTTGGTCTGGTCGGAAGCCTCAGATCAGCCACCTGAAGGTTTTTGGCTTTGTTGCCTATGTTTGGATTCCAGATGCTAAGCGCTCCAAGTTGGATTCCAAAAGTCAGAAACTCATGATGACAGGATACAGTGATCACCATAAGGCCTACAGATTGATAGATATAGACACTGAACGTCTTATCTTCAGTCGTGATGTTGTATTTGATGAAGACAGAGGATTCTTTCAGTCCCCTTCTTCTGAGCAGAGTTCTGAGGATCAGCCTCACAGTGTTCTTCTTCCATTAGGTTCGCCTGATGCGAGGGATGATGCAGAATCTATTTTCGATGATGCACTACCTGAGTTCCCTCCGGAGAATAATCCTCCTCTTGCTGCTCCTGTTCTTGATTCTGAGCCTCTTCCAGCTCCTCCAGATGTTCGCACTTCTACTCTCCGGCCTAAATGGTGGGCCAAGACCATTGGTGATCTCAGGGATACTGAGCTCATTGAGGGTAGAACCTCCCGTAATAAGAGCAAACAACAGCATATAGTCAATTTTGCTCTCATGGCTAACATACATAGTGTTTTTGAGCCTCAGACATATTCAGAGGCTAAAGGTATACCTGAGTGGGAACAGGCTATGGAAGCTGAGTTCCAGAGTCTTCAGAAGAATCACACTTGGGCCCTTTCTGATCTTCCTTCAGGGAAGAAACCCATTAGCTGCAAATGGGTGTACAAAGTAAAATACAAAGCTGATGGAACCTTAGACAAGTATAAGGCTCGCCTTGTTGCTTGTGGGTTCTCACAGAAAGAAGGCATTGACTATGAGGAGACTTTTGCTCCTACAGCCAAAATGAGTACCATACGGCTCGTTCTTGCCTTGGCAGCCCAGTTCAGTTGGAAAGTCCATCAGATGGACGTCAAGAGTGCTTTTTTGAATGGTGACTTACAGGAAGAAGTCTACATGACGCAACCCCTAGGATTCAAGGTTGCTGGTCAAGAACAGAAGGTCTGTAGACTAGTCAAAGCACTCTATGGTCTGAAACAAGCTCCTCGGGCTTGGTACATGAAAATTGATAAGTACCTGACAGATCATGGTTTTCAGCGGAGTCCATCTGATGCAAACTTGTATATCAAGCATTCTAGTAATGATATTCTGTTTGTAGTTGTCTATGTGGATGACTTAATCATTACTGGCAGTTCAGCACATTTGATCACTGGGATCAAACAGGATTTGTGCCGCACCTTTGATATGACAGATTTGGGACTTCTACATTACTGCTTAGGAGTTGAAGTCTGGCAGACTGAGCACAATATCTTTCTCTCTCAGTCCAAGTATGCCAGAAGTCTTGTGGACAGGTTCAGAATGCAGGATTACAAACCTGCCTCTACTCCTATGGAACCGGTCTCAAACTTTCAGCTCAGTCATCCTCACCAATTGTGGATGAATCTCTGTTCAGGCAACTAGTGGGCAGCCTCATCTATCTTACTGCCACTAGACCTGACATCAGTTTTGCAGTGAGCTACATTTCACGCTTCATGACAGCTCCCAAGGCTGATCATTGGATAGCAGCGAAGCGTGTGCTGCGTTATGTGAGTGGCACTCGACTTCAGTACACTCGGAGTTCTGATCCTATACTTAGTGGTTACACAGATTCTGACTGGGCAAGTTCGGTTGATGACCGTAAGTCTACAGCAAGGTATGTGTTTAGTTTGGGATCTGGTGCTATCACATGGACTAGTAAGAAGCAGCAGGCAGTGGCTCTCTCCTCGACAGAAGCAGAGGATCGGGGAGCAGCTAAGGCATCTTGTGAGGCGGTTTGGCTTTGACGAATGCTTGCGGATATGCATGTCTCCCAGGCAGGTCCTACTCCCTTGTTCTGTGATAATCAGGGAGTGCTCAAACTCGCCAAGAATCCAGTCTTCCATGAAAGAACCAAGCATGTGGAAACTCATTGTCACTATATTTGACAGCTGGTTGAAGACGGATCCATTCAGTTGCTGTATGTTCCTACCTCGGAGCAGCCAGCAGACATCTTCACCAAGCCCCTTGGTCCTGATAAATTTGTAAAATTCAGGGGGTCTATAGGTGTAGTTAATAGATTGAGCATTAAGGGAGGGTAATAGAATATTAAAATAATGTTAATTTTAGTATTAATGCTCAATAGTGTATATTCTATTTTGGTTAGATCATCTTCGATCTTCTCAGCAGTTTCTTATTAGAAACTTGCTATTCTTGTAAATATCCTTGTATTATTTATGAACGTCTTGCTCATTCTGATATTCAATCAATTCTTTGAAATCCATTGCGTGTCTCGCATTGTTTTAGTAAAAAATTAAAATGAAACCCTAAAAGTGAGTTTTAAAATATAAACTTAGCTCATTTCTCCTCATCAAATGACATAGATGACGAGCAAACTTATAGTGCAAGTGACATTGGCATTGGCTTTGGTTCATCTAATGTCGATGTCAATGATGAGGAGGATGAGGAGGAGGAGAATGAGGATGATGAATTAGAGAATCCATTTGATGATTTAACTTTAAATTGTTGAAAGTTGAAACACTGATACTTGAATATTGTCATTTTGATATTAAACTTGATGTATATGATGCTATTATGGTATGATCTTGATATTATGGTATGATTACAAGATTATGTTGGTTTTGTTGTTTATATGATGCTATGTGGCATGCTAATCTTAATTCATGCTTATAGGTTGCATACATATAATCTACTGTTTTTGTACTAAAGAACCCAAACCCCTTTTCAAAATTTTGTCGTACCGGAATACCGCTTCTTCGAACCCGAACCGGCAACTTAGATTCAAACCCATAAACTTTTTTTGGCACGACCAAATTATTTTCAACTTGGATTTTGATGATTTGACAGGTGTTTATAGGTTTCTTGGGCCTTTTGAACATGATGGTGAGGTTGATTTTGACCTAAATAAAGTACCAAATTTTTTTGGTGACCCCTAGATTTTGCCTAAATTTGTGTGCCCTAAGCCAAATTGACCCAAAATTTCAATTGTTCGGATTTTGACAACATGACAACCCAACTATAGGTTTTGGGACGTTGCAAATGCGATGGCAACCTCCTTTTGAGTCCAATGTGCATAGAAAAATTAGTCAAGGCTGGATCCGTCATGAATATGGACAAGAACTTAACAAATATGTTTTGATACCTTGTAGAAGTTGATGATACCACCATAGGAGCCAAGAACCATCTAGAAGCAAAACCTGTCACACAAAAGAGATCAAGAGAGAACAATACGCGTAACAACTTGAGAATTTGTATTGATTGCACAAAAGAATATGTTACAATGAATGAATGAAACCTTATAAAAGATGAATGGAATGCAAGATGCAAAACCCTAATGCAAGATTGAATTAGCTAGAGCCAAGTGTCACAATCATAATGAATAAAGTAATTGAAGTACCTAATTAATTAATAATTAGATAAAGTGCCCCAATTACTCCAACAATGAGTATAATTATAACTTGTATTAATATTCAATATTCATATTCATATTAATATATTTAAATATATTAATCAAGGTTGCATGGATACTCGTACCCAGCCGCCTGGGTACTAGTACCGGAGACTCGGATGCGTATCCCGCACCGGAAACTTGGTTGGAAACGTCTCCATAGAGAGGAGACTTCCCGCTAACGTATCCGCCCGTCTCCCACCGTCTCCAAGCCAAACAAAAAAAAAGGAAACCTTAAAATGTTAAAAAAAAAAAACACGGGCAACAAAATAATCAAAATGTAGTACAAACGAAAAAAAAAACAATGCTCAAAACAAATGCAGGTCACAAGGATTTCTTAAAACGTTGCAGCAGCCATTACTAAATTATTATATTATATTTAATGTTCAATGTCATTATATTTTCAGAATTTCCATAAATTATTAAATTATATTTAAAAGAAACAGGCGTCTCCAAGTACCAGCACCAGTTTCCAAAGTCTCCTATTTTGAAAGATAGCCATACCAGTACCAGCACCAGTTTCCAAAGTCTCCAAGTTCCCCCGTACCCGTGCAACCTTGATATTAATAATTATATATTTAAATAAATTATTTAAACTATTAAATATTGACATTAGAAAAACCATAGACATTTTAAATTATTGTTCATTTATTTGGCTTGGGTCAAATCGTTCTTAATATTAAGATTAGGTCAGAGTTGTCATAAATTTAACAATAAACTATTCCTCATTTCCCAGAGCCTCAGTCCCTCAGCAAAAAGACACATTAAATAGGAAGAAGAAAATAGACAAAAGTTCTGAAGGTACAAGGTAAAATCTAAATTTAAAGATCCAGACTCTGCTAACAAGTAAAGAAAAAATAATCGTATGGACACCTGCTTTTGCTACCTACCTTGTCTGCTATAGTAAAATTTTGCAGGCAATGCAACATCTCAACAGTCATTTCAACAAAACCCATTATCCATGAATAAAGTTTTTGTTCCACCAGCAAAGGAAATAATAAGCACAATTTCCATGGGTGAACTGGTAACATAGATTATATATATCTTTTGTACATCCATAGCTAACTGTACTGAACCTGGGCAAAAGAAAAATCAGCGAATGACTGCACCTAAACCTGAACCTGAACTGCCAACTTAGCATGTATGTTAAAATTTTGTCATTGCATCTCATGGAATTTAGAGTGCTGGTTATCGTCAACTTGAAATGTGCCCTGTCATGCTTGAGCCAGGTTGTGTGCATAGTAGAACACAATGCACACAAGACCGTTGCTAGTTTTCTTTTGTCTATATCTCACATATTACCATATGTTTTCTTTATGGTTTTGTACTATTATGCATGGTTTGTAAATCACTCAGTCAAGTGTTGTCTATGAATCTTATTGATTAGATTTAGTTCTTTGAGTAATTATATATATCCATATTTTTCCTGTTTGCATTCACTGATTTATTTGCCAATTTGACTTGTCCGAGAATTCTTTTATTACTTTCATTATCTACTGCTCTCACTTTTCTTATATCTGCTAGAATGCAAGAATTCCTGGAACACCTTTTCTGTTAGATAATATGCATGTGTGTGCATATTAAAGGATATCGATGCTGATTTCAGTATAATTGGATTATTTATGCTTAGGTTCTGAATGGTGGGCTCAGGATTTTAGACAAGCGATTGGGGTTCTGGACTGGGTACCTTTTATTCCAGGTATGGTATCGATTTCATCAAAGTTGTATGGAAGTTATGGGTCAGTTCAATAAGTTAAAAAAATATTATTCTTGACCAAGCATATGACACCAAGGGTCCAAAGCTGTTGCTTATGATTCATTCTAAGTTGGTCAGTCTTTTGGTTTGTGAAGAGGGAGGCGGGAATATTAGTTTCTTTTCTGAAAAGATTGATGCTGTTTTTGTGATATAATCTTTTTTGAATATTACTTTTATGCACATGGGCAGACATTCCAGTGTACGACCTAGTTTTGTATATCATGATCGTTGTTGCTGTGGCTCCTACAGTTGCATACAAGTAATTTTCTTATCATTGCTAACATTAAGTGCTGATATTCTCTTATATGTGTAATCATACTTTTGCTCATTTTATCCTTGTGGAAAGATTGACATCAGATACCTAACACATGATCATAAGTGAATATTTCTATTATTAATTGGTCGGAGGTTTTCACCCTTGATTACTTGAATGAACCTTTAGTTGAAGATTGGCTTTCCTGCACATTATGATTTTATTTTCTATTCATCTGTTCTTTGCAAACTCATTTCAGGGTTTTCTTGTGTTAAAAGAGGTTTTATTGGCACCCATATGAAATCAACTTTCTTGCTTCGTTTGGTCAGAATTGTTGTTAGTTGCTTGTCATTTGTGTGTTAATATAATCAATTATGGTTTCCTTGCTCAGGTTATAAGGCCATCATGTTAGGATTTTATACTAAAACTAACAAGTATTACAGGGCAAAGATGATCGCCTCAAGCTTAAGGAGTAAGTGATGATGAAATATCAAGTAACTATTGAGGATCAAGGAATGATGGAACAAATTGGAGGAGGAAGAAGCATGAAATGACTCAGGCATGAAGGCCTGAAGGCCTGAGCAGAAGTAGCAAATGCGTAAGTGAACTTCACTAACACACCTCCAATGGTTCAACCAGTGATAATTTCTGCCAAGTGTAGTGAAAATTGGCTTTGCCACATATTTTGTTGTTGGTTCACAATTTCGGTGGTCAAGGCAGGAATGAACTCCACTAGGACACAAGACATGGCAAATAGCTTATAAAGCTGTCCCAAGGTCTGTGAGAAATAATTCAAGTGAAATGGGATGCACATTTTGGTTGGCCGAACCTTGTAAAAGTTCTGCGGAAGACCTAAAAAGTGGCAAGGACATAATATACGTGCATGCAAGCATTCAAAGTGAGTAAAAGGCTTAAGATAGGTGCTTTTAGTGACGTTGCCACATAAAACCCCACCAAACACCACACAAATTGTGGTAAAGTTGTAAGGAATCAATGCCTAAGCCTAAAAGATGGTAATAAGTCGAGTAATCTCCATTCAAACATGAGGTTAATTGGCTAAAACATAATTTTTTTCCCTTGCACATAAAGTAGAAGACAAGCAGATTTTATAGGAGTCATGGTGACTCCTCAACACCCCCAAGATCAGCTGCTAGACCAAAATATCTTCCACAAGAAAGAAAATGGCAAGAATAGCTTGCTTCATTATGCAAGATTGATTGATGGGTTGAATATGAAATATACAATGAGATGGCCTTGCTTATAAAGACAAGGTTGAGGGATAGATTAGACAAGCTTATGACATGTGTCTTAATCCTATGTAATGAGACAACTGAAGTGTCATTTATTAAATGACCTAGGCAATTAGAATTAAATAAAGTCACATCATAAAGATAAGATATGGTAAGATGTTTTCTAAACAATTAGGATCTAAGTAAACTTAAGTCGTGTGAATAAGTCCCTTACTAGGAACTAGCTAGGTACAACACGTTTACTAGATACACAACCATATTCACACCAACACCTCCCCTTAAGTGCAACTTAGGGAGTATATTATTAAGTGCAACTTGTGGAGTAGATTATCATGCAAAGGTACAAGATTATGGGTCTCGGCTACTAGGCCATTTTAGGTAGCCATTTACAATGCAAATCTCTCACAATCAGAGAAAAGGACAAAACCCATTGGGGACAAACTTCTCTCCAAAAGAGGAAAAAAGTTACAAACAAGGATGATGTATGGAGGGCTCAATGATAGCCCTCAAGGACTACATACATCATGAAATTATGATCAATGATCCCCCCATAAGAGGGAAAGAGAGAGAATATATAGCACCCCC
Organism: Cryptomeria japonica; assembly: GCF_030272615.1. Classification (NCBI taxonomy): domain Eukaryota; kingdom Viridiplantae; phylum Streptophyta; class Pinopsida; order Cupressales; family Cupressaceae; genus Cryptomeria; species Cryptomeria japonica. Next base: position 16,202,671 of record NC_081405.1, read on the forward strand.
CTCAATGAATAATATCCAGCAGAAATGTTGAGTGCTTGAAGATAAAACATACTCCAATGCTTACAAACAGCATTTATCCCCTTGGCAAGAAATAAACCAAGTACAAATGCAAGATTGCTTCTCACTCCATATAAGAATTTGCTGGAAGCAGAATCCAAATGTAGGATGATGTCTTTGAATACTACTCATGTGTTGCCAAGTCTTTGGTAAAAGATGATGCCACAATCCAATCAGGTACATGCCCAATCACAACAAAAGGTGACAAACAAGGAACAAATAGAAATTGATTTTGAACTAGCTCCAAAGACAAAGATGAAGTGACAACAATTATGCCATGACTGTCATCAAATAAGAGAGATAAACCCTCAAGTTGGTCTTCCAAATTTGAAATGTGAGATTGCAGAAACAAAGAAGCAATGTTTGGTAAATAGAAATTGCAATCAAGAAGACAATGTGATACCTGTTGCAATGAATCATTGGAAGTTCTTAATGTACCAAAAACAAAAGATGAATGTGTGATCTCAATTGGAGAAGTAGGAGTTGCAAGAGAAGTCTCTGGATCATCAAGGCACTCAAATTTTGCATCATATTCAAACTCCTCTAAGGGATCATCATTAAAGGGAAGATTGTCAACATCATCAAATGAAATGAGACAATTCGATGTAGGATCATTTGGGAATGGAGGTTTATTTGGATCTCCAAAAAGCTCCCAAATCTTGGTACAAACTGTGCGTGGGCAAATGATTCCTAGAATCTGATTAAAGGTATCTTTAGAGATGCTTGCATTGAAACCAAAGCCAATCGGTCCTAGGATATGATCATTATTATTACCCCAAATTGCTTTCTTTCTTGTTGTCTCTGGCTTAGGAATGAGTCCATAAAGATGAGACAAGGTTAGGCTACCTACAATGCGACAGGATGCCTTTTTGACAAGACTTATAATTCTATATAGTCAAAGTGATTACAAAAGGTTCAATTGCATATTCCATGATTGTAACAATGATACACTTCTCCATTGATAAATTAGATATTAATACATGAAATGTACTTGAAATGAAGTGATTAGATCAAAACAACACCTCCCCAATTGCCAAAATGTCCAAGTAATCCTTCAGGATGCAAATATAGCAAAAATTGAATAACGGATCCTTGGGACAAAATTTGGAAAAGTGCACGAATGGCTTGAAAGAGCTCCTTAATACATTTCCAATATCGTAAGAATTACAAATATTGGATATCGTGTCAAAAGTTATGAGCTCGAAAGCCAAAAATGAAGATCTGACTACAAACAACTATTATTATTATGAAACAACAAAATTTTGGAAAATAACTTGCACCACGAGAAAGTCTAGATGGAACTAGCTTTTCGACAATATCTTGTTTTCAAAAACTAACTTCCTAGTGGAAAGTTATGCAAGTTTGAAAGGGGAGCAATTTGTAGAACATGGGGGCTTAATTTTGGTCATCCATGTGACCTTGGTTGTTAGGGGCCAGGTGGTTAGAGGTGGTGGGTGTGTTGGCGGGGGTAAAGCACAAGATGCTTTGTTTGGGTGCTAAGCGCCAAGGTCAAATGAAGTGGAAACAAAACCTAGACCAGAGTACAATCAACCATGAAATAAAGTGAGCCAACCATAGTACAACTACCTTGTGGAATATTCAATTCGCCGCCAATCAATAAATGCATTTGCGAAAGCCAACAGAGACCATACGGATCCGTCGGTTTGTAGACCCAACAAAAACAAGAATTTTTGATCAATTTTTTTTACAACTCGTTCATAAGTCAAACAAACAAAAATATTTCTCTCGTAGAGAATAATTTTTTTTTTTTAATTTCCTACCGAAAAAAGAAATTTGTATCAACGTGCGCTTAGGGGGTTGTACGACATACCCGAGAACTTTTTTTGCCTTAAAAACAAATTTATTGAAAATGGGCAAATTTACAGTCCAAAATCATCTGAATTGATCTTCATTCAACTTCAAATCCTTGTAGATTTGACAAAATATGTTGAAATTTTATGAAACCTAAGGCCATCTTGACCCTCTTAGATGCCTTGGATTCAACTGTCCTTGAAACCCCAATTTGTACCCAACAAATTCTTCAAGCCCTATGACATCCCTTAGATCTAGGAAGGAATCTATAACAATGGAGTTGCAATACTATTTAGGAGTTAACGGTGACTCCTCAACACCACCAAGATTAGTTGCTAGACCAGGATATCTTACACAGAGAGAAAATGGCAAGAATAGCTTGCTTCATTATGCAAGATTGATTGATGGGTTGTGTTGGTGTAATTATGTGGTGTACCTAGTAGAGTCTTCACCTAGGTCCACATTACACTTATCACTTAAGTTTACTTAGTGATCACTTTAGGAACATTCCGACTATAAGTGGAAATTCCTTCCATAGCTTGCGGAGCTCTAAGCGTTGATTCCGATGTTCCTTAGTGTGTGGCTGACCTTCCCTTGGATCTACACTTCATCCTTTGGATTTTGCGGAGGAATTTCCTTGGCGGAGGCCAACCTTGTTGTTTTTACATGTTAGGTCTTGTCTTCGGCTTTTGATCCCTTTTTGGGCCGATCGGATCCCCTTGGATTGTATAAATCATTGTAATTGAGCATTAGAATAGGAAAGTGAAGATATAGAACATAGAAGATAGATTTGAAGATTTGAGGTCCCGGTTGTGACCTATTCTGAATTAAGCATGTTTTAGCAGGCCTGTGAGCCGGTTTTTGTAACCCGGTTGTTACCGTTTGATTGTAATCAGTTTTCATGATATAATTCATTGAGTTTTGCGTTGCCTCCACCATATCCTTGTGTTTCCGTTGTGTTTACTCTAGCTGACCGGTCCGGATTGATCTCTTTGAGGTCTCTCCTAACTGGTGATTGCACCAAGTGGCGGAGGCCGACCTTGTTGTTTTTACACGTTAGGTCTTGTTCTTCGACTTTTGATCCCTTTTTGGGCCGACCGGATCCTCTTGGATCGTATAAATCATTGTAATTGAGCATTAGAATAGGAAAGTGAAGATATAGAACATAGAAGATAGATCTGAAGATTTGAGGTGCCGGTTGTGACCTGTTCTGAATTAAGCATGTTTAGCAGGCCAGTGAGCTGGTTTCTATAACCCTGTTGTTACCGGTTGATTGTAATCAGTTTTTATGATATAATTCATTCAGTTCTGCATTGCCTCCATCATATCCTTGTGTTTCTGTTGTGTTTATTCTTGCTGACCGGCCCGGACTGATCTCGTTGAGGTCCCTCCTAACCGGTGACTCCACCAATATATTTCTTCAGGCTATAGTATGTACACTTTTGAAAATTATGGTTGTAGATGAGGTGGGGATATAAGAAGTTACATATGGGTCACTAATGTGAAAAGTGTGAATTTAAGAGATTTATTTCCGTGAAACTTTTGTATAAAGGGTGTTTGTTATAATTGGAGTTTATTTTATATTTGAAGGGGTAGTCATGGATAAATTAAGTTTCATCGAAAAATTTGAAGGTAGAGATTTTAATACTTGATAGAGAAAGATCTTTAGGATGTTTTCAAATCGAACATAGTCTCACCATTTGATGTAAATGAACATGCTAAGTGGAATATTAAAAATAAAAAGATTTGGGGACTATTGGCCTTGGCTTGTCAAAGCATAGTTCAAAGAATATGCAAGTACGCTGCAAGACTCTCCAAACTCTTGAGTCTCTGAGCTGTGGCCAAGCTGAGTTGTCAAGACTCTCGTGCCGAGTTTGGCCGAGCCTTGGAGAGTACTCAATTGAGTCCTGCTCCAAGACTTCTGATTCTTAGGCTTGGACTCTTTTAGTACTTGAACATAACAGACAGTGTGACTGAAAATAATGTTAGTGCTCACATGTATTAGAAGAATGATGTGTGAGGTAAAGTAAATTGTAGTAACAACTCATGTAATTATTATGGGTAGGAATATTGCATTCGTTATATTTTGGTTTATATGCTTATGAGTTGTTAGAACCATAGTAGCAAAAATCGTTTAGGGAAAAAATCGGCAAACCAAAAGTATAAGATTTTTTGAAAAAATCGGGAAAAAAAAAACATAAAAAATTGTAGAAAAAGAGAAAAACTATTTTTTTAGTTTTTTAAATAACTTCAGAGCATGTCCATAGCATAGAGATATAAAGAGAAAATAAAATAGAGTTTAACCTGTGAATTGTAGAAAATATTTTTTTGTTGTTTATATTCATATGACTGATTACATAGGCAAATAATCAGTTAACTTTTTAAGAGGGCAGTCACCAAATACACCAAATAGTTGTCTAAGTTAGATCAAATATTAACTAAGTCTATGAAGTAACTGAGATCAAAAGTTAACAGAAAAATAGTAAAAGTGAAAGCCATTTTGAAGTAATCCAAGAATTTCATTGTGATTGAGGCAAGGAGTTTTGTAGGGTTAATTCAGTATTTTAGAAAGCTTATCAAATCATATTCCACAATTGCAATGCTTTATATCATAGTAACAAAAATCATTTGGGGAAAAAATCGGCAAACCGAAAGTATAAGATTTTTTGAAAAAATGGGTAAGAAATTGGATTTAAAAAATCGTAAAAATTTGTAGAAAAATAGACACAAACTACTTTTTTTTTTTAATTTAAAACTTAAGGGCATTTCCATAGCATAGAGATATAGAGAGTAAATAAATTAGAGTTTAACCCATGAATTGTAGAAAATAGATTTTGTTGTTTATATTCATATTGCTGATTACATAGGCAAATATTCATTTAACTTTTTAAAAGGGCAGTCACCAAATACACCAAATAGTTGTCTAAGTCTGAGATCAAAGATTAGCTAAGTCTATGAAGTAGCTAAGATCAAAATTTATCAGACTGAGATCCAATTATTGTTAGGAATTTAGTAAAAGTGGAAGCCATTTTGAAGAGATCCAAGACTTTCATTGTGATTGAGGCAAGGAGTTTTCTAGGGGTATTAGCTAAGTCTATGAAGTCGCTGAGATCAAAATTTATCAGACAGAGATCCAACTATTGTTAGGAATTTAGTAAAAGTGGAAGCCATTTTGAAGTGATTCAAGACTTTCATTGTGATTGAGACAAGGAGTTTAATGTAATGAACCTAATCACGGAATTTCAGTAATCTAGATTAGCATTGTATTCTACGAGGGAGGAGATTATAAATTAACAATTATAGACTAGATTTCCTAATTCTGATTTAAAACAAGCTTTGGCAATATATACATACGAAACCCTTGCTGGGATGGTATTTCCAATTCCTATCCCATTCCTATAGGGGACGGTAGAATTACTGCCCTTGGGATGGCGACAACCCAACTTAGGCTCCCATAGTTGGTCTAGCCCCAAGATGGTTGCCCTGTCCACTAGCAAACTCCCAGTCCAACATAGGCAAGCGGTATATTATGGAAATACAATCCTACAGGGGTACCTAGCAACATATTGTCCAACATTAAAGAAAATCTATGTATATTGCTAAATTGCATTTCGTAGTGTCTCTAGGTATGGTGACCATATTCAGAGACATTCACTGTTAATTTAATAGTAAATGGAAATTGTAATCATTTTCTGCTTAAACTAGAATTGCTTATAGAATTACTATGATTCATATATATGTATCCTTCTTTCTACTAGATGAAAGGAAAAATTTGTCCAGGATTATGACTTCCCATAGCCCTTTGCCAAAACAGTAAATCGTAATTATGCATAATCAAACAGAATTACTTTACAAAGGGTTTTTCTCGGGTACCTGGTCTTGTCCGTTCCTGCTAGATTTCTCTTTTTTTTCCACTTGTAATGAACCTGGTCTTTTCGCATTCCATCCGCCTCCTATTTTCCTTCCCTTCTCTCCGTATTTGTATAATGGTTAGAGTGCGAGCCGTGACTGTTCGCTCAGGCTTTAGCCGTGACTGTTCGCTCGGGTTGCTGCCGCTTCGGGAAGACTACCGTTTGCAAGGGAATAAAATATGATTCATGTTTTAATAATGTTTTTATCGATTTATACCTTAATAATGCTTTTATCGTTTTTCGATGATGGTTTAGCGTATTACTTACTAACATTACATTAAAATATGATTCATGCTTTTAATAATGTTTATTAGAGGTTTACATTCATTTCATTAATGACTAATTAATGTTTAATTGTATATTGGATCGCTCGGAAAATAATATTTTGTTATTTTGATTAATATTGATACAAGTTTATTAATAGGTTATTAATTAATTAATTAATAGATTATTGATTTTAATATTAATATTTGATTAATACTAATATTATATTAATTTAATTAAAACTAGTTTATTAATTGAAAATAGATTACTAATTAATTGATAAATAGATTATTGATTATAATATTAATTTGATTATAATATTAATATTTATTGATTAATACTAATATGATATTAATATTAATTAATACAAGTTTATTTTATTAATTGAAATAGATTATTAATTAATTGATTAATTGATGCCGATATGCGCAATAATTACAAGTATATGTGTATTAATTAATAGTTCATATATTAATATATTAGTTCATACATCAATTATGGGTTCGTGACATTTAACCCATGAATTGTAGAAAATAGATTTTTGTTGTTTATATTCATATTGCTGATTACATAGGCAAATATTCTTTTAACTTTTTAAAAGGGCAGTCACCAAATACACCAAATAGTTGTCTAAGTTTGAGATCAAAGATTAGCTAAGTCTATGAAGTAGCTGAGATCAAAATTTATCAGACAGAGATCCAACAATCGTTAGGAATTTTGTAAAAGTGGAAGCCATTTTGAAGTGATCCAAGACTTTCATTGTGATTGAGGCAAGGAGTATTCTAGGGGTAGTTCAATATTTGAGAAAGCTTATCAAATCATATTCCATAGTTGCAATTCTTTATATTCCCTGATGGCAATTGGTAAGTCTTTTATATGGGGTAGAATTCAACAAAAGGCATTTGTTTAGCTGAAGTAAAAGATTAGCAAGCCACTGGTTGTGGCTATACCTAGCTTGCACCTACTATTTTGGCAATACCTAGCTTGCAACTACTATTTTAGGTAGAGACAAATTTTAATGATTGTGTGTTGGAGGCTCTTTTATTACAACTATGTAAGCTTGTTTGTTGTCATTCAAATTTATTTCGTGGAGCACTTCAGATATATTGCTCACATAATGAATTGTATGTCTTTGTTTGAGCAAAAATTAACTATATCAATTATAAATTAAAAATCATATATCTATATCTACATAGATTAAATATGTCTTTGAAAGTTTAGTGTTGTGGTAGAAAAACTCCATTTGGTGAGGTAGCCACCAAGGTTCAAACCCCTACTAGGTCATTGAGCTCGTGGGCTTTCTACCTTTGTTGGGTCGTTGAGCTTGTGGGTTTGAACAAGTGAAGTGTCGGGAATGATGAACCCCCCCCAAAATGGACAAAATTACAAACTTTCTCAATGTTGATTCCACATTGACTCTGATTTTGTCTCAGACCAATTCTTTTTCTAAGCAATTCAGTAATTTCACGCATTTTTCTAGGGTTTGCAAGTTTTTACAATGATTTTTTTTCACTTTTTTGCCATTTTGGGGTTTTTAACATGATTTTAACGTGATTTAAATGCAAAAAATCTTTGAAATTGGGTCAACGCTTGGTCAACGATTTTTTCATGAATTGGGATTTTTTCAGGGAATAAATCGGCTAGCTCCAGGATTGAGGATTAATCGGGTATAATCACGATTTTTTGTAGACTATTGCTTCATTGGTTAGAACAACTTGTCTATGTAAAGGGAATTGTTATAGGAGGTATAACATCTCTCTTATAATATAGGATATGAAAAATCCTATGATAGGTATGTAAATTCATATTATGAAGTGGGTGAAGAAAATGGAAGCAAAATATATTATTTGATTTAAATCTTTGTGCTTCAGAATTCTGTCTATTGGATAGGAATTCTATTATAAAAGAGTGAGGAAGATGACCACAATTGTGAAAAAGCCTTGGAAGAAGAATTGCCTTGTTGCACGTTAACTTAGAGTTTATGGTGAAGACCTAAGAAAGTTTCATTAAACAACTATAGTTGAGAGTCAAAAATTATTATTAGCCATTCATAGATGTGGTATGGGATCTTGCCAAGAAGCTTGGAATGGAAGAAGGGCAGCCTCTTAAGAAGATGAAATAGAGAATAAAGATTGGTACATGGATGGATAAAGCAGCCTAACGTAAACAAAGGAAAAACTAAGGTAAACGAATCTGATTGATACCATTTCAAAGTTGAAATAAAAGTAGACTATTAAAGCTCTGGAAAGATGAAAGAAGCTTATGAGGACCTGCATGCTCAAGATGTGCATATTTTGGGGATATATCAGCTTTTGGAGACATAAAAAGAGTGTTGAAGAGAACTGATTCCTACCTCAAAATTAGCTGCTCTACAAGTTGGACAAATTGTGTGTACGAGAGGAGCAAAGACCCCTTAGCAAGAAGGAAGCATATACTCTGATCTATGCATAGGCACATTATGGTTGAGTTGGAAGCATCCAAAGGTTTATTCTCAGCTCCCATGAAACACTTCTCAAAATTTTTAACTTTCAGATTTGGACCCCACATTCCTGTGATTAAGACATCACACCTAATTATGCAGATTATGTGAATATCAATCTTAACTTCGAATTTGTAGCTCCAGTTAGTTCCCAGCTCTAGTAAACTTGGAATTTGTCCCTCATTTTGCAACTTCCCTGAATGACCCTGCAAAATCTGTCACACCTCCTATGAAGTTCAAGTATTGACAAGATTTTTGGCAAGAGCAAAAATATTTATCCATTTTGAAATTTATTAAAGTTTACTTTTGGATCAAAAATTCAAATTGCATCTCTGATTGTTAACTTATTATATGAAAACAAATTTGATGGCTTGCTATAATGCTAAAGGTATATTCAGGTCAATTGTTTATAGACTTTTCAATGCTTCCAATTGAGATGGCTTTGTAGATAAGTGGATTTGAATGATGCATGCTAATGGGAACTTGTAAATGATCTTTGTTTTTGCATCTACTTAAAATCTTGAATGGTTTGACATGCTATATGGTTTACAATTTTAATAATTTTTCACAGGGTATTGCTTGCATTCAGTACTTAAACTTTCAGCGTTGTATAATTTCTAGGAACCTCCAGGTTTATTGATTTTATTTGACTTTAGTTTATCTTCTGACTAATGAAGTCTTCTTGATGGCCTGTGTTTTCTTTATTACAAGTAGATAATTTTATCCGGGAGATCTCATTCTTGTATTTATTTTTTTAACACATTTCAGTGTCTATAATGTCTACAAAGTAGTTCAGGCAAGAAAGGGAAACATGCTCCCTGCATTAGCTATGGTGAGTCTTTGGCCTTGATTTCTGGTATTATGAACAAGTTTAGGTCCGGCATCTTCATGTTAGATTTTTATTTTTTGACTCAATTTTTTTAAATTTCTTTCATCTAATTTTTCTGATACCTTTAGTGTGTTTGCTTTCCAGCTTTTTCCATTCATCACACTTCTGGGTGGAGTTTTTATATGGTATGAATTAGACAAACGTTCCTTTATGGACTCTACAATGCCTAAAAATCTGATTTTCTTAACAAAGAACAAACCAGTTTATTGAATTATCTGGATACTTTTGACTGCTGCCACAGGGGAATGCTATCTCCATCTGATGTGCTGGCTAGTCAACCTCATCTGTTGTTAGTGGGAACTGGTTTTGCCTTCGGATATATGGTGGTAAGTTAATGTTAATCCCAAAATCTGGTAGTTACAACTGGTATACTGCTTTGAGTTTAAGTATTTTCACAGACCTTTAAGATCACCAGAGATTCAGAATATTGTTGTTACGGAATAATAATTTTACCTTAGTCTGTTATACACAGACTAAATTAATGCAACCTATTTTTCCTAACTTTATCTGTGTTGTGGGTTGTTTGCAATTACATATTGAAAGAGTAGCAGTCTTTTATCCACGAAAGTCATTATCCTTAGTTCTATTTTGCAGGGAAGAATGATTTTGGCACATAATTGTGATGAACCAAAGGGGTTAAAGACTGGCATGTGCATGGTATGAATCTGCAGGTTTAAAGACCTGGCACAAGATTTCAGTTTTATGTGGTATACATTGTAGTATTAATCTATAGGAATTGCATTGTTCACACTAAATTTGCCTTTGTTACAGTCTTTGTTGTTTCTTCCTCTTGCAATTGCAAATGCCCTTTCAGCAAAGCTTTTGGGCGGGTATGTTGTCTTAGCCTTTCTTCAACTGGAAATTGCATTTGTTTAGAATTATACATTTTAGTTTCTTGTGTTAATTTTTGAACTTAAACTTTTGTGGATGTTATTTGCTTTCAGAATTCCCCTTGTTGATGAGCTATGGCTACTACTTGGATACTGTAGTTTTACAGGTCCTGAACTTGACTACAAAACTTATATTTCAAAATCTCAACAGAAATTCAATAACTCGACTCCTTTTTTATGCATCTATCCTTAATGTTTTATTCTTTGATTGGTTACAGTTTCTCTTTACATGCATTTTGCTGTCAGCATCATTCAGGAGATAACAACTGCTCTCGGCATTCAATGCTTCAGGTAACTATTGTCAGTCTAGAGAGCTGGTAAGTAATACTTTGTCATGTCAGAGCCTTAAAGATTTTCCCTTTTTTCTTTTGTTGATTTTCAGGATAACTAGGAAAGAAGCTTGAGATGCTGCTTCTTTCGTCCTGGATGGAATGTTTCATCAGATTGAGGGTACTTATTTATGCATTTTGAAAATGTCAAAAGACGTCACAAATGAAAAGTAAATAGAAAGCAACTCAGCTTTGATACTGCAATGTATTTATTGATGATTTCCCAACATAGTCAAGTTACCTTTTTCACAATTGCAACATTTCTGGTAGTAACATTCTTCATCTGGGTTGAAGGAAATGCAAGAAAGTTGGAAGTGCTTTGGGTGTGATCAGAGCTGCCTTATTTCTGGTAGTAACTATTGCAAGAAAGGTTTCTTTACTTTTGAGATTATAGGTTTTGAAAGCATTAAATGAAAAAACGAAGAGGGAGAAAAGGGGTAAAATTTGTTACTTGAGTGAAATTTGCTGCAGAAACCACAAGGTAGAAGCTGTGGGATTCAATTCAGTAAGTAGTCAGTGTCTTTCAGTCTTGGTAACACATCGAAGGCATCTGTGCAAAATGATTTTTCCTTTTATTCAGCGTGTCTTCATGTATTTTGTTCTATCATAATTTATTTTTTCCAATTTAAATACCCTTTCTGCAGTATAGAGTCTCATATTATGCAAATAATTTAAGATGAAATTTTGTATTGCTACCAAAGGGTGGATGGTAACTCATTTCAATTAAAATTCAAATGCTTATGCATTGAACAAGAAGCAGAATCTAAAGGCGATGGAACAGTCAACTTTCCAAGTCTGTTAGAAAATTGTGTAGTTTTTAACACATGGACATAAAAAGTGAAGATTTATATGGGATGTTTTCTTGCCTTACAAGAGTAAAGAAAGAAATGCTTTAACTGACGTGGATAATCAACATAATTTCTATACCAATCCATAATGTAGCTGGAAACATTTATATCGGTGCTGTTTATGATAGTCAAATGTTTCTACACCAAAGAAAAGCTAGTTAGAGGATTATTATTTCAGTTGATTTATCAAAGTTAAAATCAAAGTATGTGCCATCATTATATGTTTTTTATTGTGTAACTTTTGAATGCATTTCATGTAGAAACGAAACAAAATTGACAAAGATGCTTTAGAAATTCTGTTGAATATTTGTGGTACTTTCTCAGGTTAGGATGATCCTTTGCACTTTAGTATTGGATTATTGAGCTTGAGCACAGTGGCCACTTGAAAGTTCGTAATTTGATCTTAACTTTCTGTTTTGCTCTAGCAATTGATTGAGGATACTCCAAGGCCATTAAAAATGCCGTCTTTTGAATACTTTAGAATTTAACTTTGATTTGGCAACTGCATTGAAGCATGCAGAAAGAAAGTACAAGCAATAGCCAAGATATGGACTAGGACCCTTGTAAGGGGGAGTTTTGTAAGCAATTAGAATAAATGCAGACATAATGAAATCAATTTAGTGCTCTTTCAATAACACTAAGCATGCAGCTCATTTTGATGTTTTAAGTTTAATAAATTAGGTTATTAATGACTCAATTTTCATGCTATTCAACTTGCATACACTGTGATTATATCATTTCAAGTTAGTGAAAAGATTCAAACATTATGTTTTCAGGCAATGCTTTAGGTTGTTTCTGATGCACTGAAGTGAATATACATTAATGTTGGAAATTGACTTCAGAAGTTACTATTGGTGCAAATTTTCAATGTCTCCTTTTTTATTATTGTCATAAGCTTTAAGACTACTTCATCAAATTTGTCAGAAAGATCAAGATTTAACTAACATATTCCTATAATATAATGACTTGTAACACAAATTGAATAGTTTTAATTTGAAAATGGAGGGACATATAGGAAATAATCTTTAGACAAGCAAATAAAATATTCAATTATGAAGTAATTATATCCTTTGAAATCTATATCAAAATATACAAAAACTTAAGCCAACCTTGTAATTTTTTTTGTCAAAAGCAGCAGATATTAAACTGTGTAAAAATAATGTATTAACAAGATTGTGGGTTGTTCAAGGCTCTATGGATTCCTATAATGTAGACACTCTTAAATAATTTTTTTTTGTATAATACACATAATAGCCACTGGGGAGAAAGAAGATTTAAAAAGTAAACAAAAATTTCAAGAGACAATATTGTTGTGTGTTAATGTGTTAATCTTTAAGGGTTAATGCATTTTTTTTAATTTTTCAGTTTAAATGGTTATGGCAGTTAATCTATTTCTGCATAAGTTTGAATGTAAATCTTCCTTTGTAATGAGCAATTCATATGCAATATGATATATTATATTCTGCCCCTCTTGCACCTAACAGTGGTATCAGAGCAATTCTACTGTTAAAAGTGTGGAAGGTAAAACCAAAGAGAGGTGAATATGATAATTACAGTCGATTTCAAGACACGAAATGCAATTACAGATTAGCAGGAGCATTTGAAATTTTTTGAGGGCAGATGTACGAAATTATTTTCTGGGTGTTAAAACTCTTTGTTGGTTGTGTGACGAGCATGGGAAAGAATGGTGTCATTAAAAATAACAGAACATTTGAATATTTGAGTATCATTTGTAGTATGGTATTGCAAGCTCAAGAATGGGTTGTTTCAATCGCTGGTTTTTGGCGTTGGAAATTAAATCTGCATATGTGGCATTGAATTGGAATAATAACTATTTTTAACATCATTTACTGAAATGGCATTGATGCTTATAAATGGCATTGGAAAGGTATATAGTTGCTTTTGTCCGCTGAAAGGTGCTGAATTATGCTAGGCAGCTTTGGTGTTAAAGTTACTGATTAAAGAAGTGTTCATTGGGCTTTGAAATTTGCTACCCGGGTGTTAAAAATGCTGCCTGCATTTGCCTGTGTTGGACAATCAACTAGAAGAGAGCATAGAGTTGCATATTCGTCACAATTTATATTATTGCTTATATCTTGAAGCAAGGCATATGAGAATAAAATATGTGCTGCGTTGAACATTGTTTAAGCTGATGAAATATATTTTTAATTGTGTTACACATTCTCAAAAACTAGTGGCATAGCAGTATTTTTTTTTTGGCTGTTTAATTAGAAATTTATGTTGGGGTTGAAAATTCATATTTTATGTTTTGAAGGGTGTGAGAAGAATAAAATTTTGCATTAGGGTGAGATGTAATATTGAAAAGAGAAGGCTTTAATATAAAGTTGTTTTAAGAGATGAGATGTTGATTTGCAATTATAAAGTGGTCTGTGTGATGAAAAGAAATAAGGGTTTGTAAGGAGCCTGAGTATTATTCATGGGTTTTACGTTATATGATGATGGAATTTTATTTTAGTGGGATTAAAATAGATAATTTAGAGGAAGCTAATCAAATATCGAGTGTTAGAGGCAATTTCAGTCTCTTATGCAATTTTTTGTTTAATATATTTTGCTATGTCAAAGTGATAGAAAGTTTACAAAATCAATTAGGAAATACATAACAAATTTTTTTTAAGGAAGATGTACTTTCTTGTAGCATTTTAACAAACCAAGCAAGTAAACCAAAATGTTCTTGAAGAAAAGTGGCGTTTGAACTTGTAACACATAAGTGTCACCAACCAAAGTCACAAAAGCATAAACTCATTTAATCTTAATTAGTTACATCGTTTAAACCCATTGTGTGAGATTGGGAATCTCATAAATCAAATAAGAGAAAATGTAGTCTCGGTTATAAGAACTTTGTCGATTCGCATGTCCCAAAATATTCTAAATCCATACAATTTGTACCAAGGGGACATGAATAAAAGTCGCGTTGAGTTTTCATCTATTTGTGATACTTGTGAAGTTCAAAATTGTAAGCAAGCCAAACCAATATGTATTAAGTCTAATAATGTCCAGATTTGTTACCATTGTGGAGGTTAAGGTCACCTTGCTAGTAGTTGCTTTGTCTACATTCTTGTACATTATGTGGTTTGCGTACTCATTCTCCCAAAACATTGTTGTCTATCAAATCAACCTTCAAAGTTTGAGACATGAATTTCGATTGGATGGATAATTCCAAATGGAGATCCAAGGTTGATTTGTTAACCAAACTTTATAAAAGAGTTACAATCTATTATTATTATTGATGATGAAAATGTGCCTACTCGTAATGGTGATGTTACTTTTCATCTTCTTTTAACGATGATGTAAATCTTATTGAACCTATATTAACTATTGTTAATGTTGATATTTATGAAATGTCACTTGGTATATTTGATAAGCCACTAATATATTCCAATTATTTGAGGCTATAGAGATGAAGATTTTGCACCGTGTTTAGTATGATATATGCTCTCTATTATTCCTCCATCAAGGAGACCAAGTTGTGGGCATTTTTCTCTCATATAAGAAGGGAGAAATATTTCAAACTAAGCATAATTAGAACTAACTATATAGCAGGAAAATACTACATTTTCAGTTGGAACTTTGTGAACATGATTATATTTTATCTTAATTAGAACGAAGGGGATTGGCCCTATCCAGTAGCTTAATTATCAAAAACAAAAAGGGGGAGAAATCTTGTTAGATACGATTGAGAACTTTAAAAATTGACACCATTTGATTAGTGTGATAGTTAATTTGATATTATGGTGCATTTGATGATGTTTAGTAAATGATTGCAATTTTTATTGGGTGGATAGTATGTGTATGTGTTCCTCCATAATGTATTCATTGCACTCAATGTGTGCTATTTCAAATATTAATTTCATTGATGATGCAAAGTTGTTTCAAATGGATGGTCGGTGACTAAAGTTGTCATTTTATTTTTTTTCAAATAATAGCATACCAATTTATTTTTTCAAATAATAGCATATCAATTTTATTTTTTTCAAATAATAGAATATCAAATAGTGTCTACATTCCTAATTGGCAAATGTAAATTCATAATGGATAGAACATGTGCCAATTTGAGATTTGTCAAAGTAATAGGTTCGCTATCAAAATTTGAGGCCTATCAAGATAACATGAATAGTTGAAATTGTTGGTGTTGGAAATAAGCCACACCTGGACCGACGATGGACTAGTCCAAGAGGGGCCAGTAGCTTAGTGGTAGAGCACTCCAGCAGCGTATGGAAGGTCCTAGGTTCAGATCCTAGCTGGTCCATGCCTCAACATGGTATTAGAGCCAGGTCCAGGCTAGGAGCCCCAAGCACACGAGAGGTGTGGCTTAAGGTGGGGTGTTGGTGTTGGAAATAAGCCACACCCGGACCGACGATGGAGTGGTCCAAGAGGGGCCAGTAGTTCAGTGGTAGAGCACTCCAACAGCGTATGGAAGGTCCTAGGTTTGGATCCTAGCTGGTCCATGTCTCAATAGAAACAAACTTAATACTTGTCATAATAATAGGCTTTTTAAAGAAGCTTCAAATCAACAAGCAAATATTCTCAGCAAAGCAATCTATTTGATTTCATGATAACCCGTTTAAATTGGGGGATGCTAATGTGTTAATCATTAGGGTATAAAACATTTGTAATTTATGAAGTGAAATCTTTATTGATTCATTATTAAAGACCTGACATAATTATAAAGCCAAAATAATTGCAAAACATATTGCCTAAGTATAACGTCATGTAACAATAACAATGTAATAACTAATATATGTTAGCATTCCCCCCCCTTATTACATTGATCATGCAAATGTACCATCGAAATCTCAAAACTCATCGAGGGACCTCATTTTTTAGATCTTTCTTTGAGAAACAAATTGAAAGTTGTTTTGTTGGTTACTTGCAAGTCACATGATGTGGATATTCAAATTTGTACATCATGGGTCATATGATAATGGTTACAATGTGTGTGCAAACAAGGGGAATTTATTGTGGATAACATGGTCTCTTTGTTAATAAGGTGAACCTAAAAGGGTTCTAGTATATTTATGTTGAATCATGAATATCAATAGGAGTTTAATTGAGATATTGATATCCTTAAAGGGTAGTGTTATTAATTGAAGGGAATACTCAAAAAACCTTAGGTTACAAGAACCCGTGTGTAGCTGTCCTTTGAGAGACTTGGTAAGGAGAACTACATGTAACTTTGACCCGTTTGGAAGCGGGAACATAGGCGGTCCTTGGGTGAAGGATGCCCCTGTGACCTCAAGTCAATAGGGGGACGATCTAGGGAGGATAACTCCTAAGTTATGGGGTTGTTCCTAATTGATTTGGCCTTCTCTCTTTACTAGGCTTCAAAAGAGGTTGAAGAGGGTATTACATGGTTATGAAAGGGATATGAAAAATTGATCATTAATATTTATTACATAATGTGTTTTAATTAGCGAGTTGAATGAAGTGAAGTGGTCGTCTACCTTATAGTCAATTTGTTTATCTGGTGAGTAGAGGGCATCTTATGTTGGAACCAAGTGATCTTACATGCTTGTGAAATAAATCCCAGGTGTTTAAGACACTTTGTATATACTCCTAGATCGATCAATTGTGATCTACTTATTTTGAATTAGGAACCTCTCTTCTAGTTATAGTGCTAAGTACAAGTGCTAACTTTTACAACGAATGGAGTTAAGATCCTACGAGGGCATAGGTAAAGGATTGTATTCCTCTAGCATGTAGACTAGTTCTCTCTATTTGAGGTGATCACCGAATCGTAAATCCTATGGCCCGCATAAGATAAGCTTATCTGCTCGAGATTGATAGTAGTCAAGGAGCATATTATGTCAATAGACTGTCAGTTGTACCACCTAGTTAGAGGATGGATACCACTTTATATCTAATCTTAACAAATAAAGTCAAGTGTCATTGTTACCCAATAGAAATCCTAAATTACTGATTCTCACCATCAATAGTGCTTAACTATATGCAAGGAAATTCAACCTCATTCCCAAGTTAATGTAATCTATGTACATGAGTGCGATATGTGTCTTGAGCTTTCCAACCCTTAGCTGATTGTTACCCTTGAGAAAACTAAGCATGGTCTTTAATGAATGACAACCATGTAAAGATAATAATAAGAATATATATAATGTTACCATAATGAATTAGTTCAATGTCCTAGAATGGGCATTACTAGGATCAAGATCTCATAACTACTTGATATTCTATGGTCACTATTACCAAACATCTTATAATTAGCTAAGTATTAAAACATCACCCATCTTTAAGGAAACACCTTAGATATTGGGCAATAATGGGCACTTATAGGGACAACTTGTCCAAATCAAATCCCTGCACATAAATTAGTTATAATATAAGAGTTAATATAAAATAAATCTAATTTAACTATAGTGCCCTTCTTTTAGTTCAAGTGATAATTCCTATAACTAGGTTCTCGTCTTTAGGAAGCTAACAAGCATTTTATAGTCACATAAATCCTTTACCATGGAATCAATGTATTACCAAGTACTAAATTCTAGCATTAAAGATGAGTTTAGCATTATTGT
The DNA here is from genome assembly GCF_030272615.1 of Cryptomeria japonica. Lineage (NCBI taxonomy): Eukaryota > Viridiplantae > Streptophyta > Pinopsida > Cupressales > Cupressaceae > Cryptomeria > Cryptomeria japonica. Next base: position 16,220,698 of record NC_081405.1, read on the forward strand.
AATGCAAAGCCATGTAAGGTTTTATTTGGATATCATACAAGAATAAACACCTCTTAGGCATGATATTATATCACTTCTACATTTATACACTAAGGTAGAAGTACACAACTCAATTATTCATTTAGTCTTGACATTAACGTCAAATAGAATTCGAAGGACATTTGCCGATATGAACATTGCAACAAAATTAATAACCATGATGTTCTAATTAAACCATTTTTATATTATATATATAGGTATTTTAGTCTCAATCACTAATGGAACTAAAATGCAATCAAGGTGTTGTGCTCTCAAAATGAGTCCATTACTAGGTTCTTGGGTTTAATTACCAGGAGTCTTATGTACACATTGTATGCTTACTTGCCAATCTTTTTAAGTGGTCCAAACCATAAGAATCATGGAAAGGGAATTTGTTTATTACATTATTAATGATATACAAACGAGTGTATGGTTCTTATAGTAAAACGTGAATCTAATTAATAAGTTAGGTAAGCCTCACTTTATCCCTCTCATTTTCCTACATATCTAATCATTGCTACTTATTAAAAATGTGAGCTTTTTTTGAGTCCAAGTGTATGTGTTTCTTACTTGCAAGGAATAACAATGAATTCCAATTTTCTACATGAGAATGAAATTTTTAAAGAAATATAACTATCGTCCACACAAAACCCTTCACACTAAATAAACATGTATATAGAGAATAATCTTTGTATAGCCTACCTTAAAGAGTTTCTGCTTGAAATGCCTTCCCCAACATGACAGGATCCTCAACACAACAAGAATTTTGGTTATAGGAGATGTTGTAAGTTCTGATACTAAAAGTAAAGTACAGATGCTAATAGCTAACAAGATGAGAAAGGGGGGGGTGAATCATACAAACTTAATCTTCCATAAAATCAACAGATTCAACCTCGGTAACTTATACTTCAGCAATATAACCAAAAAACTATTAAACATGCAAACTCATGAACACATAATCATCACAACACTCATAACACCAGATTTAATGTGGAAACCCAAATAGGGAAAAACCACTGTGGGATTTCGGACCCACTAAGAAATATACTCTTCTAGAGTATGCTCAGTTAAAAGCAAATCTTGTTAAAGATTACAAACACATTGCTAGATGTGACCCGGTTAAGGGATTTCCCTCAGATCTGTTAGGATCTTCACTTTGTTAGAAGTGACCTTGTTAAAGGATTTCAAACACTCATTTAGAATGTTACCTTGCTAGAGGGTTTACAAATAAGACTGTTAAGTCCACTCGGTTAAGAGATTTCATGTCACTTACAAAATAACAGTAATAAAATATATCTGCAACTTCACATCTAAAATGCTAAAGCAGATTCTTATTTGCTCAAAACAATCTAGTCATAGGACTTATCTTGTCCCTCTGCTGGGCTCCCTACTCTGTTATTCAAATAGGTTTTCAAGCTTTTGTGCTCGGTAATCACTATGTAGCATCCTTGTGCTTACATTTGCCCGCATACATTGTTTATTAACAATTCCTTATTTATAAACAATTGCTAACCGCTAAATCTCCTTGATCACATTTCCCATGATCAATCTTAGCCGTCAGATCTTCAAACTTGACCAGGTTCAATGTATCCTTTTGATTTGAAAACGTTTTACCTTGCCTAGGGACTTGCATTCCTTTCTTGGAACTTGCACAAGGTTATTGCGGTTCAATCTGCGTTGTAGGTCTTCCTGTCGATTTTCCTTTGCCATAGATCCTTAACAAACTTCATGCACGACATACCAATCATTTATACATCTCCAGCTAATCATTGTCCTTCATTAAATAATGCTTTTATCCATCCAATGCGCACTGTCATAACTCTGTCGCAACTCGGTACATACTAAACTTTACTCGGTAGACATTTTGCCTTCATTAACCGATATCGATAACCTTAGGGTTTACCGACTAGGTTCTTTGCTTGGTGACATAGTATAGTATTAACCTTACAATCAACAACATATGTAGGATATCAAAACAATCTAAACATCATGATTCATCATTGTCTAACTCGGTAATAGTTGCCCATTGAATAACTCATTCCTCCTCTTATTCATCACATTCTTTCTGTGTCTTTTATCGACATCTTAATTCTCTTCAAATCAATCTTCTCAAGATATGGCAACATCATACTGAATCAGATAATCAATTTCTTGACATCAATGACAAAATAATGTTATAAAGATAGTTATCATCCTTCTTCAGTTATATCAATAATCTCCAACAACCTTCTCAATATCCTTATTGAATATCAACAATCTTTCTTACTGTAATGCCAACATATGTCTCTGCAAAACATTTGCAATCACCTTTCCCTCACCTCCAAAGGGTTCTAGCATTGCATCCTCTAAACAAGATGAGACAAACCCAAAAAGTCAGCAACAACTGCACTACTAGAGAACTTGAAAATGGAGACATTGCACACTCTCATAGGGGAGATTCATGAAGCCATGTGTCATGTCTCAATATTCCATTTTCATGGTGCACCCTTTTTAAAAGATGGTTCAAGGAAACTTTCCATTAGAACGATAGAGATTCTATTTTTTTCTCTACAATAATACAAAAAGATTTGCATCTCCTCTACTAGATGGAATATGATATCAACATAATATTTATTAAGGAGGCTTCAAATCACTCATCAAATAACATGAAGTTGCTAACTCGAATGAAAGAATTTGAAATGAAAAGGGCACAAATTGATCTTCTCATCTTCGTCAAGGGCTCTATATTGAAGAGTTTGAGCCATTTGATCTCCCCCTCCATGGGTGAAATCATCAAGTGGAAAGTCTTTGTATATTAAAACTATCATTGAACTTAATAAGGAATCAAATGTTGATTGTTCTATGGGTAATCCTACAATGATGACTCTCACTTTTTGGCCAAAGTGAGACATTGAAATCAACATTCTCAACTAAATCTTCACTTTCTAACACCTATAGTAACTAAACTGTTAAGAATTTGAAGAAGAAGAAAACTATTGAATTTTGAATTTTATCAATAGCTTTTAATATATATATATATATTTAAATTGGAAAAAAGTTGTGAATTTTTTTACATAACTTTTACTAGTTTTTTATAGTAAACATCATTTTTCAAAAGTGGCGCATATGTCGTAATACATTTTTTCATACGAAGGATAAATTATATTTTTTAAATATAGATTTGTAATACCAATATCTAACATTTCTATTTTGTTTCATAATGTTTTGTTGCATAATGTTTTAATTAAGTTTTGAAGTCAAAGTAATTATAACTTAGACACAGGTGTATGTTGAAACGCATAACTTGTTTTGTATGTATCAAAATTCAATTTTGTTTTGTTGGAACAAGGACATCAATACCTAATATATATATATATATATATATATATATATATATATATATATATATATATATATATATATATATATATATATATATATATATATATATATATATATATATATATATATATATATATATATATATATATATATATATATATATTTTTAAAAGCACTAATTTACTATTTTCCCACATATAGAATAGAGAACTTGATGTTCGATGAAAAATCTATCTGCAATAAAAACAAAAAAAATTATGTAATAAAACAAAATATATTTAAATTAATACTTGTTGGAAAGCTCGTATTGGGGGTTGTAATCCTTAAAAAAATAGTTTGTCAAGATCGTTTTATTTGGAGGTCCAACTCGAGCTTTGAAAGTGAAATTTCTAAGGAAAATTGAAGAGGGGGAGGGTGGAGAGGCTTCTTCGAATTAAGGTACCTCCAAGCAAAAACTTACCTTAGTCCGAAGGTCCTTGTAAAAATATTTCACCCTTTTTCAAAAAATTTATGTTCCAAGTTTGGGATCCATAAGATGACCCCTAAAGTCACATTGAGGTCATAGTCCTCAGGAAACTTATATTTTCAAAATGACCTTAATTCACCACTTAAATCGCTTGGTCCCACTTCATACTTTTTAAGACTTAAATGATAGATTACTTTAGGTTTCTTAGGAGGTTGTGAAAGTTAGTTATATAGGTAGTTATTTATAACTAATTTTGTGTTATAAATAGGAGAGCCTTATCATTACAAAAGGTTTTTCTATAATCAACAAAGATGAGAGCTTTCAAGCTTGTAAATGAATAAATATTTTTTGCAATAAATTAAAGGCATCTTACAAGGTTTTAATGTTGTGAGAAGGGTATGAATTTTTGAAAGCTAATTTTGAAGATTCTTTGGTTTATTCATATAAGGTTACATCACAACTTGGTTAATGAATTGGGTCTACCTCCATTTGATTCTCTACATTATTCTATTTAATATTCCATAGTATAACACTAAAATGGGAAGTATGTCATTATTCCTCCCTATAATGTTATTTTCTTGTTAATATTGTATATTGATAAATGACCTACCTAATATATAATCTTTGCATGTGAATAAATATTCTTGTATATTTCATCATACTACCATGTTAGCTCCACATATTGCACCTCACTAATTTATGCAAGCTCAACCTCACAATGTGTCAACCAACATTACTAACATATTCTTAAACCCCATGTCAACTAACAAAAATAAAACACTTCCATTCACATCCCCCTTATTTCAAGTTATAGCATATCATTTTGATGTTATTCTTTTCATCTTTCTAGCAAAGAAAAAACACTATAAAAGTAGTTCTCAATCAAATGATATCTACAAAATACAAGTAGACATTTTAAGGTTGTTTCAATGGTAGAGATTATAATTTACAAAAACTAAAAGTTACCAAGGCTCGATGAATTGGCATATGACTTCAACCTTATTTGTTTCAAACCAACATGACTATTTCAAGAAACTAAAATAATATTTAAGAAATTAGAGCACGAGTGGTACAATTATATTGGAAGATAAATTGACATATAAGTTGGTAGCCTAAAAACATAAACAAAAATCATGAAACAAAATACTAACAAGCTTTATGATTCATGCATAACAAGTTGCCTATTATTAAGAAAACTCAAACAAATACGTTATCTAAAGTTTCTAGTTACATACTAATATAGAGCTCCACACATGCTCATGCCACAACCTGTGTGTTCTATTCTATAGCCATCAACTTCAAGGAAATCTAATGGAAGATTGAGCGACCTATCTTCAAGGAGAACAAACATAATCATAGCTCAAACGAACACATGAAATCACAAACAGGGGGTGATACCACTTATAGATGTGCATCCTTCCCCACGCTTTATATATTTAAAGGCCAATGACATTTTTATCAAAAAGTATCCATTTATTTAAAGATTGTCACCTCTTTTACTAAAGGTGAAGTTGGATGGCTCCAAATGAGCCCACCAAGGATCAAGTCTTGCTAAGTGCAAAGGCTCTGATATCATAAGCGATGAGGCCGAGATCGTGCATCGGACGAATTTGGTGGAATGGATAATCCTTAGTCATTGACTCTTAGTTGAATAGGTTTCAACCTATAGGCCCGTGTCGTCGTATCGGGTGCAAAAACTACTCCATGAAGTCCCTCGCTGGGCTAGTGGCTCACAAGCTTCATGCCCTTGCTAGGCTACCGTACTCACAATTCTAGACCTTAAAAAAAACATTCTTTTTCAAAACAAAAAGCATTAAAGCCTTGAACTGATTGTAAAGCTCACAAGTTCAATGTCTCTTGTTTTGCGCTAGTTGAGATAATAATATTTTTGATACATTTTATGGATCTAAATACTAATTTATAAATTATTTGTCTTATGTGTTTTAGATGAAACCAACTTTGGAATAGGTTTATTCTTTTTTAATGGAAAAAAGATGAATTTACATGCAAAATGTTAAGTGTTGGTCCTCAATGTTTTTGTCTTGAATGTGCAGGTGGGACATTTAGAATTCAAAGACACAATGCAATTTATTTCAAATTGGTATCATCTTAAAGTCATAGTGTCCTATTTCCTAGTTGGAATTAGAATGCTTGTTATACTAATGCATTTGAGATCATAGAAATTATTTCCTTGTATGTTTCTTAATGGAGCTTGGTGACCATTTTTCTTTTGGTGTGAAAATTTTATACAAAGTAATTTTGCAAGCTTGCTTTACAACAAGTTCATTCACTTATTTACCAAAGGTTCTTCACCTCTCTAAGATGTTCACCCCTCTTAATAGGGGCAAACAAGATTGCTAATAGGTCAAACACAAATAGGAAATGGAAACTTGACTTCTAGGAATCTTCAAAAAGGGAAAATTGCCTCTTTCACCTACTTTTGCCCCACCTTCACCTTGAAATGTCCAATTATGATTCGTTTCACCTTGAAATGTCCAATTATAATTTGTTTAAGTGTTCTCAATATATGTTTAACTCATTTGCATTTTTCATATGAAAGAACATTCTCGTGTGAACTCGGTGGACCAAAAAAGTTCCCTAATGTCTCTATGGTTGTGCAAGTGCAATTGAACACAAAGATTGAATTGCTACCTTTTGTTTTGTTTATGCTCATGGACTTAAAATGGATAAATCAATGTAGCTTATTCATCTTGCTTCGCCTTCTATGTTTGAAGTTAGGAATATGAAATGAACTATTATGAATACAAGTACCTAGTCACTAGTATCAAGTGAAATCCTCTTTCCTATTTGTTGTTGGTTTGAATTGGCATGTCATTGTTCCTTGACCCTCGTGAGGACTTGTAAATTCAAATGGGTTGCATTGGAATGTGTGCTACCTTCAGGTGGATTTAAGTGAAGAAGAAGAAGAAATTATTTTAACATCCACGAGGCTAAGTATAGCCTATGGAACAGATTACGATGATTATCCGTCTATTGATAGTAATTGAAAAAGACAATTAAATACTAGCATGTATTGTACACTATCATGTTGTGATTGTTAAACAACAGATATTAGCCATGTATTCTCCCATTTTGTCCATCGTATAGCTTAGGGCATTACATCATCTCCATGTGATCCATAAAGGATCGGATAGACTCCATGCCTATAAGTTTTGCAACTCAATATAGTACTTTCAATGAAGGAAAACGAGATTTCAAGACAAGGGCATACTTAGATGCTGGAGAATATTCAAGATGGCATGGGACATCTCAGAGCAAGCTTTTGCAAATGAGAAAAACAAAGATAAAATAATGTTTTTAGCTTCTAGAAAAAATTGTGGGTTTTAGAAAAGCAGCTGTTTCTAAATCACCTTGACAACCGATGATTTTAACATGATAGAAAATGGCTTGTGGCACTCCAATTTCTTCAAATGTTTAACTTCCTTCCACTTGTTAACTTTTATTGTTGATTGTTAAGCATAAATAAACTATTGTGAACCCGAATTTAGTAATGAGAAAGCATGTAATATGAATTAGAAGTGGATTCAACGAAGTGCATGCTTCCATTAGATTGCGTTTAGACAAATTCTAGAGCAATGAGGTGCTTTAGAAGCTTGCACCTGATCTGAGGGACTAAATAAGTTAGATTAAACAAGTTGTGTAGTAAAGAAGATTAAGATTCATATTGCCATTGCGATAGTGATCAGGAAACTTTGACTCACAATTTGCCAAAGTTTTCTCTTGGGTAAATCTTCTGTTGTCTTCAATTATCGACTAGATACTTTCATTTCCTTGCAATTTATGAGTGACTGCTTAGGGAATCCCAATCTTTCATGTTCTTCATTGGGATCTGTTGTTGATGAACTATCTAATATATGTAATCTCCATTCTACTCAAGTCAGCACCAGCACCATCTGAACATCACTAGCTATTAATGCTCTCAAAATGTAGATATTTGAAATTTACGACTAAAACAGATTAACATACTGACCTTAATAAAATATATCACCTTCAATTTTAAAGCATGACAATAAACTTTCCCATTTCCAGTCATGAGTTTAATTTCAACAAGCATTATAATTGCATTACATTACTCTAATCAATTTACTTGTAAATTTAAATCCATGCCAAGACACTAAACTGGGATGTTGGATGAGGCCGATTTTAATTTTATTTATTTATCATTGCCTCTCAAGCAGAGGATTAATCTTTGCATTCTGTAGAGAATGGCCCCACAGGTTTCAACTCGACTTGATACCCATAAGAAATGCCTCTAAATTTAAATAACCAGTACAATGAATCCAACAACGGCTAAAGATCAAATTGCACATATATCAACCAGAAACTGGGCACAACGTTTTTGCTTTGAATTGTTTTATCAAACATTAGATGGAAAACATGAAATACCAATTTGCAAAAATATCAAGGCTGTTTGCTCTCTGTTGAATAGAGGATTAAAGCTTGCTACTTTGCATAGAATAACATCATAGATCAATATCAACAAATTCTAGTGAACAGTCAAAATTGAAATTAATTTCAGAAAGCATCCATCAAGATGACATCGTGACATCATTACAGGCCTGTAGTGCTTGGCCGGCAAAGTATCTTACATCAACATCGGGATCTTCAGTTAGCTCAATTAAGCAAGGACGAACAGTCTGCTCTATGACCTGTAAAAGAAAATTTCATCAAAATTCTTTCAATTCTTACAACTTTAAGCAAGATCGCAGTTGCAATTCCAATACTATTACAGTACTTACAACTTTAAGAAAAATAAAGTTCCAATTCCAAAAGTAACCATGTGAAAACAAATAAACTTTATACTTACAGACTGATCAAGAATTGGAATGATGGCCTGCAAGACCTTTGCTGCATTAAATTTCATATTTGGAACCCTGTGAAAACGACTCTCAGAATCTAAGAATCCATCGTTTCATATAGAAGCTCCAAGTGCACAAAATAAATCTTTTGAAGTCACACATCCACAAGAAAATTTACCTATCCTTGGCTACATTGATGATAACAGGTAACATTCTTTGGCTTGTAATTTCTGGACCCATGACAGGGGCTAGAAGTGAAATAGTATGCAAAATTGTCATGCGATACAAGTAATGTGGGTTATTGATCATCTGCAGGACCTATTTTCCAAACAACAGGGACACTATCAAACTCAGAAAAAAAAAACAAGACTACATCACAAGACATCATATAATCTAAACTTAAGAGTCTGACCAATCTTAATCCCAGATCATATTTTTCCCTTGAGACTTTTCCTTAACTAGCATCCCAATCATAATCAACAAACCTAATCAGATCTCTAACGAACTCAAACAAGACTACATCAGGGACACTATCAAACTCAGAGAAAAAAAAAACAAGACTACATCACAGGACATCATATAATCTAAACTTAAAGAGTCTGACCAATCTTAATCCCAGATCATATTTTGCCCTTGAGACTTTTCCTTAAACTAGCATCCCAATCATAATCAACAAACCTAATCAGATCTCTAACGAACTCAACAAATTGCACCATGTTATTCCCATGCATTCTACCTTTTTATCTCTAGATATTAATGTTGTCATATCAACCTTTATCCAAGCTTGCAGAAAATGTTTATTTTCGTTAAATTGTAAAAAGACAAACTGTACAGACTTGTTTTCTAGGTAAAACAAATACATTACCAGGCCTAGTTTATAACAATCTAGCAATCGCTGGACGTCAAAAATAATATATCCTTCTATTGGTTGTAAATTCACCTGACAATGAACACTACCTCTAAAATATGTCTTTTCACTTTGATTCAAGTTTAGTTTCATAGTCCAATAACAAACAACTGAATTGTTTCATAATTTACAAAACCTGCATACAATGTAACACTTACGGCAACTTGTGAAGCACTTTGGCTGCAGTGGATGGGAATAAGTCATCAGCAGCAGTGGACAACATCATCTCCATATCATTACAACCAGAGTGTATTTAAATTACCAAAAATACATATTTCATGCCCAGCCAAGCATATTTAACTCCACCATTTCATCCAAGGAGTTCATGCAAAACAATTTGATTGTACTCCAATATTGTTTGGCTCAAAACTGAGAAGCTTGACTGAGGACAAACTTCTTGGGTCTTGGAAATATTAGAATGTAATAAAGACTCAAAAAAAATTTAAAAGTGGTCTATATAAATTAATAGACATTTATATTTTTTAGTTTTGGAATCCAGGTAATATAGGCGATTCGTCAATGGTTATATAATCAATTGTTTTCTGTTACACTGTAACTTTTGAAATGTTTAACAATGTAGACATTTAAAATGAGAGAAATTTCATCCATATTTCAGTGTAAACTGCCATTCAATTCCATAATCCTTGATTTTTAAACATGAATTAGCTCTCTATAAGCATTTTATTTTGTCCCTTTTAAGACAATGCAAAACAGAACATGTGCAAGGATAAACCTTCCTTCAAATTGAAAGGGAAAACTCTCATGTAACTAAAAACTAAACTCATCTCTGGTATGCACAAAGTATCTTTGAGGTTTTTGTATCATACAAACGAAAGAAAATACGTGTGTTTAATCATCGGGTGTGTGCAGAAAGCTACAAAATCTCTTCTACACATACATGGGAGCTTTTATGATCTTTTTACCGACATATATGACCTAATTTATGATAACTAAACACACCTTTTCTTCTAAAACGAAAATACCGAAAAGGGTGTGCACAGAAGAATTGAAATTGTAAGAAAACACAAGATCCTACACCAAGTTACCGATCTTGGTATTTGTTTGGTTTTGGATTCGAGGGTTCAAGCAAAAATATTTTGGGGTTGGGTTTGCTTTAGGTTTGTCCATACAAAAATATATAAAAAATCAGAAATATCTACATATTTGCAGCAGTAATTAAGTTCAAAATACCACAACACCACTATATAAAAACAAAAAAATATTACAATGTAAATTAGTCAAACTCGAATGCCATGATATATATTTAATTAAAAAATAACAATGTGAAGCATCAACAATCAGCCATCATTGATCAAGCATCATCATATGGGTCCTCAAAAATATCATCACCATCCTTATTAGTCTTTAGATGATGTAGGTATTAGTAAATTAGAAGAACCACGGTACCATTGACACTGCCTATAGCAAATACATAATCGGATAAACCATATTATAACATAATAATAAACAGTGTATAATAACAACATCATCCCCCCGCCCCGAATAAAAAAGTCATCTTCTAGACAACAAAGAAAACAAGTAAGCATTAAAATTAGGGAAGATTGTTCAGTTTGATGATGATATTGTAGACAACAAACTATACACAAACTTGGAAGCAAAGTTCACAAAATCAGACTTGGAGAGTACTTGACAAATCAAATAAGTTTGGTGGGGGTCTGGAGGTAATTCCCCCAGCAAAGTTGAGGGGCAATGCCCCTTGCAAGAGTCTAGGGGTAGTACCTCCAATGAGGTCAAGGGGCAACTCCCCTGTGAGGGTTTGGGGGTAGCGCCCCTAGCGGGAATTGAGGAGAAATAACCCTTATGGTGGTGCACAACATTTTACATTCAATCACAATAAGAGAAATGAATTTGTTTGTCTTTAAAATGTATTGGAATCCCACATTTTAGGGTGTAAATTGCATTTTTTTTTGGGGAAAGTTCAAAAGAAGTAAAAAATAAAACAAAAATTAAATGGACAAATTTGGCAAATTCACATAGGTAACTGCCAAATTCACCTCAAATTCACCCAAAACAGATCCGCAGGGTTTGAATGGGACCCGACCCAAAACCATAGAGGACCACATTTGGACCCCAAACCCAAGCCAGACCAAACTGGGACCCAAGCTTTTCAGGGGCCTAACCAGTAACATAGAAGGATATATCTAATAAATGAAATTGGTACAACACTACAATAATGAATTCAATGAAAAATGCAAAATAAAGCCTGCAATAATCACCAAATTAAATTCAATTTTTCAAAACACCCTCAAGATAACACAAAGCAATAAATTCAACAAGCAGGCATAAAATGCCATTGGCTAGAATCTAAATGCATAATGCCATAAAGCACTTATTTATAAGAGTTTACAAGGCTTCAACTTTTGTATGCTCATGCAAGCAATTTATTCAAAATACATACAAATGCAAACAACTGAAGTTCTATGCTAAAAATAGATCACTTGCATAGAAGGTTATCTATTACATCATTCAAAAACACTAGTTACACTGAGACATCAACTAGTGATCCTAGTGCAGCAACAATATCTAGGCCCTCCAAACAGTCTGAAAACTAGAAAAATAAGACCCGTGACCTAAGAAACCTTGAGCAATGATGAATAATACTAAAAAACTTACGAAGAATGAAACATCTCATTTTGCTTTTGTGTTTTTTTTTGTTTTTTTTGTTTTGTTTTGTTTTTTGGTCTTGTTCACAGCTAGGTCAAATTATTTGTGAGACAAATTGTACCCTAAAATTCTAGAAGACATTAATTAAGGAGCGGAATATTCCTTATATAGAAAATTACAAGACTATCTTTCCATAATAGAAACAATCGAGAATAGAAACACAAAAGACAGAAAGGAAACTTCCTAAAACTAACTAAAGACAACAGACAAACAAAAGTTTCTAAATAATAACTAAATGACTAAGATGACCATTATATCAATATTTCAATATTACTTTAATACCCTCCCTTAATGGTCATCCTACTAACTACCCTATAGAATATGCGACATAATCTGCAAGTCATTTGGCCCTGAATGCATAGAAGGCTGGCCCCTTCTCCTTAGTACGCTCTATGACATGAGTCTGCTACTGAGACCCTCCCTAGTTTTGTAGAACTTCCGAATATGACCAAGTTTACCACAATCCTTCCAACATAATGTTGGGTAGCAAATCTATCCCTCCTACTATTCAAAGATATGGAAACAAAGATCATCTGCTCAAAAACTTCACAAGTTAGAAAGAACATGATTTTGCCAAAAATTGTCAAAAGAAGCAACACATGATATTGTAAAAAAACCATCAAAAACTTTTGCAAAAAAACAACGTTCGCCCAAGAAGCCCTAGGTGTGACCCAAAAAAAAGTTGCAAGTAAACACAATTTTGTGGAAAAAATCATCAAACCCTTGATGCGATACTGAAATCACAAACCATTTTTTTGGAAAACGGTGAAAACCCCCAAAACAGCAACACCCTACATGATTTTATTCAAAAAGATCGCAAAAAAATGAAAAATCTTCACGTGTTGAAACCCTAGCTGCGGAAAAATCCACCATGATTTTTTTGGAAAAAATTCAGAAAACCCTCCAGCAGAAGAACCCACTATTTGTGTGAAAAACCCACGACCAAGATTTTTTGGTAAAAATCATGCAAAAACCCTCCCTGATTTTTATGGAAAAAATCATGCAAAACCCTTCCATGAAACGCCTTTGAAAATATTCAATAAAACCCTTCTAAAAATTTCTCACAAAAAATTCAAAAAGAAACCACAATTTTATTTAAAAAATCATCAAAACTTCTGAAAAAACTTTCAGGTAACAACACCACTTTGACTTCTCATAAAAAAACATAAAAAACTTCTGAAAATAAATTCCAAATAAATGCCCACGATTTTTTTTTTAAAATCCATCAAAAAGACTTAACCTGCCCTGATACCATGAAATGATAATTCATTATATATTAATTAAGGAAAATTACAAGATGATATTTCCATAATGGAAACGATTGAGAATAGAAACACAAAAGATAAAAAGGAAACTTTCTAAAACTAACCAAAGACGAAAGACATAAACAGAAGTTTCTAAATACTAACTAAATGACTAAGATGACCATTATATCAAAATTACAATATTACTTTAATAGTTTGAATAGACATCATAGCATGGTTTTTAAATTGGTCCAATTTTAGATAGCCTTACTTCATTCAAGTCACTTAAATTCAACACCCTCAATTAATCTTGCAACTGGAATTTTATTTTCAGCGAACTCCATATTACCTACTCTACTACTTTCAATTGAACACCGAGAATTTGCCCTATTAGCTAACCAGTTTGAATTCCAATATCAACTGATAGCCCAAATTAAACATCTTCAAAGATCAATTACTGCAGCATATTTGGAGATAGGCAAAGTGTTGCATGGTCCTTTTTTCTACAATATACACCCTCCTTTCTTCTAGATATACAATGTTTTGCACACTCAATGCAATTTATTCAAGATAAATACAAAAGCAAACTACTAAAGTTCTATGCTGAAAATAGATCGTTTGCAAAACAAGCAAGCTCTAGATACAAAATTGTCTAGCGTAGAACATCTAATAAAGGAAATCTTCAAATAGATTTCAACTAAATATATAAAATCTGAAAATAAACCTTCGAGAACATTATCTATGAATAGATAACATCATCCAAATATAGTAACGGGTAAAATATGCTACTCCAAGACATCAACTAGCAATCCTAGTGCAGCAATATCATCTAGGCCCTCTTAATAGTCTGACACTTGGCAATCAAACCTTTGACCTGTGAAATCTTAAGCAATGGTGATTCAATGAACAATAATGATCTTGCTAAAAACCCATTAAACCCATTATGAAGAATGAAATGCCTCATTTTTCTTTAGCGGTTTTTTTTCTCTTGCTCATGCCTCAGCAAACACAAACCATGCCCAAAAGACCAACCTAACACTTTTGTCCTCAGACCAAGACTTAGTAATCTCATGTCACACAATTCATAAGACTTGACTGACTTTTGTATCTTTGTTCACTTTTTCTCACACTAGAGAGTCGCATGATCATGAACTTCGATACCATTTTTTGGTTTTAAAACAACTTTGGCTCCACTATGGACATGTCCACACTTCGTGAAGGAGACGCCATGTTTTCATGTTTGAGAAATTTTGGCATGACAATGAGAGGGCGCATGCTCATGGTCTTGTTTCGAGTTTTATACTTATAAGACAGTTTTGGTGGTCTAGTGGAAAAGGTTCATTCCACTATAGTGGCATTTTTTCAATTAAAGCACATTTTTAGCCTTTTTATGGGAGAGCACATACCTCACCACTAAAGTTCCACTTTTTCACACAAAATGCATTTTTTGGCATTCTAGCAAGAGAACACATGCCTCACCACTAAGGTGCCACTTTTGCATCCAAGCTCAAATTTCTGTTTCATTTGATGCCTTGGAAAGAATCCATCACTGGCTATAAAATGGAACTGACTACAACTCAAAAAGACAACATCAATGAACATTGGAGACAAGGATTCCTTAATGACTAACTGCACAAGAAATCGCAGGTGTTTAACATAAAATATGACTATATACAAAAAAAAAAAAGTGTAGATACAACAAAATCCATTGCGGAGAATAGCTGAATGTAACTATACCATTAGCTATCACTAGCTGCTATCAATACCAAATCTCTAAATTGCATGGTATGCATCCCTAAACTGTTTCTTCAGGGGTCTCTTTAATCTATCTCTTCAAAACTTCATTATTCCCCTGACTATAATTTAGAACTTTGAGACTCTTCTTGGTAAGACTCCTATCTGAAGTATCTTGTCCTGCTCACCATAGGTATTTAAATGGAGGAACATGCTGCAGTCAATTGGAACTATGCTTATACATTCAAACTTCAAACTCAACAAGCCATTCTTCTCCTTAAAAGTTTATACCTTGAATCACCATAGTTGTAGTACATTCAGATCAATAGATCATATGTGGAAACAAAAATTCATAGGGTCTGACTTGCACCTTTCAGCAAAAATAGTTGGAACAAGCCAACATAATACATATGACCTATAATAATGAAAGCTCCCTTTTGATAAATCAGACTATAATTAGCCATGGCTCTTTCGACCAATAGAGCCTGTTTAGACAATTCGTAATTTGATCTAGATAAGTAATTCACATGGAAATCTAGTTCTGTTACATTTCACAAATATTGACTGCACAAAATACCAGCAGATTAGTCTAAAATATATTTTTAAAATCCTGTATATGCAATAATACCTGTGGAACAATATGTTGCATAGCCCATTCATGGCCAAATTCTTCAGTAAGTCGTTTCAAATTGTTGGCAGCTGCATCACGAATTGAGAAGACCTGAAAGAAGGTTTTAATGTAAGGAAATCGATTATCATGCAAGCACACTGGGAACTAAATGGCATTATAACAAATATTCAAAAATATTTCAGACTAATTAAATGTTTGTAATAATTTCCATATGTCGACAAATTTGTATTAAGTTCCATATGTAGACATAGAACACATTAAATATAGCAAGTTTAGTAGCATACATATTCTGTTTCTTGAATATTGGCGACTTTAAGTTCATTTTTGCTTGTACATAGAGATGAAAATTTGATGCTATGAAATCAAAGCCAATAAAAGATCTTAAGTTAAGCTGATGTCACAGAACTATAGTGGGCATGTTATAAAGTAATGCCATTTACACCTGTTTTTAGTTAGTTATATCTTTCAATTCTTTCTAATCTTCGTAAATGAGTCTTCGGTTATTCCCTTAACTTTATTTTGTGAAAATTAATATAAGTTAAGCTTAGTTCTCTAAAACCTAAGAGCTTCAGTAGAAACCTGGTCTTCAAGCCACTTCATGCAGAGTGAACCCAATTTATCATTAAAGAAGCCAATTCCCAGCTGACTAGCCAGCAAAGGAATATATTCAATTATTGCAAGTCGAACTCTCCAGTGCCTGTCTTCCGCAAGCTCAACAATGGCTGGCAAAAGGGACTGAGATAAAAGATCGATTCCAATCACCTGCAATGCTCAAGAGACACAACTGAAAATCACCTCTCTGTGCTAAATTTTTTAAAACCAATAATGTATATTTCTGATTCTAAAACAAACAGGAAATTATTTATTTCATAGGCAAAATGAATAAAATTCATTAGAAACACATTTTGAGGGTTTGAGGCATCTAACTTCTAGCAATTGTATATTAACTTAAAAAGGATCAGAAGAAAATATCTCCAAGCAGAAATCAGTAAGAGAAAAAGTTGACACTATTTTATGACAAGAAACCAGATGCAGATCTCAACAAATGATTGTCACAAGGCCACAAAAGTGATCCAGTAGACTTACTAAAAGTGAACAGCAGAAAGATAGGAGCAGATTCTTAGTGAGTTAAATACAAGATAAATTAAAGAGTTTATTGTCCAAGCATGGCATAGAGTTGTATAAAAGATGGAAGAAAACTGGACAAGATGGGGGATGATGGAACTATACAATTCACTTCACTGATTCAAAGCCAGGATCATGACTGTACCAGTTACAGTTGTGCAGAAAATATTGCTAGCAGAATAGGTTACAGCATGCCTGATGAGGTTGAACAACCATATTCCAGCAAGAATAACGCTAATAATCCAATTAATTTGGATGATCATGAAGAACAGCCTATGAAAGGAAAAAAGAGAAATGATGAAAAAGATGATCCAAATTGAAGCATAGCAGACACTGACTAAAGTTTAGTTTTGTCTTGTACAACCTTCAGGATAATTATAAAAATATAAAATTTACATTTGAGACTACGGACTTTGGCATGAGTTTTATTTTATCATATGATGCTTTCAGTTTTTTTTCCTGTGAAAAAGAGATTGATTAAAAGTTCAATGAGTTCTTTAAGGAAGCACATAGATAATGCCAGTGTTTTGCTTATTGAAGTCAACATATGATACTGAGATGCTCACATCACCTGAAGCTTTCAGTGACACACAATCTTTTAGGTTTTCAACTTTTAACACAGAATGAACAAAAGATGTGTTTCAAAATCAAAAGTAAGGAGCTCCAGATAGAGATGAGATGTGTCAAAAATTTGTATTCTTGTCATTGGAACTCCTGTTTGGTGGCAATTTGATGCATGGTATCAAAGCAAAACTCAGCCCTATAGCTTTACTTTTTCTTTTATGTCCTCAGTTCAAAGATAAATAAGATAAGATAAATTTATAAATTTCCAACAAGTGACCGCAAAGAAGGCAAAGGAATTGCAGAACACAGAAAAAGGGGCCAGCCCACAGCGGGAACATCAAAAAATGGTGCCCAAAGAAATAAACCAAAAACAGCAGAAATAACAGCAACACAAAAAAGAGTGGAGGACCCAACAAGGGAACCCCAAAACCCCCACTAAACATCCGGAAAAGCCAAGAAGAAGCCCAAAATGGAAGCCATAGGAAGAGCACAGGCCCCAGACTGCTTCTGAAGATTCTGAGTAGGAGAGGAAGACCACTGCAGTAAAAGGCCCCGGAGGGGCCTCACGGACCTGGAATGACTAGAGAAATAGTTATGTAAATTTGGTTGCTTGAGTAATGATGTGTAGGCAATGTATGCTTTGCTTGTTGATGTCAACATGTGGCACTGAGCTGCTCAGAGCATATGAAGCTCTCGCTAGAACACATTCTTTTATATGCTTACAGTACAAACAAAAGGTATGCAAATGCACTGGTTCAAAATAAAGGAAAATTTGTTATTTGAATCTTGCCTTCTTGTCATTAGATCCCCCCTGTTTGGCAGTGAATATATGAATTGTATCTGCAGCAAAACTCCATCCTATAGCTTCACTCTTTCTATTATGTCCTCTCTTTTATTAACTTGGAAAGAAATAAAATTGAGCAAGAAATGGAGGTTTTATGATTTTTTTTTAATTTAATTCAGCACTGTTTGTGAATGATGCTGGATGTGTTCAAAGACACCTCTGCATGAAATCAGTATATACACCAAAATAATTATTTAGTCATTTGATTTTTCAAGTTTTTCTATGGAAGCATCCTAGTCTTTAACCAAATGAATACTATTTAGGTTGAGTTGCATTTGCTTGCAGATTTTTATTTTTTTTAGTGCAAACAGGAGTGAGGATGGAAGCCATGGTCTGGGGTCCCTTAAACACTGTTACCCTGAGCCAAAAAAAGCACAATAGTGAACAGCCAATTCTTCACATACATCAAAGTAGCCATTAGCAAATTTTAGGTAGAGCAGGCATATGAGGTACAAAGTAGCCAAATAAATAATGATGACAGTTGTTACTGGTGACAAGCTTTTGTCTACATAAGTTTATGACGATGCAGTCTGCATCTTAATGATATGTATTCAATGACCATTTATATTGACATTGACAATTTACCAAAACCAGAGTACACACTTCACTGCTAATCCAACATAAATTATGCCTCTAGAAAAGATTTCTGGTAGCAATTAAGTAAATTTTTACGAGGGATATATAGATATGGGGCAAACCCACTCTAGAACCAAAATTATCAAGCTTGCTTGCATGCATAAGAATGTAAGTCATGTGCTCATGGCGAACATCTTTCTTGTTTTGAAATCCTAATGTTAGCTTTTCTATGCATACAAGGCACTGCATTCAAGAAATGTAATGTACGACTTTCCCATCTATTTGGATCATGTTCCTTCCACCTGTTCAGGACCTATTACACAATGGCCTGGAATACAACAAATCCTCAAGAAAATTCCGAACCTATGTAATCACTGCCTGCTACACTTTGCAAATAAGAAAAGTGTTATAGAATTCTAAACACATAAGAAAAGAACAACTTTAAGGACCTGATTCACTTGATCGAGCTTGCTTATTATGTTAAGTCGGACATCAGGGAATTCATCCTTCAAAAGAGCAAGAAAAATTGGAAGAAGTTGTTCAAGTGTTGCTTCCTGCATCAAAACCACAGGAAAAATTGCAAAATGAATTATTTACCATTAAACCGGTGTTATATAAGTACACTTTCATTCTGCCTCTATAACTCATAGAAACTATAATATTAACAAGGCCAAAAGTAACAGGACCAACCGTATTACTCTCTTAATCAAAAATATATCATCAAGGCAATTTTGACAACAGAGAAATGTTTTAGCTTTTCTGAATTCTGTTTTGTGATACAGATATATTAATTTACGAGCATTATTTTCACTAAAGTAGGATGTCATTAAAAGGAATATACAGAATCCGGAGGCATCTAGCAATAAATTAATTTGAAACATTCAAATGCAAATGCTAGACAGAGCACTAGTGAACAACTATACAGTAGAGATGCCACGATGGATAAGAAAAATGCAAACAAATGATTAAAAATAATAAAATAATTTAATGCCCTTTCACATAACCAACAATAAAAGATAATCATTTGTATTATCAAGTCCATTGACATGGTGTGGGATAAGTGTAAAAGGAATTCAATTTATCCAGGTTTAAAATGGGATAAACTCATCAAAATCTTGAGAAACTAAAAAACAATATACTATTCATAAAATAGAACAAATTTTGATTCTGTTATTTCATGTCACATACAGTACATAAAGATAATAAATAAACATGATACATTAAAAAAGGCCATTTATTATAATAAGTTTGGCTTTTTAAAAAGCTGTTTTACTTTCACCTAAGAGACTTCATATAAAAAGAAAAACTTTGGTCCTAAATAGTAAGTGCTACAATCAAAGGGCAAACGATTATGTAGGGGCGGCCCCTTGTTCTCACCTAAACACTCATTAGGCTACACCTTAAAATAAAATACACCATCAGCATTGATATTTTTAACTCTAAAGAAATATATTCAAAGTAAGACTTAAAGAAAATTTTATATGCCCTAGCATTAACCATAAACTAAAATTTGCAGTTTCCCATAGTCTAATTTTTCTCCACTTAAGTAGAGAAATGAACCCAAAAACATGATAAGTATACATAAAAGCATTTCAAAACCACTTATTTTAAAACTCATGAAATGGCATGGCATATATGGCATGTCACAATTACTAAAATTCATAGCGTTCAGATTCAGACTTGGCAAGCTGATTTTTGAGTCAGACTCGGACTTGGTGCCAAAACTTTGCAAATACTTAGTTGGAAAATCTCAGGGAATTAAAAGAATCGCTGAAAGTTGTGAATTTTAAGGATAAACCTATCATATTGCTTATCAAAATTACATCAATTATCATAGTAGAATTAATAACTCAGAATCCAAAAGCACTGGTAATCATCTTCATGGACTGTAAAAAGTTTATACCTACTAGCATTACTCAAAATCGAGATTGACTGCACAAACCAAAAGTATATATAGAATTCAATTACTCAGAAGAAAAAATGCCACTTTCCATCCAGTGCAGCAACAAAACAATTTTTACTCATTCTGATTTGAACAATAAATCTGGGTATTAGTGTTTGTGTTGCTTTAAAATTGGCTATCTTTGAAGATAATGAAAAAATGGTGACCTCTGCCATCAAAACCCACAAGGAAGAACTTGGGGTTTTGCTCTGTGATAAAATTGTGGAAGTAATTAGAGCAGTAGTTTTCCTGAAGCATCACTTGGTGGAGCATACCCGCAAAGGCTGTCGCACTTCCCTCGCACCAAATGAAGGCTTCTCTTCAGCTTAATTGATCGGATCTTATGAAATTTTTCTCTGTTTTGGTTCGAATGCAATTAGTCTGTTTTAAAAGGTACCCAGATTTTGTCTTATACTGTAAGTTTGATGGTAAGAAGTTTCTTTTGATGCTATAGGTAGTTTTCTTTTGAAATTGATGACCTGGGTATACAGTAATTCTCAGATTTCTGTAGGGGTTTCCCCTCGTGGACTTGATCTTTTGGTTGGATAATGTATATGGTATTGTGGGAAAATAGAAGGTTATTGGTAGGTTGATAATACTGTATGGTATCAGTCTTGATAAAGGGTTGTAGCAAGTACGTTTATTGCCATTTTTCTAATGTAATAATCTCGTAGATCTCTGTAAACTACTTATTATATTAATATAGTTCAGGCTATTGCCTTCTATTTAAAAAAAACAAAACATAACAATTTTTTATTTTCTTTCTTAAAACTAGATGGGGATTTGGTGGTGACAGCCCCCACCAGGATCCCCTGTTGCAATACTGAGCAGAGTTGAGGAGTGGAGGCCCCACCCCCAAGCCCAATTTAAAGGATTAGGACACAGGGACCTTAACTTAAAAATTAAATATCAAAAAATACATATTAATAAAAAAAAATTAAAATTATGTCCTGGGTTGGAGAATCACATAGATAATTATTAGGTTAAAAAGTCGCAAGGCTTACAAGTACACATGCATAAATATATGTACAATTTTAGAATTACCATAATTACCCAATAGCCGTATCAGGAGATCTTTAAAATTCACTGGGTAGCATATCCATTTCCATGCAAGTCTGATGGAAACAATCTGAACGCAAATGGGCAAGTGAAATAAGATCAAAATGGGTGCGTGTTTAAAAGTGTTGATGTTTTTTAAGGTTGGGGATAATGCACTTCTTTGAAGTGTGTTTTTTCAGATGTTATTTTAACTGACTGCCAAGACCGCAGATTGTTAATTCCAGGCTCAGAACTCACGAGTCTGCACAACTAATGTGATTTTTTACAATTTGATTTTTAAGTTCTCTTTAAACTGATTGCCGACCCTGCAGACTTGCTGAGTCCTGAGACAGGACTCACAAGTCCCAATCCTGGACTCATGAGCCTGTGAACCTAATCCAGACTCTCCAAGGGCTCCATAAACTCAATCTCCCGAGTCAGAATGTGTCCCAGGCAAGTTTCAAAACTGTGCTCAGGATTAATCATGAGATTTTAGAATCTAATGCTACAATGATCAAGACTACCTTTCCCAAGACAGGTGCCATTCCCATGATAACAGAAGCCAGCGCAGAGCGCACATGCTGAGAAGAATCTGCTGCCAGGTCCTGCAGCATAAAGAGGAGAATTTGATGGTCATTAAAATATGAAATAAAAATAATTGCTATAAGCTATAGTTTTACATGTTAAGCAAACTCTTCATTCACAGTAATAGAATATACAGGTTCAAAGGTAAAAGTTATAGAGCATGCTAGTTCCAGAATACCTCTTGCCTAAGCCAAAAGTTATTTTTAATATTAAATGGTTTAAAAATACCTTCACACAAGGAAGGATGTGCTGAATAGCATGCTGAGGATCCAAAATTCTACAAAACTTTGTCACCTTTCCTGCAGCCGCAATACGCACTTCTGCTTCGTTGTCACGCAACAATCGTACATATGCAGGCACAAGATCCATCCTTAACACAATTTTCAGCATTATTATATTATTTTTTGGATTAAAATTTTAATTACCTAATCATATTTGAACAAATTCTCTTATCAAAATTGAGGTAGTGCTAATGATTAAGATTATGCTAATAAACACTAGTGGACTTGTTTGTAGTAAATAAATCCTTGCAAATTAATTCATAATAGAAAACACCATCACTTGAAGCAAATCATGTCGAAACCATGCCCATAATTTTTGAGTGAATCTTATTGGTAAATCCCCTTGAGCTATTTAACTTATGACTATGCTAGTAAAAGTTTGTGTACTAATTTGTGGTAAGTAAATCCTTCTTGCCAATTAAATCAAAACAGAAACTTATGATCCAGAGCAAATCATGCACAACCCATGCCAATGATTTCCCAGTAAATCTTTAACTGGAAATACCTTTTAAGAACTATCTTGATAGATTGTGGCACAATTATGTGTACAAAAAAAGCCTATCTCAGCATAGAAAAGAGAAGCACCTGGTACTCTCAGAACCAATTGCCTCACAAAGCTCATATAATTGATTTGCAACCATGTAACGAACTCGCCAGGACTTATCCTGTTTGCAGCATAACTTTATTAGTCATAGTCGGATAGCATTACCTGTGCGAGAGGCACTAGGAATATTTAGAAATAAACAGCACTGTAAAATCAAATAAATTCAAAAAAACACAAATAAAAAAAGACAATTTTCAGTCAATACACAACAGTTTGTCAGCACTTGAATTGGATATAAAACTAAAGGAGTTCCCCTAACAATGAGTGAGGTAACTCACTCATCAATTTGTAAACAACACAGTGATAAGCAAAAAATAGCAATTTGTCATAAATGCAGTGAATTGCCCACAATTATTTTGCACTGGATTTTGACAACTCAAATCTGAGTTGTCTCACTGTTTTCCATTTCATGTATTTGACAAGAATCCCTTATAATGAGTAGGGAAAACATGCACAATCTTTCCCAGCCCTATATTTTTCCATTGTTGGTGACCACTATCATGAACATAAAATACACAAAATACTTCAATAACTATCATTTGACACTGCTGAGAAAGTAAATTCCTTCTGTCATGAAGTCCTAAAAGACAAATTTAGTTCATAGCACCCAAATGTTCTGATGTTTGTAGAAAGAAGCCCAAGGTTTGAGAAAGGAACCCCTCACAGAATGCTAAAATAAGATTGTTGATATTAAATTCACATGCTCAGAGATCCTAGCAGACTAGATAACCCCAATAAAAAACTATTTGCATTTCTTACAGAAGTATATTAGCAAGATACATGGCAGATGCAAATTGTTTCTGAAAATTCTTATAAAGGTTAATGGTTTTTCTTGTTCCTGGATGATTTCCAAACTCTCTTAATTCCTCCCTTCAGATTGCTTCAGAAAAACTCCACAAATGTTTTCCACTTCAGAAAACCACAATAATGGGAAGTATACAGCAACTGTCCTATGTTCTACCAGAAAGTAGTTTAATTATACTTCTAAATTTCAAATTCAAATCAACAGGAAAAAACTATGCTTGTACATTTTCATATTACATGCATGGAACAAATCAACTTCAGATGATTAGATTTATTTCATTGCCTGGGAGAAAGAGAGAATGATAGGGAGAATATGCTCTGCACAATCCTGAGGTTCCAACAGCTTTCCAAGTGCTGCACATCCCTCCACAGCTAACAGCCTTACTGAATCCTGATCTGCAAAGACAGAACAGATGTCCACAATGTGAGGTAACAGTCTCATGACTGGAACTGCATATATCAAACAAAAACAAGTAATCACAAATTGAACAATAATCACATCGATAGTTTAAAGCTTCCTGATACTTCAGAATCTTAGATAGCTTTACGCTAAAAACACTATGATCAAGGAACATCACCCAATATTCCTATGTTGGCATTACCAGATGCCTTTTCTTTTGTTACTAATGTAAAAGCCAAGAAAACACACACACGAAAAAATGAGTAATTTAGATATCTTAAATACATCCATTCTAAAGATGATGAGAGATATCAATATAATATTATTAATATAACAAATTACTGTTGGTGTTCCATCATTTACCCACGTAGGTAGTTTGTTCAGATTGTTTTAGGTTTGTTATTGTCTTGTTTACTTGGTAGTAGTTCGTTTTCAATACGGAGTACTCCCGTAAGGCTGTTCAACAGAATTTGTAATAATTTTTGGGTATTTATACCCCATCTAATGCAAAGAGAGATTATCGGGTTTATATTTTAAAATGCTGATATGGTATCAGAGCGGGAGAAGATCAAAATAGTGGCACGTAAATCTACAATTTTCTAAGGTTGTGGTGATCCCAATGATTCCGTAATCTTGAATGATTATCGACTTTGAAGATGAGTATCGGCTGAAGCAGTTTAGTGGAGCTCACGTAGCCACTCTTGTGGTTGTGAAACTCTTGTGCAGATCAGCCATTGCATGGTTCAATATTACAAACTGCATTGGGGTTGAAATACGGTGTCCTGCCTGAAGTAAAGCCTGTGCAATCATTGAATCCACTTTATACAATACTCCGCAATCAATTGGTGCGTTCCATGATTCCTCAGGCTAATTCTTTCATTTGTGCCGATTTGAGGTGAAATCAGGCCAGTGAGACTGAGCATCTTCGAGCCTGACGATTAGCGCTCTGTCTTGGAGGGAAATGTTGATGGCTTTGAGATCTGTTTGAGCTGCAGCCATTCTCTGGTGCACTCATGGATCGTGAGGTTTTCACTTTCGATCTCCTGATCCGTAATGTTCCCTTTTTGGGATGATATGGTTTATGATTGGATTAGCCTATTATTGGCCCTCGTAGGTTAAGACTGACGGTTAGAGGGTCCCAGTTGGCAGTGCAGGAGGCTTATTCCCATTCTAGAGGTTAGTAGTGTTCAGGATTGCTCTTTGTTTGGTTCAATTTGGCACACTTACTAGTTATAGTAAGTAACTATTTTAAGAAAGTCAGGGTTACTATTTATAGCAGAGCACTAAACAGGCCATGATTGCAATGCACAATTGGTTTGATTAGATGATGAGGGATTTACTATTTATAGTAAGTCAGTGGTTGATAAAGAGGTACCCTTACTATGTTTAGTAAGGCAGTTGAATGCACAATGGAAACAATGGTTAACTCCCAAGTTCACACGGAATTGAGAAATAATGATTATTTGTGGAGTTAATGTTATTTAATTATTAATAAAGTGATTACTTTATTAATAGAGTGCAATTATAATATAAGATATTAAAAATCACTTAATGTGCAATGGGGCCATGACCCTCAATTAAGTGACTTAAAGTGCAATTAATCATTTTTAATATTTGAGGCCTATTTATTGATGCATTTGATAAAGTTGAAAGATAAATATAAAATATCATTTTAAATGATATTAATGTGCATCTAATAATTCAAGTCTTGGGCACCCACTTATGAGGATATTAAATAAAGTTATTATACAAACCCTAAAGTTGTGGATTTGAAAGTGGATTTAAATGCTATTAAGGAGATTCGGGTTATAAAAGGACTCAAAAAGCAAATGCTTTTTCATTCTTGAAGATTATAAACTTTTTCTTTTTGATATGAGAGCTGTGTGTAGAAATACACAAGGGTTTCAGTCATTTCCAGCATTGGAGAACGAAAACTCTTCAGTGTCTTTGCCATTTTGAGGCTGTGAGAGATCAGCTGAATCATTGCCATACTGTGGGCTTCATCCAAGATTCCAATCTATGTATAAGGAGCAGATTTGTGCAAGGGTTTGAAGCATATTTGAAGTCTCATCTATTGCAGTCTTGTAGCTTCATTATTGCAGCCATTGTTTATCAGATTTCTGGAACTGATCAGCAGTTCTTAATCACAGGAAATCTCAGATCAGGTTTATGGCAGGCCCATGTGAGCGTCATAGGCGTGGACTTTGTCAAAGTATTGCTTCAGATTTGTATCAGAACTTATAACCTTTAAGGGTATGTACATCAACACACTTAATATTGAACAAAGGTTATTGTTTGCCAAGTGTTTGTCTAAATGTCTATTGGCTGTAAGTGTCTTTTGCTGTACCTTCATGTTGGGTTGAATAGATGCATGCCAAATGTTTGATAATTTGTCAAGTAGCTGTAGCTAATATTTTCAGTCACTTATATGCAGGTGAAAAGTAATAAAAAAGCTGGCATATCATTTCTATGTCATTGTTAGTCAATCTTGCATTGCTAGAAGCATTCAAAACATCAATTTGCAGCATACAAACAGAAACTCATAACAGCAAGTTCAGAAATTGTATGCAAAGTGTTCGACAATATTCCTTGAGGGTTTAATCGGCGACTTGAGGTCAAATTAGTCAAGGGATACCTCGTTGTAAATGATATTCAATTCTCAATTCAAGATGCAAGTTATATTCAAGGTTATCTTTTCTTTTAACTATGTATTATATATTCAATATGATAAATCTGATTATCTTCTTTTATATTGCAGGTGAGAGGAGTATTTATTGATTTCGATGTCCTTCTCACAAATGCCGATTGATATTTATATGTAAGCAGGGAGGATCAAGCAATGCCTTGACCGGTCATGTCTTTTAGACATGATCGATCAAGACATTACTTGATCGCACCCTTTGGCTTATCGTAGCATTTACCAATCAGTGTATACTTAACTAACCACCCGATACTTAATCGGCATGTCTATTATATGCAAAACAACCGATATTAATCGGTATGTATTAGTTAATCTCGATAACCATCAATGTTCACGGTTTAATATATCAACCAATATTAATCGGAGTACATAAGTTAGCCCGATAATAATCGGTGATCACAGTTAATATGATAACCGATATTAATCGGAGTGCATACGTTATAATGTAAACCGATATCGATCGGTATTCTGTGCTATGAGATTTGCAATCGATGATTATCGATAGTTAAGCATTGATCGAACTTTACAAGTAGATTGAACATATACAAATGAAGAATGATCATCAAATGAAGGAACAATAGCTTGAAGTTTTTCATCATAGTTTATCAATAGGATAAATGATTGAATGAGAGACTTTATTTATCTCTCATTCAATCATTTATCTTACCGAAGCTATCATGCATTAACACTCATGATCAGCCTTGAAGAAGCATTTTGGATCAGCATTTAGCTCCTACGATCCATTCATGTTATTGTGCAATGAACAACATTTGCAAGTGTTTATGGCTTCATTGTTCTTGTGGGTCATTCATTGCTTCATAGAGCCGTATTTTCTTAGTTATTGGCTTGCAATTACCAATGCATTCTATTGTGAGGCCTGTATTTTGTGCTTTGCCAGAATTCTAGGTTGTGCCTCACTTCCATCTCATACATTGATCGGGGCTTGCCTTGGCTAGGCTCGGTTCTTCTCGAGATTTTGGCAAGGATTGGTTCTTTCTGAAACTTCAGACTGCTCTTTGGTGTTTTTCACTGGGACACCATTTTGCATGGTTGGCGGGCTCATTATATGTAAAGGCCTTCATCCTCTCTGGCATATACATTCGAACCACATACCAAGCTTGACAGACCCATTGAGGGGGCTTCATCTAATCAATGCTTGGGATTCCATGATTGGTGTTGCTGAGTGTCTTGGGTATGGTAAACAGGTTACACATCATGCAGATCCTGGTCAATCATATGAAGACAACATCTAAGAGAATGTGCATCAAGAGGTTCATCGTTCCAGATCTATTCTATCTGGTCATTATCTTCACATTATATAGTGATTTTTCATTGTAATGCTTTACACTAGACTCGAAGCTTCAAAATGAGCTAATATTAAGGGTTTTATCTTTTAATCAATATGATTATTTTTAATTTCAACGATTTTCAATAATATCTTCTTCTCTGTTGATAAGAAAGAGGACAAAATTGCATCTATCTCTAGTTAACACAATGGCAAGCAGTTTCTCCAAAATTTCTCAACTGCTGCGTGTGAACAATTACTCTGCATGAAAGACCAAACTAAGAACTCAGCTCGAGTTTGAGGAAGTTTGGGATGTGGTTAGTGAAAAATAAATTGAATGAATGATTCAATGATCAGATGATTACATTGAAAGATATGCACATGTATATATAGAGGTTACAAGACGATGTTCTATAATTAGCACATAACGTTGAAGTAAAAGATTAAAGAGCTAAACACTAAATTAAGCGTGAAAGCCAAATTAAGCTTAAAAGCTAATTAACTAAAAAGCTAAATGAGTCGACAACTAAAAATAGAAGATGACCACTAAAAATAGAAGATGACCATTATAGAAATTAATTTTACTTAACAGTTAGTGGGGCTGCAACACGACACAAGACAGATGCTAATGACTTAAAGAAATTTGATCAAGCCGACAGAAAGGCAAAATTGATCATTTTGTTCAATGTGTCTGATGAAGTTCAGCTCTTTATCCGAGACTTGTCCACAGCCAAAGATGCATGGGACAAGCTCAAGATGGTGTATGAGACGAAGAATCAGAATCAGATCTTGAATTTGCAGAGTCAGCTACATGGCTTGAAGATGAAAAATGGAGAACAGTAGGAATCCTTTCTCAAAAGGATTGCTAAGTTGAGGGCTTCCCTACAAGCATTGGGACAAACAATTGATGATGCATTTTTGGTGCCTATTGTTCTACGGGCACTACCTTCCAAATATAAAGTTTTTGTGACAACTTCAAATGTCACAGAGACAACGCCCACTTTTGATAAGCTAGTGAATCTACTTCAAAAAGAAGAGTCTATCAGCCAAGATCATGGTGACAATGATCATGCAATGACCACATGGCATAAAGGCCAAAAGCCTATGAAGCAATTCAGTGGAAGGGTTGGGCTTGATGTGAAAACTTGTTGGTACAACTCCTTCAACAAAGGATCACCCAATATATCACATCAAAAGCCATTTCTTAGTGGCAAACCACAATGGGAGCAGAAGAACAAACAGAAACAACAAAGCAATGTTATTGAAGCAGAAGATTCTTCGGATGAGGATTACGTGCTTTTAGCCCACACTTTAAAAGATGGTGCACAATCAACCTCAATATGGTATATGGACTCTGGTGCTACAAAGCACATGACTAGACAGGAGTGGTTTCACACATTGAAACCCCATCACGGTACAGTCACTCTTGGAAATGATACCACCCATGAAATCAAAGGTATTGGTGACATCTCTTTGAAGTTTAGCATCAACCTTGTAGCTTCCTAATGTCTTGTACGTGCCAAGACTTACCAAAAATCTCCAATCTGTTAAACAATTTCTTGACCACAACCTTAGGATTGAGTTTGATAGCAATCAAGATAAAAAGATTTCTCTTATCAAAGATAAATCTAAAAATGAAAAGATTGTTGCCAGTGCTACTAAGATTGGAAAAATGTTTAGGCTTGATACAACTGCTAATAATCAAGCCTTAGTGACTAAGGACATTGATCTTGCTATGCTTTGGCATCGTAGATTTGGTCATTTGAGCACTGGTTACTTGCTAAAACTTAGTAAGAAAAGCATGGTCAAAGGGCTTTCATCCCTTGAGAAATCAAGTGTTGTTTGTTCTAGCTGTATTATTGGAAAACAACACAGAGCATCCTTCTATCCCAGTGAACATCGTGCAAGCCAACCCTTGCAGCTAGCACATACCGATCTATTCGGCCCTATGACACCTACTCATAAAGGATGTAGGTACTTTCAGCTTTTTGTTGATGATCACACAAGGAAAACATGGGTATATTGTTTGCAGCACAAAATTCTCCACATATCTAAAGGAAAATGGAATTCCGTGTCAACTGACTGCAACATACACACCTCAGCAAAATGGTGTTGTTGAATGAAGAAATCGCAACATCGTGGTGATGGTTCAAAGTATGTTGAAAGATTCTCAACTGGATCATGCATATTGGGCTGAAGTTATACACACTGCAGTTTATCTCTTCAATTGTGCACCAACCAAAGCACTTGATGGCATCACACTAGAAGAAGCACGGACAGAGGTAAAGCCTTCTATCTCTCATCTTCGTGTATTTGGATGCACTGCCTATATGCATATTCCTAAACAAAAAAGGACGAAGCTAGATGAAAAATCAATGCAATGTATTCTTCTTGGATATAGTAATGAATCTAAGGCATATCGCATTATGGATCCAAAGACAAAGAAGATATACATTAGTAGATGTAATTTTTTATGAGAAGCATGATGTAAGTTCTCCTCCTCCATCATCATCTACTTCAAATAGTGCTCCCATATTCAACATAGATAGTAAAAATGATGGGAACGTTGATAATCAATCAACACCCACCAATGTCACAAAACCTTTCCCAAAGTGGTATACTAGTACGGAGTACCATTCAAGATGCAAAGCTAGATGGAGTTCCAGACACTTCAACTTCAAGTCCAAGGACTCGCAACATGGCTCACAATGAGGTAAGCTTTGCACTAATGACTTCAATTGTTGATAATTTTGAGTCATCCACTGTTCAAGAAGCGCTAGAGTTAAAGCCTTGGAAAGAGGCTATGGATGCAGAGTATCATCTTTGATGAAAAACAGCTTGTTGATCTACCACCAGGTAAGAAAACAACTGGATGTAAATGGATATTCAAAACTAAGTATAAAGCAGATGGTAGTATAGACAAATATAAGGCTAGGCTTGTAGCCAAGGGTTATGCCCAGAAAGAAGGAATAGAATATGCAGAAACATTTGCTCCCACGGCAAAAATTAAAACAATTAGAATGATTTTTGCTTTAACTGCCCAATTTGGATGGAAATTGTATCAAGTGGATGTAAAAAGTTCCTTTTTTAATGGAGACCTTAAGGAAGAGGTTTATATGACCCAAACAAAGGGATATATTGCACCTGATAAAGAAGAAAAGGTATGTGCAAACTTGTCAAATCCCTATATGGTCTCAAACAAGCTCCTAGAGCTTGGTATATCAAAATTGATGAACATTTGTTAAAACATGGTCTTACTAGGCATCTATATGATCTAAATCTCTACCTCAAGGATCAAGGGAGGGATATTGTGATAATTAATGTATATGTTGATCACTTAGTTATCACAAGTAGCTCTGAAGAAATGGTTGAGACAACCAAAAATGATCTCAAGAAGGCATTTGATATGACAAATCTCGGGCTACTGCACTATTGTCTAGACTTAGAGGTATGGCAAACAAATCACCATATCTTTGTATCTCAAAGAAAATATGCCAAGACGCTGCTTGAGAAATTCGAAATGATGGATTCCAAGCCCATGTCTACACCTACAAAATTAGGATTGCAGTTATCTACATCTGATACATCTCCTCAGGTGAATTCAACTCTCTACTGACAAATGATTGGAGGTTTGATTTAATTGACTTACACCAAACCAAATATTAGTTTTGTTGTTAATTATCTATCAAGATTCATGCAAGAACCAAAAATGTGTCACTGGAAAGAAGCAAAACGGGTACTAAGGTATATCCAAGGTACAATGAATCATGGTTTGGAATATGAAAGGAATAATCAAATTCTTCGTGACAGGGTACATAGATGCAGACGATGCAGGTTCAATTGATGATAGGAAATCCACATCCGATTTTGTTTTCTTCCTAGGTTCAGGACCTATTTCTTGGGGAAGTAAGAAGTAGGCCATAGTTGCTTATTCCTCAACAAAAGCAGAATATCGTGTAGCAAGTGCAGCAATTTGTGAAGCAGTTTGGCTACAACACATATTAGAAGGCTTGGGGATACCACAAAACCAACCTACAATCCTCTATTGTTATAATCAGAGTGTTCTCAAGCTTGTTCGCAATCCAGTGTTTCATGAACGAACCAAGCATATTGAAGTTGACTGTCACTTCATACGAGAAAATGTTCAGCAAAACAACATCCAACTCCAATTCTCCTCAACTCGGGAACAACATGCTAATATCTTCACCAAGCCTCTTGCACGGGTGAAGTTTGAAAGTTTTCAGGATTCTCTTATTAGTACTTTGAAGAAATGATTTAATAAGGGGGGAATGTTGGTATTCCATCATTTAGCCACATAGGTAGTTTGTTCAAATTGTTTTAGGTTTGTTATTGTCTTGTTTAGTTGGTAGTAGTTTGTTTTGAATATGGGTACTCCCGTAAGGCTGCTCAACAGAATTTGTTGTAATTTTTGGGTATTTATACCCAATCTAATGCAAAGTGAGAATATTGGGTTTATATTTTAAAATGCTAATAACTACTTACATAATTAATTATATTTATATAAAAAATTATTTAATAAAATTATTAATTATTCTATTATTCTATAATTTCTATTATATTAAAGAATTATGATTAAATTAAAATTAACATTTATAAATAATATATAAATATTTCCCCCTGTTCATTGGGCTCTCAAAGTTTAATCAAGGTCGGATATCCAGAAAAATGTAAAATGGTTAGCCCCTCAACCTTGGTGTCTACAACTGAATTTCAACAAAGCTTCTAGGAAATCTAAGGGTGTCAAGAGCTAGATGTATGGTTAGAAACGCTTCCAGGAAAATGATTTGTGCTGCTGCTAAAAAGTTGATGGATGGAACAAATAATGAAACCAACACATGAGCTCTCCTTCCCGGTCTACCAGATAACATCAAATATGGAATCTCATCTATCTCAATCAATGGAAATTTGACGGTGATTATAAGCACTAGAAGAAATAGGGGCTCCCATGGCTTGAAAGTGGAGAATATTTTACAATGAATTTGGCTTATTGTAGACTCTCTAAATTCATTTTCCATCAATAATTGTTTACGTAAAGCCAATGAGTTGGAGGATTACATAGCCAACTATGCTATAAACTATAACAATAAAAAATAATCATTGATTATAATTTCTCAAGATAAGATAGCTAATAATTCAAAATATTTTCAGAAGGTGTTGAAGGAATCTTTACTGCATGGCATTCTTTTTCTTGGCAGATGGCATTTATTGGAAGGTCCTTAAATGGTGTTGAGAGGTGGATTGCTTAGCTTTCTTGATTTCTCTTTTCTGGAGCCCTCAGACAAATGGAGCCCAAATTTCAATTTACTCTCTGAGAGATGCCAGATGGCTTTCCTCAGCCCTATAACTGAGCAGCACTTGGAAATGATCTTCAATTTGGGTTCAGAAGCTGTTGAAAAGGGATTAAGATGGTTATTGGGACATAACTGTTGATGTAATGTCCCCTATTAGGACTTAACTTAAAATTTGTCTAGATGTTGGATATAACAGATCTGAATCGGATTAGAATCTGATTCTCGATCATGTATCTGCTGCTTATCTGATATAAATGTTGTCTTCTTTCACTGATTGCTGAACTTATTTGGAGTTGATGATCTTAGGCCAGTTTAGAATGTGTACTCCTTTATCGGCTACTACAGATTTTTTAATCTGTTGATGTTCTTCTCAGAGACTGATTGCTTCACAAAACTAATCAACAAAGCTGTTATCAGTTCGATATCATAGATCTAGGACTGCTCTGGTATGAGTCTGATCTTAATTCGCACTTGTTGCTTGATATGATCTTTTTCCCAGTCTGGATTGATGTCCTCTTTTATTATTTGCTGAAGAAGTTCAATTCTGATTGGATGCCTTTTACTATTTCAGATCCAAATTACTATTTTCTCTTCCCACTCCTTTTCCTTCAATCATGTCCCTCCTTAAATATGCTTCTCTTGTTGCTGAAGAGTTGTGTCTCCTTAGACAGCCACCTTCTTTTCAAGGGCGGTGTCTATATACATTTTCCTTTTGCTCCTTAACTAATATTAAACATATTTGATCACTGGATTTGATTGCTAGGCTAAGCTTAATATCTGAGTCTCTTCCTTCTTCCTTTTTCATCCCAAATGAAGTTCTCCTCTCCCTTTTATATCTCATGTTTGAGGAAGTCACAACTTTTCATTTCATGCCTTTTGACCATTCATTAAACTTGACTAAATTTTATTTATATTAAATTTTACTTTTGTTCTTTTCTATTTTAATTTATTATTGTTATTAATTATTAATAAATCCTATTTCAACAAGGGAACATTACAGTTGATGCGTTTTTTATGACACCTTACAACACAAAAATAAAATACTGAGTATCTTAACCTCTTGAACAAAATCTCCTCAAATGCTAACTTCATGATCAAACGAGGTGACTCCAAGGTTCCTATAGTCAGGTCTTGACATTCACAATGTCCTCCCTCGACTTGAATAGCTTGCCTTGATCAATTTGCATTTTCATCTCCATACTTGGGAATTTTCCTTCTAGTGATGCTTTTGCATCCTCATGTTAGGGAGTTCATTGCCTTGAACTCAATCATTTTCTTTGTCACTCTTGGAGTGTGAATCTTATCCTTCCTTGCAGTGTTAAACTTGAAGTCTTCATGTTGCTAAGTCTTGATGCATCATTCTTCATCTTCTTGAACTCCTCGATGTGAATTCACATACTGAACACAAGATCTTGGATTTCCGAAGGAAATTCAAGATGTTGTAACAGTATCCTTCCTCATGTACATCCTTGCACATGCTTTGTTGAAATGTTCCTCCTTGGTGGCTCTAATCTCTAGCTTAATGCAATCCCTTGTTATGGTTGAGTCATTCATTTGATTCACCTCCTTCTTAGATGTTATCCCTTTTGAACACTTGAACCTTGGTGTGAAGATGTTCTTCATGTTGTTAAGCCTTGGTGTCGATCTTCCACGGCATTGATGAATTTCCCCTTCACCTTTTGAAGGGCTCTTGGTCGTTTTCCTCATTTGATTTGCCTCGTTGGATCACTTAAACTCTAACTCAAATTGTGAAACCCTATCTTGCTACCTCCTTGAATGCCTTGACGTTGAAAGTCCTTCAATGAGCTGACCTTGCAATCAATCCTCATTTCCACACTTTTGCCTTTTCTGGTTCCTTGTGAAGTTCTTCTTCATTCCTATTGCAACTATACCTGAAAGACAAAGAAGATCACATGAAAGTGGATAAAAAATGAAATGGAAGTTTAAACCCTTGCATCACCAAATAGACTTGCTAATCATTGGAAATAATGATTTTCATTAGGAAAATGATGCCTCCAATTATGTGTTGTCTTTCTGGTATGCTCGATTAACCATGGGCAATAACTCTTATTGCCCTCCCAACCATAGACGATATATTCGTCTCCCCCGAGCACTCTAATTTATATTGATCTGCATATTTTGTTATATTGTTGTATTGTTATATTCCCCTATGAATGAGATCACACATCTCATTATGTATATGTGAGAGATGTCTATACACCAAGGGTCGCCACCCTTCCAAGTGGCACCAATTATTACATTATTAATATAATATTATAATTATTGTATTATCATATAATATAATAGTTATACATTATAATTATATTATCACATAATAATATAATTATATTATCTCGTAATAATAATATAAATATAATCACAACCTTTGTGATATCAATGTCGGCCTGTGGATTCCAACCATAGCTACAATAAAATCAACACTCCCTCTTAGCTAGGGAGGAATCCTTCTTAACCTTTAATAAGTTACATCACTTCATTGTGATGATTGTCCACAATGGCTACATCCATATGTGAAAAGGAAAGATATCACCTCACTATGATATCAAGCATTATGGCTTATCCAGGGATATCACCTCACGTGACATCCACCATAGATATCTCCTCATGTAATATCCACCATTATGGCTTATCCATAGATATCACCTCACATGATAGCCACCATTATGGCATATCCATATATATCACCTCGCGAGATATCAACCATTATTGTGAGATCGTCACCTCACAATGATGGTAAGATGCACAAGTGTTCATCATTGTGAGATCGTCACCTCACAATGATATTCACCATGGCTCATCCAGAGGATAAACACACTAGTATAGGAAAAAATCACCATGGACTCTCTCACGTGGTATTGTCATGGCGTCACATACATGACATCCACCATCAACCATATCAAAGGGTGGAGATAAGGGCTTTCACCTCAAGTTTCCCTCAAAGAGAAATGCATTAATCAAGAGTTTACACTTTAAACATCTTTTGAAAAAGAAGAATACATTAGAATAACATATAACTAAATCAATGATGTTGAGACTCAATCTCAGCTAGGGCTTCATTCTCCATCATACCAAGCTTACCTCGAAAGTACACAAACTTTATTCTAAAGAGAGGCTTGGTGAGAATGTATGTCGTCTGCTCATTAGTGCTAATGTATCTCAACCGAATAGCATTCCTTTGCCCCATATCTCTAATATAGTGATATTGAATTTCCACATGCTTTGTCCTATTATGAAATACCAGATTGGAGTATGCATCACACCTGGCAAGTCCCAAGCTCACCAAGTATCCATCTATTCAGGAATATCACGACCTAGGAGTCAGCATAAAGGCCCTCCGACCTACATACATGGGACTCCATCCCATGAATCATAGTCCTCTGACTGATCACTAGAGAAACCATCTCGACATGGTCCACTCCCTCTGAACCAATATGATCAAGATCCTCGGATGTCAACCAAAGCACATCCTCTTAGCTGCTCCCTCTATCACAGAAGCATACCCTGCTGACATGGTCCCAATCATGGAAGATATTTTGCTCCAAGAGACTCTCATTAGATGATATACATACGGCTGAAGGTATGTTATTTCCTCCTCTTTGAAGAAACGTCTTCAGCCACCAACTCAGTCTCATGGCTGCAAGCATCAAGTTCTTCCTTCCTTGAATGCAATCTCTTATGCTTCTTGGTCCGTCTTGAAGGCATCTTAAAGAGATTAATGATAGTTTATAGAACTAAACTATCTCGAAGAGAAATACCAATGTTAGAAACATGCATGGATCACTATTCCAATATAATTGCATTAATTAATAGCCACACAGAAAATTCATGAACATTATGAAATACTTATCTCATTTAAATCAAAATCTCTTCAAGTCCCCTCGCAGTCCACTCCCTTCTACCAAAGGGTATCTTGATGTCAACCTTTTGATCTCCTTGTTCAAGGCTACCCTCTGATGGTCTGTCAAACTCTCTCTGAATGTTGATTCTTCCACTTCGAAGAAACTAATCTCATCTCAACGATATTACCTACTAAGTACAAAGTTGTTTGTTTAATTTGATTTTCTCCCGATTTTCTATCATCTCTGATTTGAAATCTGCCATGCTTCGCATGGAATGAATGTAGTCAAAGTCTAAGATCACGATTTGAACTAATGCAAGCCAGCAATTTGTGCAACAAGGATGAGAGAATTTCACAACATATGAATCAGGCTATAAGATATTCCCCCTGGCAGCCTCTAGTAAATGCAAGGTTCCTCTTCCACTCTTGCATTCCCAAGCACAAGCTACAACAGCTGAGAGGGTGGTAACGATTTATCCCTGTTATGGTTGCTCAAATTAATCCTTCCTTCATTTGCATTGTAAACTGCCTGGTATTGGGCCCAATATGTCGTCCTCCTCACGGTCAACTATCCTAGTCTGTATTCATTCAAATGCCATAATCTCTTCTCTCATGTCAATCACTGACCTCTGCGGCAATCACCTTATCCTTATTTGATTGCAATGGATTCTGGCTCTGCCCTTCTTATCAGCAATCCTCTTTTAAACACAATGTAGAGATTATGAATTAGACTGCAACAAGAATGATTTCTTCTTTCCACTTCAAGTTTGTCTAGAAGACAGAAGATTACACCACATTCTGGAAGAAAATGCTTGTACCAAGTAGAGATAGGCAATACAGGCTCCCAATAGCCTTGACCTGGTAAGAGTCGCTCTCTGCCAATTAAGTTATAGACCACACCTCAAGGAGTCACCAATTCTCAAGTAATTGTCTGGTGCTAAGAACAACAACGCCACACCCTAGCAAAGAACTTCACATGCAGTAGGAAAGACTGTTGCCCATGAAGATAAGGATTGCACCATAGCAAAGAACTTCATGTGCAGTAGGAAAGACTATTGCCCATGAAGATAAGGATCAATAGTCTTAAAGAATGCTAAATCTGAACAGGATAAAATGGTGGCCAGAATACAACCTTCTACAGTTCCAACACTATATATGGAGAATCGCACCTTCAATACTATGCTTAATTTTGTCACGCCTAGAGCACTAGATAATTCACAATCTGTCAAAATATTGTCATGCCAAGTACACAGAATGATACACACGCCGAAGCAACAAGACTCCCACCAATGAAGTTTTATGTGCCTCAACCAAGAAAAGGTTGTTCAACTTTTGACAATTTGCTCCTCTGTCCATTCTTGCTTTATGTCCTTGAACAATATTGTGGAGATTCTGACTAATTTTGTCTCCCAATAATCCTTGGGCTTTCCGTAGAGCATTACTTGAAAAACACTTCAACAAGATCGTGAAATTCATGCAATGGGCTCGGTTGGCCGAAGGCGTGCCAACAAAACAGCTGTTGGGCATGTGATTTATTCAGTCCATCCATCTTATAGGTTGTCGTTAAAGGCATGGAGGGCGAAGACAAAAGGCCGATGTAGCAAGTTGTCACGATGATCTAGTTGTCATATCCAAGCTAATTTGTGGGAGGTAGCAAAGCATCGATTTGATCTAGATCATCGATATCATTCAAGACAATAAGGAGGCGGCAATGTTTTAAATGACGTGCCAGAAGTTCCTTCCCTTCACTTATGTTGGGAGCTATAAAATGTTTGATCAGCAGTTCCTTATTGTGCGTTAACTTTGAGGATTACGCGTCTCCATGTTATATTGGATGAAGCCTCCTTTTACATTTGCCCAGCGCTTGCCGCTAATAAGGCTTTCAAGGTAACGTGAATCTGGTAGAGATTTGTATTGCCTGTCGTGAATCACAGGCCAAATACATAGAACGTTATCAGCATACGTTCTGGATACTCCTCTTTGACCTTGCTTTCATGCACAGCCGATCCTGTAGTAAAAAAAAAAAACTCTTCTGCTCTATAGAAAATAGTCGAGATCGTAGCTTATGCTGACTTGCTTCCAGACGATGTTTCTCCAATCGCTCAGGTCCCAGGTTGATCTTCCTGCTCTGATACCATGTTGTTTTTCTGGTATGCTCGATTAACCATGGGCAATAACTCTTATTGCCCTCCCAACCATAGACGATATATTCGTCTCCCTCAAGCACTCTAATTTATATTGATCTGCATATTTTGTTATATTGTTGTATTGTTATGTCCCCCTATGAATGAGATCACACATCTCATTATGTATATGTGAGAGATGTCTATACACCAAGGGTCACCACTCTTCCAAGTGGCACCAATTGTTACATTATTAATATAATATAATAATTATTGTATTATCATATAGTATAATAATTATACATTATACTTATAATATAATTATATTATCTCATAATAATAATTATATTATCTCATAATAATAATATAAATATAATCACAACCTTTGTGATATCAATGTCGGCCTGTGGATTCCAACCACAGCTACAATAAAATCAACATTTTGCACATATAAGGCTTAGGGTCTAATGTTCCTTTGACAAGCTTCTGATTTTGATCAGATTCATCCTGAATTTGCACGAAGTCTTCCTTGACAACCTCGCCCCTAAATCTGATTCCTAATTCTCCCTTTATGCTTGATGAATTTCACCTTTAAATTTGCCCTTGCAGTACTGCAGGGCTTTTCTGCCTCATCAATTGGTGCATCAATCAATATTCTTGATTGATGCACAACAGAAAACTCAAGAGGTTGAAACAGAGTTCAACTGGAAGAAAAGAGAGAAGCGGGAAGGAA
Source organism: Cryptomeria japonica (assembly GCF_030272615.1). NCBI lineage: Eukaryota > Viridiplantae > Streptophyta > Pinopsida > Cupressales > Cupressaceae > Cryptomeria > Cryptomeria japonica. The sequence goes on from NC_081405.1 coordinate 16,261,299, forward strand.
AAGAAAGAAAAATTGTGGAGAAGGTCTCAAAGGACATTAAAGCTTTAATTGATGTTGTCCCGAAGAAAGGCAGGAAGAGAAAGAACCCAGAAGTACATATTGAGCCTGTTACTGCTAAAACAGAATTTGAGGATGGCACAGTGTTGGCATTTAAGAGGGTTGTTAGAAAGAAAACAGAGAAAGCTAAGGTAGAAACTAAGAGGAAACCTGTCAGAAAGGTTTCGATCAAACTACTGGCACAAAAGCAAGTACCAAAGGCAACACCTTCAACTGCATCTGGTACTGCTAAGAGGAAGAAGAAGAAGAAGAGTGGCATTGAATCTGGTAATATCATACCGCCTAAAACTTGTGCAAGACTATTAGATGAAATTACTAAAGATGGCATGTTGAATAATGTTCTAGGGTAAGGGTAAGGGTACCTAAGCATATTGTATAAAAATACTCAACCGACGTATGCTTCATGGTAAAGAAAGATGAACCACTAATGGAATAAGTTAAGCCAAAAATAATTTGGATTGAAGAAATGGGCTATGAGGTGGATGCACAAATTATTGATGCATATGCAAAAATATTGATTGATGCACCAATTGATGAGGCAGAAAAGCCCTGCAGTACTGCACAACAGAAAACTCAAGAGGTTGAAACAGAGTTCAACTGGAAGAAAAGAGAGAAGCGGGAAGGAAAAGAAAGAAAAATTGTGGAGAAGGTCTCAAAGGACATTAAAGCTTTAATTGATGTTGTCCCGAAGAAAGGCAGGAAGAGAAAGAACCCAGAAGTACATATTGAGCCTGTTACTGCTAAAACAGAATTTGAGGATGGCACAGTGTTGGCATTTAAGAGGGTTGTTAGAAAGAAAACAGAGAAAGCTAAGGTAGAAACTAAGAGGAAACCTGTCAGAAAGGTTTCGATCAAACTACTGGCACAAAAGCAAGTACCAAAGGCAACACCTTCAACTGCATCTGGTACTGCTAAGAGGAAGAAGAAGAAGAAGAGTGGCATTGAATCTGGTAATATCATACCGCCTAAAACTTGTGCAAGACTATTAGATCACGTCTATTTTATTTATTTCCACTATGCATTTACACTTTACCTTACCTTTTTACCTCATCAATCCATGTGCATTATCCTTAGAACTTTGCATTTTGCTAGTTATATTTCAAATTCTGCCTGACTGCAAATCTGGAAATGTTTCTTGGTGCGAACTTGCTTAGAGAATTTTGAATTTGATTTGTAGCTAATCACACCTTTCTCTTGAATTATAAACATTGCAACCAAAGATCGCACTCCTTCCACTATTCCTTAACAAGCCGACCTTGCATTAAAACGTTTTATTTTTGCCAATCAAAATTCGAAATTGCAATTGCTTGACAAGTCTGCATTCTTTCCTCTTACAATTTTGCAATTTAATCAATGTTGAGTGCTCAAATTTGAAGACATTTTACTTGCAATTCAAGCATGGAAATTCGTACTCCACTAGGGAGTGGAAAATCAACATGAGGAAGGAAGATTTGTTTTCTCAAGATATTTCTTTTAATCACCTTCAATCGCCTGAAATAAGTGGAAAAACGCAACCCAAAAGGAAGGAGTGAAATTTGCCATGCACAAGGAAGATTTGCTCTTGAAAAATTCACCAAAAAATGGAGTGGAAATTTGCACCCTAGAAGTAAGGGTGGGAAAACACAAGGAAGAAGGAAGATTTTGCTTCCTCAATATTTCAATCAATGTATGATTTACAAGGAAGAGTGGAAATTTGCACTCTACAAGGAAGATTTTGCTTTTTATGCCTTAAACTCTTACTTCCTTCTTTCATCATTCACCTTAGCAAGGGTGGAAAAACGCACCTCACAAGGAAGTAGGAAGAACGACTTTCATGTTTTTTGACCACCTTCATTCCACCTTTACTTGCATTGCTCATTATTTGCTTAAGAGTGGAAAATCGACCCCTACAAGGGTGGAAATTTGCACAGTAGAAGGAAGATTTTATTTTCCTTGTTTTTCATCCTTCTTTGTTCAAATTATTAGCAAAATTTTGTCTAGAGTAGAAATTCGACCCCTAGAAGGAAGATTTTTCCTTCACTTCCCTTTCCTTCTTGGTAATTTGCTCAATTGCAATGGGTGGAAAATCGATTAGCACAAGGGGTGGAAATTTACACCCAACAAGGAAGATTTTCACTTTCATCAAATTATGCCTAGTAAATTTCCTTTTAGAGAGGAAAAACGACCCCTAGAAGGAAGGTTTTTCACTTCTCTTTAACTTAACTCTTAATTTCCAAGAGTGGAAATTCAATAGGTAGAAGGAAATTTCCAATTTTATTGTCAAACAATCTCCATCACTCAATACTAGGTTTCATCAGCTCTCCAAAGGGTGGAAAAACAACCCTAAGAAGGAAATCTGGGAAATTCGCCCACCTTGACCTCTTTCCTAACGACGCTTGACAATTTTGACATTTTCAATTACACTTTGCATCTTGACAACTTTACCTCAACCTACACACCTCTTCCTCACTAAAAAAGATTAATGACTAGGAACAAGCTAAAAGACAACTAACCCTAAAGCAAAGCAAAAAGTGGGGGTCCCCATTTGCAATGGGGTGATGAGTGAAAACGTCACAACAATGACTACTTGGAACTGCAGTGGGCCGCAGTATTTTGATGTTAAGGAAGACTTAAAAGGCAGTCTTGATGCAGCTTTTGGATTTTACTTTGGCTCATTCAGACTGCCCCCTTCCTATGGTGGGTGGTGATATTCATGGATTGGTATATATAGCCTCCTTTCAGGAACTAGAAACCTATTTTCTAGCTCTAGCAGAAGAAATTGAAAGAATGCAGCAGCAAATGGCAAAGAGTAAATGGTGTGGAAAGCTCCCCTTCATTTAGGTTTGATATCTTTGATTTGAAGCGCCCTTGCAAGTTGCATATCCTTCCACAAAGCAAAAGCCCAGAATACAAAATAGCAATTAAGTTCCTCAAGCAATATGTGGGGCTCAATGTTGTTGATGTAGGAGCTAAAGACAAGGCAACTGTAGCTGAGAAGATGAAGGTGTTAACAGTGGTCTGATATGCTTTTAAATTTCAGAATACGAATAGCTTGGTTTGGTATGGTTATATTGTATATACACTGGTTTTCAGCAGGCATGTGTGTAATTGGTCACTACTTCCTTGTTCATAGGGTCTGTAGCCTTTTTCTTTGTAAAGGCTCAAGCTCCCTTGTTAAGGGTTTTACACTTAAATACTTATATTAAGACAGTTTAATATAATGAGTGGACCCCAGTCCACATTAAAGGATCAAATATATTTATATAATTATTGCATTTAGATTATATCTATCACATTGTATTCTATTTTAATTATTAATTTTACAATATAATATAATGTAAGAGAAATTTCGCTCAGAGATTTTTATACTCCTGCACTGCAATAGTTCACAAGGGCTGTTCTTCAGATGTGAAAGGTACAAAAAAAGATTCCAGCACAGCAATTTTAGAGTATAAGGTGGTGGCAAATCGGCTGGTTGTGGACAAAGCTATCAACAACAATAAATCGGTTGTATGCCTGCACCCAAAAACCATAGGAAAATTACAATTGTTCCATGATAATGCTTGAAACTCTTCTGGTTCTTCCATGCATCTGGCCAATAATCAAAAGCAAAATTACAAAGAGGCTTTAGGTCAAAAGCCATAGGTTCTAGAGGGTGGGTGACAAAATAACTATTCACATTCCATTTCTGGTGCCTCTACTTCTGGGCCCTCTTCTCCACTTTTTTCTGATCATCAGAGCCCCCCACATTGTATTCTCCAGTCGGATTCTGTTCCTGAGATCGCATGGATATGTTTGCCCACAATCATGAGAACTACCTCCAAGAGCATGCGCTAATTTGCAGTTTATGCGAATGTGACTGAATTCGCAGACTTCGCACAAATGTATCAGTGACAACTGGAAAGAGAAATTAGAAGAAGAAATCAGCATATACCCATGTGCCAAAGGGTTCTTCATTCTGGAATTCGAAACCGTGGAGGACAAGGAACTGGTTCTTACCACTGGCCCCTAGTTCTTTCAAGGAGACTTCCTTTGCATCAAACCATGGTTCCCTTCTTTCGATCCACAATTTGAGACCTTCTCAACTGCTTTCTTGTGGGTGTGATTACCTTATCTTCCCTTGTATATCTAGGAGATTGGTTGTTTGAAGGCCATTGTAAATGGCTTGAGGAAATACCACAGCATTTCTAAAGAAACAATAAACTATGAATGCTCCACATGTGCTTGCCTATGTGTTGAAATGGATCTTTCCAAAGGGCTTCCTGCTGAGATTTCCTTGATGGTAGGTCAGAGATGTTGGAGACAAATTGTAGATTATGAAAAAATTAATTTCAGATGCAGGAAATCTTTTTCAACAGGCCATTCTATTTCTTTTTTAGTAAAAAATCTCATGAGGAAGCTAACACTACAATCAATCAACCCATCTGGTGGGTGGGAGTGGAATCACATCATTATGTTGTCCCTCCCAAAACAGAAAATGATTTGGCTTCCACAGATGTACTTCACGAAGTTGATCCGAAGCTTTGTGCACCCTCTTCGCTGGATCTACCTCATAGGGCACTACAAGATTGTTGTGTTGAATTAAGAAAATTTAGTGGATCTGAGATCTCAATGAAGAATCCATCCACTCAGCCTAAGAATGACGAGATTTCTTCGGAGACCAATCCAGATCTAGCAGTTGCACAAAACGATGCAATCTCAAAAGTGAAATCGTCCAGGATCCCATTACCCCATCCATGGCAGAAAAAGAATGGACAGAAGTAAAAAGGTGCAATGTCCCCACTTTGAAATACAAGTTAATGGTGAATAATAATAAAAATTAAAATTAAAATATACAAGTATAACTAAATTTTAATTAATTTAATGAATGGTCAAAAGACATGAAATGAAAGGTTGTGACTCCCTCAAACATGAGATATAAAAGGGAGAAGAGAACCTCATTTGAGGGGGATAATTTGGAAATCAGAAGTGCAGATATGATTTAAGTGAGGAGTGCAGAACTGATTGTGAAAGGTTGTGTCCCTTTCAAAGGGCAGAAATAACAAAGAGTCGCACTCTTTCAAATGGTGCTAAGGGTGAAGGGTGTGTCTCTTGCCAAAGGGCATACATGATGAAGAGATGTGACCTCTCCCCCACATTGAGTGATATAGAGGAAAGGAATCAAAAACCTCCAGTGATATAACGGTAACCAACGATTAGACCATATCAACACTGTTATTAAGTTACAGGCATCAATTAGCCATGGGGAATTGGATCATTTATAATTAATTATATTGGGTTATAGAATAAGCAGATCAACAGAATCATCAACCAGCAAGTGGGATCAAATTCTCACCCATAGAGCAATTAAATCATCAATGAAGATGTCTATATTGAATGATCGATGGAATGAAAAGCAATAGATCAGATCGGACATACAGATCTGCAATCAGTAATCGGCAAACTGATAATCATAGAAAGGAAACAATTCAATTAGCATCACTGTTCATAAAGAGCAGATCAGTCATAAGATATAATGCAGATCACATTATCATTCCAGATATAGCATTGAAAGAGACAAGCAAGTCAGTCAATCCAAAGATTCCAAACAGAATATCTGATTTCATAATTAATCAAGGTAAATATAGCCAAGCTATATATAGTCAATTTGTTTGAGAGGGATAAGACAAAAAGCTTTCCAAGACAATTTTAGAAGCTAACTGAAGTTCCATCAAATGGAACAGAAGCTAAAGCAAAAATAAGGCTGTAAACAGTGTTCCCACTACCATTACTGAGAATCAAAACTACAATTCACAAACTTGCATGAGGCAATGCATTTTGCAAGCCAATTTAGTGCTATATAAGGATGAATTGATGCTATTTATGGGGAATCTGCAAACTACGAGGCCACGCCTCTATTTATCAACACAGGAAATTTATCTTTGCATAGGCGGCTTGATTACACAGAAAACACTTAAAATTTGGTATCCTTGAACAGCAACAACAAGGATTAGCAATGGAGAATGGAGAAAAGGAGAGGTTGTTCATACTCTGGAAGTCTATGGTACACAGATGAATCTCAAGCCATATTGGGTATGCGCCATGAAAGAAAGGAACGATGGGGGTATTGCACATAGAAGAGATAATCAGATAAATTGAAACTTTTTACAGACATGAAGGGGTCGAATCATGAGTCGCTCACAATCTGGTTCTACTCTTTCAGTGTACAATCTGAAGGAGGCATTCACTAGAATGGAGAGTATAGGATAAGATAGAAAGGGAGATACATAGGGAAGAGGTAAGAGTCTTCCTTTTTTTATAAAATCTTTTCATCATTCCATGAAAGATTATTATGGGTTAAGGATTATATGCATTCTGTTTTATATCAATTAGATATTCCTTGGCTTTCAAACTTGATATGAAATGATAGGGGAGCATTTTTTTAATACTCTAGCATTAGTCACAGTTTGATTGAGGGTTTTCGATACATGATTTCTATTTTGGAATTTAGCCAAGGGTTTTAGCCGGAATAGTTGAGGATTCATGTTTATTCCAGCCAATTTCATTTGTATGGTTATCTTTAAATTTCATCATTCAAACCATTTTGGACCTATCTTAAAATACCCAACATTGCGCCCCAATTACCATAAACATTTATTGCTCTAGAAACAGAACCAATCTCATCATCTGTCTTCCTTGCCACAAACACTGTTTCAACCATTTTAGCAAGCATGCATACCTGCACATTAAATATTTGCAGAAGTCTTTCTGGGTTCCTGTATGCTTCCTTGCATTCTCCTGAAAGTTTTTAAAGCCTTAATAGCAAATCCATTTCATGTCGATCCTCTCTGTACTGAGGCCATGAATAAAGATCCCATCGAATTACCCTTATCTGAAAAACTAATCCCATGCTTTTCCACTCAGCTGAAGATTCCTTGATTCTCTTGGATGTCGTAGGACATGGGAGAAGGCCGCTATTTACAGTAATGTTAAGACTTGAATCGATTATTTCTTAGCCATAGTAATCCAAGGGGCTTTAGATTAGGTCAAGCTAAGAAGTGGTAGATTATATTATAGATCGGTTAGATCATTTTGTAGACTGGTAAATTACTAATTAGTGTTGGCTTTGGTGAATTATATGCTATAACGAATTCTAGGAGAGAATTAGGGATCAACTATAAGCTTAGTAAAGTAGAAAAGCATTGTAATCAATAGAAATTCATTTGTAAACAATATTTATGAGTATGTATACTATTACAATTTTGTTATTAGATATCAACTGATGTTGAGTTACTTTTAGGATGGGCTGAAGATATTGTCTCTTATGCAAGTGCAGATATGATATCAATAATAATTATAGTATCTTTGGCGTTTGAAGATTTAAACGAAAGAGAATTTTCATTTTGGAGACCATTTAAGTTAAAGATTATGTGTTATAATAAATGTGCTTGGATAAAGTGTTATTGCTCCTTGAGTTAGAATTTTCATCTTGACTTTACACCATTGAAAGTAATGAAAAAGGGTCAAGAATTAGAGTAATGACAACCAGATTTTTATATCATTTGAAAAAGGTATAAAATTTATACATTGTACCAAAATTAGAAGAATGGATCAACAATCTTGATTGGAATAGGGTTTAATGATAATTGCAATAGTCTCAACAATATTCTACATTGTGATGTTATCTCAAATATTTAGAGTAAATAGCTTGTGGAGTTGGTGCTAATAGTTGTCAAGAATCATTGTTGAATATCTATATAATGCTATTATGTAATACTATTCAATTAATACCATAAACTTTGAACGAAGCATTTAGTTAGGTTCTCTCAATTTACTAATGAATGAATAAAGTATTATCATTATGTGTAACTATTAGAAGTTTACATATCATCAATACACTTGAAAACAAGTAAGATCTTCCATAATAGCATTTCCTTCATATACGCAATCAAGTACAAATTGATTCGATCTCTTGTTAATTTATATAAGGAATAGCCTAAATCATCACGAAAGTATAGTTCAGAAGTACAATATCTTGCTTAAATGAATGCTATCTTTCGAATAACAATGTGAATTTACAGAAGAGACTCTAGACCCAATATGAAAGAAGTTTCATCTAGAAATGAATATCCTCCTTACTTCAAACAACTATTTGTGGTTAAAACTACTATCTTGACCTCCTATAAAATGGAAGAGAATAATGCTTACGAAATAGGATGAAATATATCTTCATTCATGAATTAGACCTTATTTAACCTTTTAGGCTAAGTATGAATGAAATGCCTATCTATGCAACGTGTGCTTATAAATGAATGTCTTGAAATCTTTGATAACTCAGGTGCATGTTGATAAACAATTGTAATAATTGACTTATGAGAAATTGCACTTGAACTAGTTTTCACGTGTGAATTTATTTATCAAAGGACAATGCATAGATGGAAGCTTTTGTAAGCCTATGAGCGCTTTTTATAGACTTGTGGATATGTCTGGCCAGTTGTACTTGCATTCACTTGTGTGCTCATGTATGCCTTAATGCTCGTATGTGCTCATGTCTGCTCTTATTGCTCATGTAGCTTTTGTTTACTTCTATATGATATATGCATCTTGTGTGCCCATGATATCGCTACATTAGTGTTATAATGTGGATATATCACACTACACAAATTCCTTGCTCTGTCAGATTTACATTGCTAGTCTTCCCCGTGCTATCATGAAAGATTCTAGGTAAGTGTAACTACTTCATGGTAGGGTGGAAACACATTCTGACAATGTTCTCGCCCATGATGTGCTTGAGGGAGACAGATGTCAAAAGTTCCTATCATGGTGGCCTTCATGTTTTGTACTCATTGTATTCAACTTGGTGGTCTATTGTAAAGGTATTTGTTTCCTTATGTTTAGCCTTGTTATTGGCTTATGAATCTTTATGTTGAAATATAATTTCAAGTCTCCGCTAGTGTATGTTGAATACGTGGCATTAATTTTATGCTTGACAATGTGTATTTTGTGGATTATGCTAACTTAGTATTATGATGGTCTTTACAAGTTACAAGTTTCAACAGTTTCTATGATAAGACTAGAATAAAGAGCATTTATAAATGAGAAGATGAAAGATCTTCAATATGTTTCAACGTTAAACAGTTAAAACTTAAAAGTATATTTGCCCACATGAAAGAACAGATATATAGCAGTTTCGAAGATAATAGTTAGAATAGAGTATAACAATGGACTACACTCTACATAATGCTTTTAGCAAGCTTCTAGAATTCTCAAACTAAAGAGGCTCCAAAGAAGCTACAAACAGAAATTCGTTTAAAGACGAAACAAAAACTGATTGGCATTCTGATGAACAATAAAAGGATGTCCAACCCAAAGTGGGAAACCTGAGTCCTGTCAGAAAAGATTAGAAAGAATCCATGAGACCACCAAGATGACTTAAAATAGTCTATAAGTGATCCAAATATCCAACAGAAAGGTCCCATTACCAAAGTAAACAGAGTTGAGGATGTGGGAGCTCTAGAATGGACAAACTCAGTCTACTCGGAATCATTAGAAGAGGAGTCTCACTCGTCAGCAACTGTAAAGGCACTGATACAAGAACTAATGATGTCCCCTGTAGAAAGCCCCAGGCTAAGAGATCCTTGTTGGATGACCCTAAGGAGGCATGAAGTGTGTTGCCCAGAACTCTGTCTCTGTCAGAGAATAAATGTAATAAGTGCCATGAGCATTTTAAACAAGAAAGAAGCCAGAGTGAATTTGATAAAGAAGAATGCTCAATAAGATGGCAAGAAGACCCTTGAGCAGAGTAGAATAAAAGTTTTTTGAATGGATGAAGCCAAAGAAGATAAAAGTAAGGTACACAATTATGTGAGGAGATTCGGGAGACGTAAGCAAAGAGCAGCATTTTCCCTCTTTGCTAAAATAAATATGGAAAAGACGGAGCTCTCAAATTGTGAAAGTTGTAACATAGATGACTGAGAAAATATCAGAAACAAGTTGGCAACCTGTTGTGACGTTTTCACACATCGCCCCATTGCAAATGGGGACCCTTACTTTTTTTTTGCTTTTTAGGGTTTGTTCTTTGGGTTTTTTTAGGGTTTTGTTAGCTAGCCTTTGCATTTTGAGTGTCGCCCAAGTGATCACATGGATAAGCAAGTCCGGCTTGAGTGACGTCCTGATCCAGAAATTTGGCTAAGTCTGGAATGTCCTGATCCTGAAATTTGACTAAGTCTGGAAACTGAAAAACCTCAAAAAGCTAGATTTTGGAATATAACTCCTGGAGGTCCGAAACCACTCTCAAACATCCTGAAAGTATATATGGAATATAACTTAAAGTATAAGTTCTTTCTTATACTTAAATGTTATATTCCATAAAAGTTATCCTGATAGAGAGTTCGAAAAGTCAAATTTCGCTCCTGTCCTTCACTGAGGATCCAGAGCGAATTTCGCTCCTGTCCCTCTCAGGAGGACCAAGGCAAAGCGCTCCTGTCCCTCACCAAGGGACCAGGGCGATAATACTTATTAGAGCCATTCCTGATCGTGTTTGGACGAATTGAGACATCAAAGGCATGGTGAAGGACGAAATGAGCATGATAGAGCATCCAGACTTGATCAAAAGCAATGAAATGATGAAGTTTTTGCCTAAAAGGTCAAATTCGCTCCTGTCCCTCACTGAGGGACCAGAGCGATTTTATTCATATGCACATTTTTAGACTTTGTTTGGACATTAACTTTTATTCATAGCATGAGGCAGGATGATATCTTCCCTAGCAAAGACATTTCATGGTGAAAAGTGAAGCATTTGGGCCTGGAGGGCAAAAATCGCTCCTATCCCTCACTGAAGGACCGGAGCTTGAAATCCAAAATTTCCTTGTCCTTGAAAGATTTGAACGATTTGACGACTTGAGGAGAACCAAGGAAGTGCTTTTTACCAGTTGAATATAATTTGAAGGCACAAACATGAGGAAAAATAGACCAAAATGCAAAATCGCTCTTGTCCCTTAGTCAGGGACCAGGGCGAAATCCATTGTAGCTCCCGTCCCTCTCCCAGGGACCAGAGCGAAATTCTTCATAAGGTAAAATTCAGGCAAAAGCAAGCAAGCTTTAAGTTTGAAGGCAAGAAAGGAGGGTGAAACTAGACCGTTGAAGATAAATTTGGAAGTTGGCAAAGTGTAGTTGAGCTTGAAAGTATAAATTCGCTCCTGTCCCTCAGGCAGGGACCAGAGCGAAATCTTCATGAAAGCTTAGATTTTGAATGTTGATCATGTTTCAAGTGTCCAAAGGGGACCAAGGGACTTCATTTTACACGATGAAAGCAATGGCAAGTTGATGAAAGCAAGCATGAGCCCAGGACATTGAAGTTCGCTCCTGTCCCTCAGTCAGGGACCAAGGCGATATCCACCATATTTGCCAATTCATTCAAAATTCATGCCAAGTCAAGATTGTACATGGTTGGCGTCTTAAGATGATGATATGCAAAGGTTTCAAGTGTCAAAAGACTATCAATTTGAACAAGGAAGCTATATCGCTCCTGTCCCTCATCAAGGGACCAGGGCGATTTTCATTAAATCATTCGTTTTCCTTCAAGATCACGTCAAAGTCAAGGTTCGCAAGATCAAGGATATCATTTGCAAGGTGATGAACAAGGAGTAAAGCTTGAGAGATAGCAAATGTTGGCCAGAGCATGAAGTTCGCTCCTGTCCCTCACCAAGCGACCAGGGCGATATCCACCTTAGAGGGCATTCATCCACCAAATCAAGACGATCAAGCTCGAGTTTTTTGGCAAACATGCCAGTCTCAACGTGAGGATGGAGGTTTTGAACATAAAAGGCAAGAGAATCAAGACTAAACATCAAATTCGCTCCTGTCCCTTAGTCAGGGACCAGAGCGATAGGTTTGTGTCCTTACCTCTTCCAAATTTGGCGCTAAAACATTCTTTAGATTTTATTAAATGCTAGGAAAAAATAGATAAATTTGAAATCCAATTAAAGTTAGCATTTAACATTAGCGCATGGGTCTTTATTAATTAATTTTTGCCTTTTAAAAATCGAGTTTATTTAAAATTATAGGCATTAAATTAATTAATTATAAATAAAAATGGGGCACTTGATTTAAAATTTGTTTCATTTTACAAAGGTCGGCCTTTAAGTTTATTTTAAATTTGCCTTATTCACCAAAGTCGGCCTAGGGTCAATGTGAAGGTGAGCGCCTATAAAGGGAGGTGTTTATTTCATTTTCAAATCATCATTTTATCCTCTTTCATATGCAATTTTGGAGAAGACAAGGTGCGAAATTATCATCAAAGAGGAGTGCGTGTTTGTTTCAAGTAAGGCGAATTTGTTATCTTCAAGACATTGAAGACTCCTCCCCCAAGGTGGCGAATTGCTAAAGTGGACGTTCATTTGGAGAGAGATCACGTTGAAGCCATCAAATTTTGATTTGTGCCTAGGCGAATTCCTTTGTTTTGCATTTTTAGAGTTAGTTCTCAAGTAAGGTATGACAAGATCCCTTGTTTTAATTTCGAATTTTGATCGTCATAGCCTTAAATTTTGAAATTTTGAATTCTAATAGCTCAATCGTCGTTTAGGAAATGATAACTCAAGGACTTATTATGAAGTTTCCTAAATTTAATCTCTAATCTAGTTATTCATTGCAAAATCATGTTGCTAATTTTGAAATGTTGTGTAGGCATCAAATGGAGATCTCATCAAGGAAAATCAAGCCGGATCAAGGACGGTCTTCGCCGGGACGATCAAGCCAGGACAAGGGCGACCTCTTCCAAATCCAGCATTCCAAGGCAAGGTACATCAATCGTCTTGCACATCAAGGACAAAAGGAGTTAGAACAAGAGTTAATTAAAGATAGCCTCTCAACGACATCAAATTGAATATCTAGCAAGCTACAAGTGTCAGATGAGGTGGCATCCCAGTCATCACTCCTCCAGTCAGTGTGGTCCACCTCAGCATGTCCAGATTCAATGTACCTAACTCATGGAAGGTGGCACAAACTCCGATGTACCTACCCCAGCTATCCATTGGTCGATTTTTCCAGAGAGGACAAGTGTCCAAGCAATACAATTTTATCATTGGTCAAGCATTAAATATTATGTAATGGTTGTAACAAACCCTAATTAGGGTTTTCATTGTAAAATCTTGGCCATTGATCTCGAATTGATCTAAGCCATCGAATTGTATTGTGGGCACTATATAAGCCCTGGCATTTCATTTTGTAAAGGCTAATTAGCAATAGTTAGATAATAGTTAGAGAGAGTTGTAAATAATAGAAAGCAGTTAGTAGATAGAGAGTAGTTAGAAATCGATAGAATAGTAATTAGAGTAGAATAGGAGGACAAGGCAAGAAATTGTTGCCATTGATTGTAAACAAACTCCATTTTCATTGAAGTAATGGTGAAGTGTGTCGTTTCTTGCAATTTGCATGGTTTCTTGTTGAGTCTTCAATCCTAGATGGTAGATGATTAGATGAATGGAGGAAATGTGATTGATTAATGGTGGAATTCGTATATCCATACTACTAGCAGTTTGTTGATTGCAGACTTGCCTTGTGTAGTCAACTGGAATCATTCAGCTTAAGCTCAATTTCAATTTGTCGCTTCTTCATTGATATGCATCAACTTGATGGTGTCTATGCCTGCGGTGATGATTTGAACATCATAAAGCTTCCCTTAGAAGATCGCACTAGCCTTGTGGAGATGGTCCATTGATGTCAAAACAAGACCTAGTTAGAGTTTCATCAAAAATCAAATCATTGCTCCTACATTCTTAGTATTAGGATTAGATCTTCTCTTCGCCCTCATCCTTTTTCCATTTTTTCAAATCTAAGCCAGTAAGAGCCTGTGTTCCAGCAAAGCAGATCGGAAGTTCAATCATCAGATGTAAGTCCCCTTGTGATTCCAGCAAATCACATCATACCACTGGAGTTTATCCACACGTAGAGACCCTACTAACCAGAACATTGGAGTCATCCTAACTGATCCTTCATGCGAATCTTCAGCAGTTAGAGACTTTATTCAAGAGAGGATAAGATGCCTTTAGGTATTTTATTCTGTGTATGATGGTGTACAAAATACACGTCAACACAACCTTTGAAAGACTAAAGACCAGCAGTCTGAGAGGCAAACTAGTACTGAACCAGCACAAAAGATGTTCACTCTTGGATCTGGATTTCAGCCACTCATGAATACTTTTTTCATAAAAAAGATGACAAATGTGGAGATAGAGGAGGTAGCTTATTGTATTCAGCACTTGAAAGTGGAGAGTGAGGAAAATAAGAAGAAAATTTTCAAGAGGGGGCTGATAACAAGCAAAAGGGGTAAGAACCAATGGTTTTCAATAGGACTGAAGTGTTGCTCCAACAGGTCATTGAGCTAGAGAAGATCATCAACACAGAATGTAACAAAATTATAAATAAGCTGAATGACATGGTGACAAAACCATAAAAAGTCCTTGTGGAAGAAATCTAATTATTGGAGAGTATTCATGATCTTCTGTGATTCACAATCTAAACATTGGAGAGTATTCATAAGCTTCTGTGATTCACCTGTAGAATTGTAGAGAACTTCGGCAATTTCCTTTGCCAGAAATTCTAGATGCAATTCTACAGAGAGAAGGGAGCTGAAAGTAGAGAAATGGTACAAATGCAACCATGGCTAAGAAAGGGCAAGTCGAGCCTTCAGCCTGCTTTAATTAAGTATTTTGTTATGTTTTGTCTGAATTAGATGGTCTTCTTCCCCATTGAATGCTTGTGTCGATTTTATAGGTGATCTCCAGTGGCAACCTTGGTTTCTATCATTTTGTACTTCAATTTTCTCTCATTGTTTAGATAAAAAACTCTATTCACAAAAAAAGATATAACTGAAATGATACACACATACAACAATGTGCAGCCATTATTTGGGTTGGCTTCTGTAATGTTGGAACCCAATCATCAAAATGTATCCTCAACTTTTCATATGAAGTTCTGCTATATGCTAATTGCATTCTGCAAACAGGATTTGCTTTCAGCTTTGGAACTCTCTTTGGGCCAACTAATGTGATTCTAAGAAGAAATAAAATGCTCCAAGTATACTCAGAAAGCTAAAGAATTGACTGAAGCCACTGAATAAAGACAAATGCTGTATCATAACCTAAGCTACAGGAAAGATCATATACCATCATGAGTAAGGTCATTGAAAAATGACATGATATCTATCTTTAAATATTGTGGTTCAACTGTTGCAGCAAATTTTCCCAAGTTCGATGCAGCAGATCGCCTGACCATTGGCATATCATCCTGGCAAATTTGACCATATATGGACCGTAATTCTGCCTTTAACAGTTCCGATGCACTTGGGTATGCAATATGAAAAAGCCCACATGCAGAAACACGTGCTGTGAACCATTCACCAGCAGCAAGCCTCTACATACAGGAAAAACAGGATTCAGCAACCACCAAGAATATAGCATAAGACATCAAGAATTTGTTTTGGAAAATAATGTTAGCAAAATTAGAAAAGTTATAACATATAATGTAAAATTAGTAAAGTTATAACATATAATGCAAAATTAGAAAAGTTATAACATATGATGCAAAATTAAATATCTTTGGTGATAAAAAGCCATTAAAAAATATTTAAAATAAGGAAGAGCAAATGAAAAATTAGAAAAGTATGATAATCTAGCCCATCCTTTTAAAAAAGAAGTGCTGGCAAAATTAGCAAATAGAAAATATAACAGCAGCTTGATAATTCACTGGAAATGAATTGCATTGCTTATATTTTTAAAGATTGACGTTGTCAGTGCAACAGTATACCAGTTGGCTCAAAAATAAGTCAATAGAATGCAAAGCTGTTCGCTGTATTGTTTATTTCAACTACAGTTGCATAGGCAAAGATTCCAAAAAGTTCTACTGCATTTGTGTTCAATCTTGCCAACAACTGCTCATCAAAACCCCCAATTTCCCTGGTGTCATGATTACAAAACCTAGCACACACAAGCACTAGTTCTGCACTTTGGGCAGACCCAAGGAAGGCAGTCACTTGTAAATACCTGCACACACAAACCTTTGGGCCAATATATCCCCTTTCTCTTCTTTTTCTTTCAAATTTGCCCTTGTATGCCAATATCGCCAAATTTCATATAACAGGTATTAGATAATGCATTTTGTAGATGACATGGAGGAGAGGTACCTTGATACTAGTAATTTGTCTCAACTAACTCCGAAGAAATTAGCTTGACAAACTAGGTTATCAAAAATGTAGCGTGTTTTTATTCTTATGGGAAAAGGCAATGATCAGAAGCAGCACAGCGCATGCTAACATAGGAAGGAGCAACACAATGATGGAGGCAGAGAAAGGGCAGTGAAGAAGTGACAGACTACAGACTGGAAGATAAAAGATGCAGAAGATGATATGGGTGACCTTAGGTGTGGATTTCTTTCACCCTCCAAAACCCTGTGGCAGCCATGTAGACTATTATGCTTTCAGCTGCTGGCTCCTCTAGCCCTAAGATTTACATGAATCACAAAAATTCAAACCCTGTCCATGTTTGCAATTATTTTTTCAAAGGCATATTCTAATTTATAAACCAACTCAATCTCCAATCCTAGGGGATAAAAGATGAGCTGAAGCAAATTGATTGCATCTGGCGACAATTTTAGTCAACACTCCTATCCCTGATCCTCACATCCCTCCTCCACAACCAAACATATCTCCTCTCCTCTCCCTAGGTGACACAATGGTGATTTTAGCTACCAAATTCTCTTTATTTTCACGTCTCGGAAAATTGTATTAATCTATGTTACTAGGTCCCTCTACTAGGTTCACCTAGGGTCCCATCTAGGGTGCCCAAGCGGACCTTGGGCAAACCCAAGGGGACACATGGCACTTGAGCGCTGAAAAACAAAAGAAAACACTTTTTTTGTATTTTTTTAAACTATAAATACTCTCAATAAAACAATTTTGCCCTAACGTGCGAGCATATCACTTGTGTTCTTTCATTTCACAAACACATTGGACCAGAAGAGCATTTTATGCCTCCGAGCTGCTATTGTTGAATTTTGAAGGTTGCTTCATTTTTCTTGTAAGGTAAGGGCTAGAGGAGAGTTAAACCTACACCAATAGGGGAGAAACAGTTGTAAAAGAAAATTTAGCTCAAATAGAAACTTCCACATAGGTTAAATATGAACATGTGGAAAGAGTTCAAGTGGTTCAAGTTATTCTATTATGCATTTTACTTTTGGTATTGTAGCATCGTAAATTGTACACCTTATTAGTGTATCTAATTTCACACTCTCCTAGCACTCATTTTAGTACTTCCTATTCCTCTATGCATTATAGGACCTTTATTGTAATTAATTAATATTTAATTCAATGTTATGAGTCTTATTCCACTTTATTACATCATCACACTATTATTTGTGCCCTTAATTCTAGGTGTGCCCTTTATCTTTTACTCTCCTGATTTATCCTTAATCCTACCCCAATTTCAACTTCCAAAACATATTTTGCATATCTATAAATCATGTTTTGAGCCACCGAGCTGGAATTAGCATTAGAATCCTGATATCTTGCATCCCCAAAAATTCGGGATAAAGTTGTCGAGACCAAGACAGTCACACCCTCTTGGTCCCACAATTTTTGCCCTGAATTTTGTGAGGATAATAAGGCGGTCCTACCCTAGTCAAATTGAGCTCCGTGCGAAAAATACACTAAATCTAAGTCGGCCTTAAAGTGATTTTAATTACTGGGGATGATCCCACACCGCAACACTATGTTGCGATCCTTGCCTAGGTGAGGTCTGGGGTTCGAAACTCCGCATGCTTATGCTGCTTTGAACCCTGTGGATGGCAAATGTGTGTTTTTTCCCTGCAGGTATCACGTGGCCATTAGGTGGCACTTTGTGAGTGGTTCACCGTCTGCGGAGGTTGGTTGTTGGTTGGAGCGCCTGCCCTGATGTCATTGGTTGTTGTGTCCTTCACCTGCCCCCGTGTACTGATGATCCCGTGCTTTCCTTGGTAGCGTCTGGAGGTTGTAAAAACAACCATGTTTGCCTTGCCCTATGGTGTGCCACAGAGGTTCACAGATGGTGCCACGATTGGTGTGGCTTGGAGAGTACCAGGTGTGCCACGGTGGATGCAGAGTTGCCACGTTGTCTGCAATCTACAGAGGATGCGTTGGGTGACTGCCCCTATGCAGTGGTGACCATGCTATGCCCGACACAATCAATAACATGTGCGCAGGATGGTGGGCAATCTGCGGGGGTGGTATGAAGGTGGGTGTGTCTTGGAGAGATAAGTTGTGCACGCTAAGTGAAGGGATAAGGTGTGCGCGATTATGGAGAGATAAGGATAAGGACATTAATGGAGAGATAAGGATTGGAGTGATAAGGAGATTAATGGAGAGATAAGGATTGGAGCAATAAGGTGTGTATGGAGGGATAAGAAGAGATGAAATTGGCACAAGGAGATATAAGGTGTATATCTGAGGATGAGGCCCCTCAAAAATGTGGTCTCACTGGTTAGTTGCTCCAGTCAAAAGCAAAACTAGTTCATAGCTCCAATCAAAGGCGATTCGGCTTCAGCCCCTTACCGATCAAATAAAAAGTGATTTTAATTATGAAATCCCTATATAAGGCATCCCTCTCAATTCATTTCAACATCTAGAATATCTATCATTATTGCATTCCATCACTCCAATTCAAGAGCAATTCTTCTTCCTCGAGAGCAAACTTAATTCAACGAGCAGCAAACTACATCAGAACATCTTCATATCATGTTTCAATTACGATTTCATGATGGATTTTATAAAATTTATCATGTTATTGCATCATACCATGGAAGACTTATCCTAACAGCATTGCATCACTTATTGAAGGAATAATCATCTACATTCAAGCATTTCAATTTCAGATCTAGCCTTGCCCTCAAAAGGCAAGCTTTCCAATTCAATTCAAGTTCAATTTCTATTTCAATCAAGGTTAATTCCAAAACCAAAGTTTGAACTAGGCAAACCCCTATCCACAACACCCTTTCTTTCCTCTTATGTGCAGCTACAGGTACTCAGTGGGAGCCATGAAGATTGAAAAAATGACCAAGACTCAAAAGCGAAGCACCTAGCCAAATTTCATCAGAAAGTGCCTAAACCAAGCGCTCAGAGCGCCATGGTCTTGGACTAGGGCATTCTGAGCGCCATGGTCCTCCCAAAATAGGTCCAAATTTGATTGGGAGCGTTTACAAGCGTCTTAGAGACCCAATTTCAGACCCATGTTCAAAGATTCAACCATTTGGACAAGATATGCCTCAAACACCATCATTACATCAATTTCAGCTCAATTATTAACAAAAGGTGCACTTTTGGATTTCCTTTTCATTCCCATACATGTTTTGAAGTTTCTATTTCAGTATTAGGTAGCATAATCAGTCCAAGTTGCTAGTTCATGTACATACCTTCTTATCCTAGATTTGGCATTCAATTTACATCCTTTCAATTACATTTTAAACTCAAATAAAAGGAATAGAATCCAATTAGTATTCAACCCTCTTCCTGATAGAATTGAGGTTGGATATATTGAGTTCACTTTCCTTTTAATGTGATGTATGTGAAAGTTAGGTTGTTTCCTAGTTTATAAAGCTTAACTTGTGAAACCCTAACTTTTTCCTAGCTTATAGGTGTAAAAGTAAAAGTGTTTTATTTGGCTAAAATAAGTCTAAATAAAGTGTAAAAAAACATTTGGACTTATCTTCTATCTCGTCCTTATAAGTGACAAGGATGCTTTTGTAAATAAACCTAATTTTTGGAAGATCAGATTTTTAGCCATATTAGCATAAAGATAGCAAGCAAAAAGATCGTAACATATTGAGTACATTGAATTTCCATGCAACTGTGAGTTGTATCAATTGTGGTAGCTGCCTTGTAAGTTTTTTGAAGGAACAAAAGACTTATTTGAAGGTGTAATTATCAAAGTTACCCCAAGTTTCCGGGACGGGGACGGCAGGGGACACCGGGACGCGTTTCCGGGACGGCAAATTTTTTTGCCAAATTTGGGGACGGCAAAGGGGACGGCTATATAAAATATAGGAAAAATTTAAAATATATAGGAAAATTTCAAAATTCTGAATGTTCATATGAAAACATGGATAAAGCATGCATACATACATTATATTCATATGAAAACAATAAAACATGGATATAGCATGTGTATGATACTATGAAAAGTTGAAAACATTTTAGAATGTAAATTCTGAACATACAACATTGTTAATACTCAATAGACAATATGCAATTATGCATTCATAAATCAGAATTTCAATTCATTCACATTGTCAATATGCATATCAATAGACTCAGAGGTTAAATTTTCCCTACTTCTATCAACGCAGTTTCCCCCCATATTTTTCAACGGGGATTTGGGGGCAGCGCCCCCAAGGTGGGGTCAAGGGGCATCGCCCCTTGCAAGGCCAAAAAAACTTATTCTTTAATAAAGGCGTTGGGTGTTATTTTTCTATTGACTCGCCAAGTTTGGCAATTTTCTAATCTCTGTGTCAAAATGCCCAAAGGCTACACTGCTGCCATATAGTTTCATTGTCAAAATTATGAATTAAATTAATAAATTTAAAATTTAATTAATGTTATCTTTTATATTTTTTATTATTAATAACAATTTGAATTAATAAGGGGCCTATATTAGAAAATTTCAATAAAAAATTGAAAATACAACTTTTTTAATTTTTTAAATATTTTTTAAGGGCCTTAGAATGGGGGACGTCTGGCTGTCCCTGGGACGGATTGGGGATGTCCCAGCCGTCACCGGGACGTACGGACGTCCCCTGGCCATCCCCAAGTCCCCGAAACATCCCCGAGACGGGGACGGGGGTTTTCAGGTTGGGGACGCATCCCCGGGTAACTCTGGTAATTATTTGTGTATGCTTCCACATTTTGAAGTTTTGATTGTTGTGTGATTAATGCAATGTTAAGAGTATAATTTTGTTTATCAACATTAGGCTAGCCATCTTGCTCGAAATTTTCTTCACAATGTTGAGTGAATCTTTAATTTTTTCCAAGTTCTTGATAAAAAGATTGATGTTTCTTTTTAAAAAAATTGAATTTTGATGCATAATAAGGGGTTATAATGTTTTCAATTTTTTTTAAGTTGGTAGGGTTGTAAGTTTATATTTTTTCTTGTTTTATGTTCATAGAATGGCTCGTAGTTTTAGTTTAATTGCCCCCAATGCAGAGAGTTCATTAAAATTTGACATAGCATCACCTCTTTTAGCAACATACAAAAATGATTGAACAACTTCTTAGTGGTGGGGATTATTGTTAGTATTGTAGCCAATGTGGAACTAAGTATAAGAGCTCGAATGAAAGCTCACCTATGCACTATTACTGACTTGTGAATAAGGGTTTGTCAAGACCAAAGTGAAAAAAGGTTGCCAAAGCAACTAATAATGGGGTATATTAAAGAACAAAAGGATACCGACATGATAAGTAGTAGACCAAAGGAAAGAGCATATCCTCTTGTCAAGAAAGGCTTGCAAAAACCTCCTAGTGGCTTATCACAACCAGTGGCCTATATGATTTCAAGCTAATTGCCACCATAAAGAAGAGGATGCCCCCTTTCTTTCACATAAAGAGAATCATTGGAAAAGGCCTTCAAGAATGAAGTGACGAGATTGCCTATTGCATGTATGGCAAAGGGCTTCCTTTTAACCTTGTTTGATCACCATGTTGGTAGGACAATGCCAATGCACCTACTGATTAGGTTAGTCCCAAGTATTAAAAAATGTGAAACACCTTATTGGCAAAGGAACAAGCTTTACTAGAGACATCATTGATAGCAATCAAGGATAAATCACTCAAAACAATGTCCATTATTTCTAATGGATGGAAAATGCCAAAAACAGACCATTGATCAATGTCAATGCAATGTCCCCTTAAGGAGCAAGTGAAGAATGCAACTTTCATTGCCAATA
This sequence comes from Cryptomeria japonica, assembly GCF_030272615.1. Lineage (NCBI taxonomy): Eukaryota > Viridiplantae > Streptophyta > Pinopsida > Cupressales > Cupressaceae > Cryptomeria > Cryptomeria japonica. The sequence continues at coordinate 16,283,277 of NC_081405.1, forward strand.
TCCTCATAGAATCATTGAAATGGTGGGCTCTGAAAATATTGTCCAAGTCATAACAAGCATTAGTCAAAATTGTAAAGCAATTGATTCTATAGAAGAGGGTATGTAAGGGCAGATGTTTGGGACACCATGTGCTATCCACTCACTCAATTTACCATTGCAAAAGATTGGTATGGAGATCAAGTGTGTCAAAGAAATCTACACAAAGGTTGAGGTGATTCAATTGTTTGTGACAATCATCATGTCACAAAGCATCTTCAAGAGCTCCAACTTGGAGAAAAAAAAAATTGTATTTTTTTAATTATTGATGTGTGACATGTCTTATATCTTTTAATATTTTAATTTGTTATTTTACACCATGTTAGGTTGGTGGAACTCGATTTCTTTAGACGATTTGAAAACACATGAGACACATTGAGCACTATGGTTATCAATAGTCTTTGGAGTGTATAGAGGCAATCGAGTATAAAGGGTGCCCAAAAAGCCAAAGCATTGATCCTAGTTGATGAGTGATGGGCTCATGTTGAATATGTTTTAAGTTTCACTAAAAACATTATCAACATAATTAAAAATGTTGATATGGATCGCCCATGTTTGGGTGAACTTCTGAAGGCATAGACTCCAGGGCTGAAAAAATAAGAACCATAATAGAAGCCAAGGAGCATGACTCAACAAATGAATTTTTCAAAAGAGTGCAAGAGATCGTTGTTGACTATTGGAACAAGATGACCACACCCCTGCATCTCCTATTATTTGCTTTGTCCCCAACGTATGATGACAAAAATATACTTTCCTTGCCAAGAAGGGTGGCACCATATAGGGATGAAGAGGTTGTTGCTGACTACACAATTGCATTTAGAAGAATATTCCCAAATGTAGATATACAAAGTGATTTCTTGAGTGAGTTTGACCACTTCATATCTTCTAGGAATCATGAATGGTGGTACATACATGGCCAAGACTCTATTCCCTTGCAGCCTCTTGCAACAATAATTCTCTCATAAGTATACACCTCTTTATTTCTTAGCTTTCTCATTTTTCATTTGCTGCTATACATTGTAATTTAAGTTTTGTAATTGTAATTGTTGTATGCAAATTCAATAAGTTGAGAGTTCTTTTCAACTAAGCAGAATTAGAGTACATATTGCATCCACCAAGTTAAGCGCACTTAATTGTGTGCAAAAAAAATTGAGGAATCATTGTACACTTCAACTTGCATCTCTTGTTACATAAGACACCTAATTACAATGAGGTGGTGACAAAGGAATTGGGATTTAACTCCTAAATGTGCCAACTTCGACACTACAGTTACACAGCTTGTTGAAGTCTCTATAGATGAGGCAACTTTTGCACATGACATGACTAGAGGGATTAGCACTACAGTTGATAGTGGTTCAAATGAAATTGAACCAAATGTTGACTTTGCTACTTTTGATAAAGAGCAATATGAGGATTATATAATATTGATTGTAATTTTCATTGTGTATTGACATTTGACAAATCACTAAATTATGATTTTAAGAGTATTTTCATTTTTGCAAATTATGAGATATTTAAATATTATTGGCAATTATGAGTATCATTATTTTTATATTTTATAGTTTTACATTTTTAATATATATATATATATATACATAGCCAAACCCTATCCCTACCCAAGGAAAAAAAAGCTCGTACTGTCATAATGATTATCCATATCAAAACTGGCAACTTAGGTATGAATGCAATTGCAAATGATATTGGGGAAAGGCCCCTATTCAAGAATTTATATCTTGGACAAAAATCACCAAGGGAAACATGGAGGCTCCACTTGTAGAGATCCTAGAATGCAATTATTTTCTATTGCAATTTCAGTCAACTAAAGATTGCAGGTGGGTTCAACAACACACCCCTAGTTTTATGTAAAAGATGGTTTATTCATGGCCCTGTGGGCCCCATTCTTCAATCCAACGGTGGTCATATCCAAAATTCCAATTTGTCTTTGACACTATAATCCCCCTCTAGTAATGAGAGACTTAAGACCCATTCAAAATGTGATACACCAAGTGGATGAGTTTGGGAAAATGGATGTAGAGCAGGATGATTCAAAGTGTACGTTTGTGAGAGTGTGCACTATAATCGACATTTCAAAGCCTATCATAAAAACTCTCAAAATTCACTCCTCGCAAACCAATTTTGAACTTTGAAGGGTTGCCTATGAGGTGCTTTGAATGTAATATAATTGAGCATAAAATTGATTCAAAACCAAATTCTCCCTTGGTTATCAATTTGTAATCTCAAGAAATGGGTTAGGAAATTGGGCATCCTAAAAAATGATTTTGTTTGGTGAAATCACAACAATTTCTTTAAGAAAACTTAACCTCCCATCTCCTCGCCCATGGATATGAACACTAGCTTACATCTTTTATTTGTACCCACATAAGCATTACAAAATGAAAAGCATCCTACAACACATATTTGTTTTCCAAGGATGAAGAGACTTAGCATTGTTTGGAACAGGTTCTTGAGGACAAGGATCAATTCCTCCACTCACTTAGAAGAGTAGTCTTAGAGATGAGTGACTTCCCTAGGGACAAAGATGATTTGTATTTCATCATTGGCACAACAAAAATCTTCTAAACAGTGAGCAAAATTTACAAACCAAACTGCAAGACTACATGCAAGCAAAAAGGAAGGTAGACTAACTGAAAAATTATGAGCAGAAGCTTGTGACTGAGTTGATGGTGGAGCACATTGGACCATGGGTGATATCCTGCCCAAAAGCAAGAGAAGCGAATTTCAAAGCACTTGTGAGGAAATATGCCTTGGCATGGATCATATACATGTTTCTAACTGCAACTGGATTCTTACAACTGGAGTAATTTCATTGAACAATTTTGTCTCCTTTTTCTATGACTTAGATAGGTATCCTAGGCAAGTTCTCTAGACTTCAGCAACTTCTCCTTTGTAAAGGACTAAGTCCTCTCAGTTTATATTTTTTATTATTTTTTACTATGGGATAGGCCCCAACCACTTCAATGATTGATCAAAAAATGTAGTGTTTTGTGCTTTTCTAGGATTTACTAGAAAAAAAAATTAACAGGCACTTTACCCAAAAACCCTAGTTTCCTTTTGGATCCAAAATCTTGTAAACCCTAGCTTCCCTTTAAAAACCCTAACTTATTTTTCTTGAGAAAAAAACAAGGTATTAGAGTAAACCTACATTGCTGAATTGGGTACGTGGGTATGAAACATTGGTACAGCAGAAATTTCTTGGGGGGTTGGGTATGTTCTCAGTACATCCATACAAAAATAATGTGTGTGTGTGTGTGTGCATCAAAATTCGAAAACTCGAACTCAGACTCGGACTTGCCACGGACTCGTGGAAGGACTCGGCAAGGACTTGGCAAAAAAAACCATGGTTTTACCAAAAAACAAAAAGAAATTAATGTATTTAGAGAACATAAGAACCATAATTGAAACATTACACGTCACAACAATCCTATGATCTCCAAACACTTAATATTTGAAATTTCATCATTCATACTCATAGTTTCAAACTTTAAAATGTATAATAGTAGCATAAGTTTATAAATGTTTACAAAATTACATATAATGATATGTCCAAATGTGAGAACAGAGAAACAACAATGAACATACTAAAGAGAAGACTACATCTTCCTCTTCCCAGCTCTAGTGAAAACCAGGGGAGAGAGAGAACTAGAGGGTCTAGTTCTAGGAGTCTAGTGAAAACCAGGGGAGAGAGAGAACTAGAGGGTCTAGTTCTAGGAGTCCGATGTGGCTTCTCCAACTCGCCAAAATTAGGTTGAGGGTAGCACAACTTGCTAGGGTCTGAGGGTGAGAGAGAGGGGGGTAGAGAGATAGGTCTAGATCTTGGGGGAGAGAGCAGAGAGTGAGATAGAGAGTGGTAGAGAGAGGGGATAGAGTAAGAGTGATAGGGAGATTGATAGGTCTAAAATTCGGGGCAGATAAAGTGAGTGAGATAGAGAGAGCAAGAGAATGCTAATAGGAGCCTATTGATTACTGAAATTTGACTATCTGAAAATTTTAAAGATCTTCTAAAACCTAGAATTTGCATTATAACTCCTAGAGATCTGAAACCACTCTCAAACATCCTGCCAATATATACATGAAATATAACTTAGAGTATAAGAATACTTAAATGTTATATTTCATGTATATATTTTGATGGAGAGAATGAGACTGACTTGAAAAAAAAAAATTAGATAATTTTTTGACGTGTTTCCTCTCCTTCTTCAAACCCTACAAACCTGTTTTTAGCAAGTAAGAATGCCAAATGAGTGAAAAATGATTAAAAAAAAAAACACTTTAAAACATGGCTGGGCGTACATGCTAGGCGACGCGAGTCTCTGTAAAAAACTCGCAAGACTGTGTAAAAAACTCGCGAGTCTTTTGTTAAGACTCGCCAGGACTCGGCTTGTGAGTCCTTGGCGAGTCGACTCGACCTGCCAATGGACTCGCGAGTCCTTGGCGAGTCCCACAAGTCTTAAAACTATGGTATGCATACATATATATATATATATATATACAGCAAAAAAATAGAATTAAGTTTAGAATGTCATATACCAATACATATGCTAAACAAAACCATTACAAATTTCAAATGTTGAAATATAACATACTAATTTAAATTCAGTTTTCAATATCAGAAAGATCAAACTAGAATCTCATGATAGATAGGTTCTGAGTTTACTAATCAGCACTGTAGGTCTTAAGAATATCAAAATGATAAAACTAGAATCACTAAAAGTTTCGGAAACATTTCGGCATCTAAAAACACGAACCCCAGATGCACCCATAGGAGATTCGTTTCAGAATCCGATTCTGGTACGTTTCATACCTGGAAACGCCCCAAAAAAACCACAATTCAGCAACTTAGAGTAAGACAACCTACTGAACATTAATGAGACTTTTTCCTAAATTCTTTAAGCAAGTTTGAGATGAACGGCTTATCTTGGAGAACTCAAAGACCCTAGATATTTTTCTTCCACTGATTTCTCCTCTCTCACAGATTTCTCCTCTCACACAAAACAAGAAATCTATATTAAAAACTATTGCCTAAAGAAAGCATCGTCCTTTTGAACCCTATATCCTTTTTTACGAACATTGGTTGCAGCTTTTGAACATTTTCCACCTTTTTGTTGAAAAATAAACTCTTTGAAAGCCACTCTCCAAACCATGTCTAAGAGAAAACCTGACTCACTGGCAAAAAGCGGAGTACTCTATCTTCAAGTGGATGTGTTTGTCTGAAATGGGAAGGAGGAGGTTCATAACTTTTGAAACTCTCATTCCATGGGTGCCCAGAAAATACCAAGTATTTTTGTTTTTCATTTTTCAAAAGTTGTAACAAAAGTACACCTGAACCATGCTTTTTGTCAATTGGCTGGAATGGCATCTTCATCACAAGGGCACGATGGTAGACAAGGCAAACCACTCGTCCCTTTCTTAGTTTCCTTTCTTTTCATTTTTGTTCTATTTTTCTTCTCTTTTTTTTCTCGGAACTTGAGGTGACAAGACATACCTAGAATGCTTTTGTCATCTTATCCAAAGTGACAAAATGGACAAATGGATGTGCAGGCGCACTTATCACCTTCCACACGCTTTTTCCCTTTCTTTCGATTTTTCAATTTCATGACACCTTGATCAAAAGTGTGCATTGCACATGCTTTTAACCAAGCATCCAAAAGACAAAAGTGCACACCAAGCATACTTTTTCCTCTTTTCACTCAGTTTTTCAAGTTGTTTCCATTTTTTTAATTTTTTATTTTTAAATGGCTGATTCTGACCTTTACAAAAATAGTCACCCATAGGCATCACTAGATTGACATGATAAACTTGAAAAAATAGGTATGATAAGTAATGGATTTTACAAAGACGAACAGGGAGAAAAAAGGGGAATGAAAACAAGACAGACAAATAAATACATGACAAAATCGAGAAAAGTTCATAGGGATGTAAAAGACTGAAGATTTTAGTTTGGTCCTGGTCTATGTGTTCCCTAGTTTGTAGCCTTGATTAATGTAGTTTGTTGCTATCTTTTTTTGTTTTAAAATTAAAATCTATAGTTTCTTAGCATAGTATAGGTTATGTTACTTTAAAGTTTTAAACGGTTACTATCTTTTAAGTAAGACGACATGGGCTGACTCTGTACATCCAATTATATGGGCACATGCAGTTCTATAAAAAGCATGTTATAAGCTAAAGTATCCACAAAGACATAAGGAAGAGATGGATTGCTCCTGCTTTTTTTATATCAGGTTTATCATTAACAACATGTGTTCCAAAAGTTAAGTCGAGCATTGTAATATCAACGGTGCAAACATTGTCAATCTAGCAGACCTGACTGAGTGGTAAAGTTAGTTATCACTCTGAAGGCCCAGATTCAATTACTCTTACTGGCTCCATGGCCCATGGCACACAAACAGGAGCCTGGTCCCTGAATACACAGTGTGCACTTCCACTGCATTAATACAAGAAAAGCTTATACAGCAATTCCAGAGAGTAATTGAATCATGGCCTTCAGAGTGATAATGCCCTAACTTTACCACTCAGTCAGGCCTGCTAGATTGACAATGCTTGTACCGTTGATATTACAATGCTTGATTTTAGTTTTGGAGCACATGTTTTCAATGATAAACCTGATATAAAAAAAAAAGCAAGAGCAATCCATCTCTGTTGTGTGATGAGCCAAATGGATTAAAAATTTAGTCTAGGTTTTAATCTTTGCAGATGTAATCCCATTAAGCAATACAAGAGTCTGAATCCTTAACTAAGATATCCCCATCAAGCCCTTTATTAGGAAATCTGTTTACATAAAAGAGTGCATTGGAAAACATGAAATCTGTTTCTCTACAGGCACAATCTTCTGTCAGGCATGGCCGGACAGGTTTTTTGAATGAATAGGAAAATAATTTCCCCTATAAAAGGCTAAAACTTTTAACAGAAATTTTAGATTCTGTGAAAGCATGGAAGTAAACATTATATAACACACAAGATCAATTTTTTTTTAAGTATGACAGAATAAGAGATCTACAATGCCAATAGGAAAGCAATATAGACACATCAAGAAGCAAAGACCAAATTGAATAAATAAAACAACAAAAACATTCAAGTTACTTAATTGCATATAAAGATTTATTATTTATCCAATTGCATATAAAGATTTTACCTTGACAAGTGGAATAAACCAATCAATCAAATCTCCCTCCTTCATCTTAGAACCAATTCGGCATAGTGATTCAACAGCTTTATCTCTCACACATGTTTCCTCTACCGTACAAAGACTTTCCAAAGGAGGCAGCAAAACATGAGCATAGTCAACTCCACCAACATATGGAATAAAAACTCCCAATTCTTCAGCCATTATAAGTAAAACCTCATCATCGTCGTCATTGTTTTCACTCAAAAATGGTATTAATTCCTTCCTTGTCCTCTCTTCACCAAGAGCACGAGCAATTGTTGAAAGCCTTCGTGTGGAGTTTAGTCGTAACTGAATGTCTTCATTTTTAAGTTCGTCTATAAGAATAGCAATTGGATACAATGGCTCATCAATTGTAGCCATGCTATTTCACAAGATTTAGAAACTGCACAGTAAGCATTAAGTTAGAACACAGTTAAAAACTTTAAAAACACCATAGAAAAAACAAAAAATCATTGCAAGACTTCAATTTAGGAATCACGAGACTGTATAGAAAAGTCTGCAAAATGCAAAACATTCGGAGAATAATATTATATTTTAATATATGTGAAGGATCAAACTAAATAATGTCAAGGAATATCAAAAGGATCAAAATTCTCACATTTAAACATCACAAATGGCAGAATTCAATATTTTTATTTTCCTTAATGTCAGCCTTCAGGCATAAAGAAATTTCACCCATGCTAAAACACCATTTGTTGCACTACTAATTATCTATCACCCAAGGTACAACTATTTGTTTCAAGAAAGAAAAGTTGTTGTCAGAGACATTGACAAAAAATTTGGTTCACCTATAAAGATGACATAACTCTAGCATCATAAGATCATTTGATGAATAGAAATTAGAATTTTACAGACCGGACCATTAGAAAGAGAATGTAGGAATAGAAACCCCAAACATTATTGTAAGATAGTGTCAAAAAGATGGAATTTAGAAATGACATATACCAGTCACATAGGGGCAACAGCAAGCAAAATGTTATGTGCCTGAATGTCTTCCTTTAATAATTCTGAAGCTTCAAACTCTATGTATTTAATACTAAAAAAATGCTACAAGATATAATGTTATCGAGGTTAAATGGAAACGAAGGTGGTGGTTTCCCTCTACCATCTATATAGCCTTTATTACAACAAAGAAATAATGGAGAAAAGATGGATTTCTGTTGTTAAGAATTGTGTAGAGATAAAACTTCCCACAACAGATAAAAGCAATGAAATTCTATATTGGACTTTTAAGGTTATACCATCTGATTTTAATATAAAAAGACAAAAACAATTTCAAAAGGAGGCACATGCCCACAGCTAGTCATAATCTCTAACCATCCACAAATAAAGGGATAAGTCATAGAAGAGCTAATTCTAGTCATATGGATGTCAAATAGAATACTCTTCTTTCGGTTCCTTCAAACTTAATTATGATGATGCCTGTAGTATTAAAGTATTGTAATGTTCCTATAATGGTCATCTTAGTTAGTTTAGTTAGTTTCTAATTTTGGCTTCAGTTCACGATTGTTTCATTTAGAAACATCGTCTTGTAATCTCTTATAAATAGAGCCTTTCATCTCTATTTTATCCAATTAACATTTCATGGTATCAGAGCGGGTCGATGGGGTTTTATAAAGTTTGGCAAATTTTTAATAAAAATTCAGGCCTCTTGCCTGGAATTTTTTTTCCAAATTTTTTTTAATCATTTTTTAATGAAAAAAAACGTCTCTGATTTTCGAGGGTTTCCTTTTTCATGCATGAAAGGGTTTCCCGCATCCATTTTTTTTTTTGAGAGCCGAAGTCCCCTTCTGTGATTTCTAAGTCTGTTTACCAGCCCGCACAAAGGGATTTCTGTTCGGATCGTGTGTTCGAATTATTTTCTGCACATGTGTGCTTTCTTCTGTTCGTGGACCATGTTTTTTCTCTGTGTGGGCAGCACATGTTGCAAGATATCAATGTCTTTTTTTTGCAGCAGCCTCACACGTTTTTTGTAATGTTCCCTTTTGGGAAGACACTAAATCTTGCCCAATTGACTTGTAGAATTATTGCAGGTTATATATTTTCAGTCTGCTGTGGTAATTTGGACAGATTCAATTTGATGTTGTTTCCCTCTTTAAATGCACCGGGTCTGGTGTTTATATCAATCTGATTTGCTGCCTCTACTCAGATATATATATGTGCGAATGAGAATCCTTCCTATTCCGTCAGGTCTGATTTTCTGGTTATTGATTTAAGTTTTCCTCTTCTTTTCCTTTGATGTCTGCTTTATTATTGTTTGCAGATTTGCATTTGTATTTTGATCTCTTTGATAAATGTTTATATCATTCTTCCAGATTTTCTTATAAATTCTGGTTTAGGTCTGCTTTTAATGCTCCAGATATTTTGTTCTATTCCATGGATCCTTCCTTCTGAAATGAAAACTTCTCCACTTTATATCCTCTAGTGTGAGGGAGAGTCGTGCCTCTTCTTAAAGGTCACAACCTTTCACAATTACCACCCTTCGAAAGGGTCACAACCTTCCATCAGTGCTACCCCTTTGAAAGAGTCACTTCCTTATCTTCTTCCCATTTATGCTTCCTTAATTCCTTTGCTCCCTTCTTTCTTCCTTTTTTTTTTCCTTTTCTCACCAAATGAAGTTCTCCTCTCCCTTTTATATCTCATGTTTGAGGGAGTCACAACTTTTCATTTCATGCTTTTTGACCATTCATTAAACTTAACTAATTTTTAATTATATTAATTTTTATTTTTATTCTTTATTATTATTATTTATTAATAAATCCTATTTTAACAAGGGGACGTTACAGTCCGCCCTACCCAAAATTGCTTGTCCTCAAACAATGTAGGTTTCTAAGAACTGAATGAATCAACCCTTGGAGATTGGTATTTCTACTTTAATTTGGTTAACCCAACACTTGCACCATACTATGAATATTTCTTTATGTTAAAGCATGGGTGATCTTAACCTATATTTAGATGAGGATTAGAAGCATGGCACATTTCTATGACCTCAAATGCAACTTATATCTTTCTAGTTATTCACATCTCTAGAGCATTTTAAGTATGAACCAAACACGGAGCATGCACATAAAAACACGGAGTATACACATGAATATATGCAAACACGGAGCATACACATGAATATATGCAGTTATGGAGTATACAAACAAATACACATGTTGTTAGATCCCTTCAATGGCTTTAACCCTATCTTTCCATTTGAGCTAGAAAGTGGGCCTAACCCCAATCTTTCTACTCCCAATCCATTTCGAGTCAGAAAGTGGACCTAACCCCAATCTTTTTACTCCTAATCCATTCCGAGCTAGAAAGTGGGCCTAACCCCAATCCTTCTATTCCTAATCCATTTCGAGCTAGAAAGTGGAGCTAACCCCAATCTTTCTGCTCCTAATCCATTTCGAGTCAGAAAGTGGGCCTAACCCCAATCCTTCTACTCCTGATCCATTTCGAGCTAGAAAGTGGGCCTAACCCCAATATTTTTGCTCCTATTCCAATTCAAGCCAAAAAGTGGGCCTAACCCCAATACTTTTGCTCCTAATACATTTCGAGTCAGAAAGTGGGCCTAACCCCAATTCTTCTGCTCCTAATCCATTTCAAGTCAGAAAGTGGGCCTAACCCCAATCTTTTTGCTCCTAATCCATTTTGAGTCAAAAAGTGGGCCTAACCCCAATCTTTTTGCTCTTGTATGCTCATTGACGTGACATAAACTTTCTTCAATATGCTTCAAACATTTGCTTCATATGTCCCATAGATCTTGAGGATGTAAGGGCAACATAATTACTAGATTGACTCCTCCACAAAGATCCATTTGTTTATTGTCCCTCATCCTGCCTTGTTTTCTTACTTGGATTTCATTTTGTTTCACTGTTGAACATTGCCTCTATATTATGTAATTGGCTTTCTTCCTTTCTCTTTCGATAGCCCTTAAAGCTCATTGACTTAATTGCATTAACTAATTTCCCTCAAGATGGCAGGAACATGCCCTGATACCACTTGTAAGGTTCACTTTTGTGAAGACACCAAATCTTGCCCAATATACTTGTACAATTATTGCAAGTTATATATTATCAGTATACAAGGGAGAAGGACCTGCTTGCAGCATCTGCATGTCAGAAAGCATCCTTCGAAGCCAATTTGCCTCACATGCGGCCTTGACTGTTCCCCAGTATTTGGCTTCGATCAAGGAAAGAGCCACGGCCGGTTGCTTCTTGCTGCTCTATGTGACGGCACCAATACCCAAACTGAATACGTACCCAAAAGTGGATTTTTTGTCATCCATTGATCCTGCCCAATCTGAGTCAGTATAACCAGTCAGCTTTGGATCGTTACACCTGCTATACACAATGCCATAGTCTGAAATGCCTTTCACATATCGTAGCACTCGCTTCACTGCAATCCAATGATCAACTTTTGGGGCTGTCATGAAGCTAGAGATGTAGCCAACAGCAAAATTGATGTCAGGTCTAGTGGCAGTGAGATAGACGAGGTTGCCTACTAGCTGTCTGAATTTTGTTTCATCTACTGCAAGTGAATCAAACTTGGCTGATAATTTCAGCCTTTCTCCATAGGTGTGGAAGCAAGTTTACAATCCTCCATTCGAAACTTGTCAAGCGAATTGCCAGTAATGATCAAATCATCCACGTAGACAACAAGAAAGAGGATATCATCATCGGAGAGTTTGACATACAGATTAGTGTCAGAGGGATTGCGCTGAAAACCATGTTCAACCAAATACTAATCAATCTTGAAGTACCAAGCCCGAGGGGCTTGCTTCAAGCCATAGAGGGCTTTTACTAATCTACAAACCTGATGTTCCTTACCAGGAACCTTGAAGCCAGGAGGTTGAATCATATAAACTTCTTCTTGCAACTCACCGTTGAGGAATGCACTCTTAACATCCATCTAGTGAAGTTTCCATCCAAATTGAGTTGCAATGGCGAGAAGAAGACGAATAGTGCTCATCTTGGCAATAGGAGCAAAAGTCTCCTCGTAGTCAATGCCCTCCTGCTGTGTAAAACCCCGAGCAACCAATCTGGCCTTGTACTTATCCAAAGTACCATCTGCATGATACTTGACTTTGTAAACCCATTTACAGCTGATAGGTTTCTTTCCGAGGGGCAAATCAGAAAGAACCCAAGTGTTATTCTTCAGAAGACTATGGTATTCTATCTCCATAGCCTTTTCCCACTCAGGAATGCCTTTAGCCTCGGAAAATGTCTAGGGCTCATGGATGTTGTGGATGTTGGCCATAAGTGCAAAGTTGACTGTATCGTGTTGCTTTCTCTTGCGGCGAACTAATCTATCCTCAAGAAGCTCATCATCACGAAGATCTCCTATTGTCTTGGCCCACCATTTAGGCCTGAGGGTAGAAGTACCAACACCTGGCATTGGAAGAACAACATCCCCTGGAGTTTCTGGAACAAAGACATCTGGATGTGAATCCTGAGGAAAATCAGGTGGTGCTATATCATGACCGAGAGATTCCTCATCTTCAGAGTCAAAATGCTCTAAAGCCCTCCCATCATGGGAACCAAGAGGAAGACGAACACCAACATTCGAAATCTTCACAGACTGAGTCACAGGACTAGGAGTAGTAGAAGGACCGGTAGTCTCATCAACCACAACATCACGACTGAAAATGAGACAATCTGTCTCCACATCAATCAACCTGTAGGCATTGTGGTTGTCGCTGTAACCGGTAAACATAAGTGTTTGGCTCTTTGAATCCATCTTAGCACGCTTAGCGTTTGGAATCCATACATGAGCAGTAGAACCGAAGACATTCAAATGGCCCACTTTAGACTTGCGTCCTGCCCAAGCTTCTTCAGGAGTCATCTTCTTAACGGCATGTGTAGGTGATCGATTTAGAAGGTAGACTACAGTGTAAACTGCTTCATCCCAGTATTTCTTAGGAACATTTCTATGCTCTATCATAGAACGAGCCATTTTAGTAATGGTGCAATTGCTACGCTCAATGACACCATTCTGTTGAGGGGTGTATGGTGTGGTGAGTTGGCGTTTAATGCCATGTGTAGCACAAAATGTAGAGAAGTCATTGGAACAAAACTCCCCGCCATTATCTGACCTTAGAGTGATAATCTGAGAACCGGATTCTTTCTCAACTAAGGCCTTAAACTGCTGAATGTACTGAACACATCTGATCTATTTTTCAGAAAATACACCCATATTTTATGACTAAAATCGTCAACAAATAACAAGAAGTACCTGCAACCAATAACAGAAGGTGTATTCATTGGCCCACATACATCAGCGTGAATCAACTAAAGGACCTTGGAGGCTCGCCAAGAATCGCCATCCGAGAATGGTGTCCGATGCTGCTTCCCAGCTTAACAAGCTCCACAAATCAATGATTTTGAGGTTGGATCTCAGGTAGACCAGCAACCAAACCCTCCCAATATAACTGAGAGAGATAGTGCACGTTTAAGTGCCCATAACGTTGATGCCAAAGTGTTCTGATGGATGTACTCCGAACAACCAGAGCGTGCTCCTAAGAATCATCGGAATCAGCAAGTTTATACAAACCATGATCCTCAAGTCCCATAGCGATTGTAGTATGAGTCTCCCTATCAACAATGTTGCGAATGGACAAACTGAAGATGACATCTAATTAAGGAGAATGCCTCATGATCTAACTGACGGAGAGGAGATTATGTTCCATGCCTGGAACATAGTAGACATCAAGAAAAATTAAATTTCTACCTCTTGAGTGAATCTGGAGAGTACCCTTACAAGCAACTATGTACTCCTCTCCTCCCTCTCCTCCTCCGAAGATTACTGAATCCAAGAATGGTTCAAATTTCATGAACCAATCCCAACGATGAGTAAAATGTCGCGAAGCCCCTGAATCAATATACCAGGCAGAAGAGTGTACCGGATCTGCTGTTCTCTTGGCCATAAAAGCATAGAAAGCAGATTCTTTATGTTCAGAGTGTTCGGCAACATTTGCTTTCTATTGAGACCCTCCCTACTTCTTTTGTTCAGAAGCCAATCAAATTCGACACTCGCCCTTCATGTGACCAAACTTATGACAATAATTGCACTGAACGTTCTTCTTCTTCTTCTTGTCCTGAGAAGAACCAAAGCCTTTCGACTGAGAAGATTGAGCCTTCCCTTTGTTCTTGAAGATTTGGCAGAGAACGCTTGCTCGGTGGAGGAGGAATTGGTACTGCTTCCAAACTGTTGGCGCTCCCGATCTTGCTGCAAAAGCTTGTTACAAAGATCGGAAAACTTTAAATTGACGTCAATGGAAGTGATATTGAGCGTTTAGATGAAATGCTCATAAGATTTGGGCAAACTCTTCAGAGTGATGATGACCATGTCCTCTTCCTCCATGGTGCGACCAATCGCCTCAAGTTGGTCACGGATGTCCTTGATCTTTGTCAAGTGATCCTATAGAGGTGTCCTTTCGTCCATCATAATCAAAAAGAGCATGTTCTTCAGAAAGAATACTTTGCTCTTGTTAGAGGTTTCATGGAGACTCTTCAAATGATCCCATATCTCCTTCGCAGTTTTTTCGGACGATACCTGAGGTAGCTGCTCATCGGTGATAGAGAGTTTGATGAGCATGACTGCTTCCCGATTGCACTCATCCCATTTGTCCTAATCCTTGTTGGCTGTAGTAGGACGAGACACATTTCCCAAAACAACTTGATCGAGGCAACGATATTCAAACATCATAAGTATGCACTGCTTCTAGGTGTTGTAATTCTTCCCGTTGAACTTTTGGTTGCTTTCAAGCATTATATTTGTCAGAGATACCATCACGTGCCCCAAGGTCGAAGTGATGAAGGCGCGAATTCCAATGCACGAAAACCAACAGATGAAAATAGAGGGTTTTTAAAATTCTGCAAATCGGATTCGAAGGTAGAAACTGAAACCCTAGCATGGTTTTCAAGACAAAAAAATTGGAAGACTCGGAAAAATCTGAAAGCAACCCAGTTGAGGTTTCGAAAAACCCACCAAGAATTTGTAATTGAAATAAAATTCTGCCTTGAAACATAGGGTCAAAACCCTAGGCGAAGTTGCAGAAACCCTAGAAGAAAAAATCTGCAGACCCAGAAAAAAAAAATATTATTTTGAACATCGAAAATAGACTTAGTGTTTTTTTTTTAAAAACCCTTAGGCGCAGCCTAGAAACCCTAGCCGGAGGCAAACAAAAAATCACGTGCAGAAAAAAACCCTTTTCGCGCAACAAAAAAAATTCGGTCTATTCAGGATACCCAAAAAATCAAATGCGAAAAAATCGCGTTTTTATAAACACAAAAATCACGAAAAAAACCTGTGAGAAATCACGATTTGCTGGAAAAAAATACAAGTTTCGTGCCCTAGCCGAAAACGCGATTATCTGAAAAAAAAATAGGTTTTGTGCCCTAGCTCTGATACCATTTTCAGGAAAAGAACTAGTAAAAATATCTTAGTTATCTATTAACTGAGAAAAGATTACAATATATAGAAGTTACAAAATACTGTAGATATTAATGATGTTACCTACTTCTAACTACTGACTACTGTAGACATCATTGACCATTAATAGTAAAGAAATATTATTCTAACAAATAATAGTAGTGGGTGTATACGGTGAAAATGGATACAACAATATTGAAAGACTAAATGAATTCAACCACAAAACCCTAGCCTAACAACAACAAAGATCCACCATAACATATGAAGATTACCTAAGACAATGCAAATCAAATGAAATCACAAAGATCATACCATCACATGTCCAATAGGGTTTGGATCTCCATTCTTCCCATCTCCATTGATCTTGCTTGATATATTTGCTCTCAGATTTTATGTGCACAAGAGCTCAACAAAGAACGGAAATGTGGTTGCAAGTAGGATCGCATATGAAAGTACATAAGGCGTAGTGTAGTCGAGTGCGTAATTGAGTTGGGGTTTTATAATGAAGAAAGAATCTCCTTATATAGAAGACACTATAAAAAATGGAGGGATAAGATTGAGAGGTGTAAAAGATAAATGGTCGGCTATGATTAAAGGGTAGGTAAAAGAAATAAGAAAATAATGAGAGGGTAGGTAGTGTATGAATTAAGAGATGAATGACATGTGTCATGGGTAGAAAAGGTTATTGAATTAATTAAATAAATAAAGATTTATTTAATTAATAGAAGAAGTGGGATAATTAAATAAATAAAATATTTATTTAATTTAGGAAAAGGAAAATTTAAATAAATAAATGTATTTATTTAAATGAGAAATAAGGCTAGAAGAGGATAAATGAATTAATTAAATAAATAAAGATTTATTTAATTAATAGAAGAATTAGGTTAAAATAATTAAATAAATAAAATATTTATTTAATTAGACATGACAATTTTAGGTGTCTACAGTGGGGCAAGTCAAAGTCAAATCCAATATGAATCTAAAGTCAACCTATTACACAATGTCTACTGTGCATGAATGTGACCACTTCACAAGGGACTACTCCAAACGTCAAGGCAAAATAGAATTACATTGTCAACGGTTGTGACTCAAAAATCATAATGATGCTAGATGTCCAAATATGAGCATCAATTTCATTGATGTAAAGACACATGATGAAGTATCAACCATTGCTCAATGCCCAAGCAAAGAAGGTTGTATACCCAAACTTGCATACTAAAAAAGAGAGATTTTGAAAAACAAAAGTAGAGGTGGAGCATGCTATGAATAAAGAACATCACCACTCAAATACAAAAGCATGTAAGGCAATAAATCTGTTGAAATTAGATAAAATTATTGCAAGGCAAGTACTTCAAACTACCATACAAACCAAAGTAGTGAAAATGTTGCAAAGTAGTGAAAATTTTGTACCTGAGAGGAATGAGACGATGCATGTTACCATCCACTTAGAATCTACAAATAATAAAGAACCCAAAACTAAACCTCCATTGTTGGGAGACCAAGCGGTCAATCCAATGTTATTGGTAGTTAACATAGCATGGAAACTAGCAGTGATGAAATGGAAACACATGGAAGATCTTACCAATGGTGAGTCTGGCATCCCACAAGATACTTGCCATAGATTGGGTAAGCCAACTTTCCAATTGGTAGGAGTGATCAACAAGGAATAGAAATGCTTAGAGTCTTCATGGAGCAAAAGGTAATTAATGGTACTCGGGCATTTCTACTTGTGACGTATTCACACATCGCCCCATTGCAAATAGGGACCCCTACTTTCTGCTTTCTAAGGTTTGCTTTTTAGGTCTTTTAGGGTCTTGTCTATTAGTCTTTGCATTGAAGGGTCGCCAGGGGGCTCATTAGGGTAGCATGCTTTGCTTGAGTCAGGTGGATCTCCTCAAGAGGTCAAGTCAATTGAGTGATTAGGGGTTATTTAGACCATTCCTAGGGTGTTTTTTGTACTATCTAGTCACACTTCAAGTTGCTAAATCAAACCTTGGTTGAATGCATAATGTCCTCCTAGGTCCCATCTGTTGAGACATGGACCAACTAGGACTCGAACCTAGGACCTTCCATACGCTGTTGGACTGCTCTACCACTGAGCTACCGGCCCCTCTTGGACCAGTACATCGTCGCTCCGGGTGTGGCTTATTTCCAACACCAACAGCCCCCCTTAAGCCACACCTCTCATGTGCTTGGGGCTCCTAGCCTGGACCTGGCTCTGATACCATGTTGAGACATGGACCAGCTAGGACTCGAACCTAGGACCTTCCATACGTTGTTGGAGTGCTCTACCACTGAACTACTGGCCCCTCTTGGACCAATCCATCGTCGGTCCAGGTGTGGCTTATTTCCAACACCAACACCATCCCTTATATCAAGGGCAGAGTGAATTTGCCTTGAGAGGTCTGGAATGTCATCCCAATCCTCAAATGTCCTGAAATTTGGCTAAGTCTGGAATGTCATCCTAATCCTGAAATTTGACTGTCTGGAAAATTGAAGAATCCTCCAAAAACTAGATTTTGCATTATAACTCCTATAGGTCCGAAACCACTCTCAAACATCCTGACAGTATATATGGAATATAACTTAAAGTGTAAGAAAGAAGAAAGATATAAGGAAATGTCACTTATACTTAAATGTTATATTCCATATATGAATCCTGACGGAGAGGCTAAAATGTCAAATTTCGCTCCTGACCCTTCCAAAGGGTCCAGAGCGAATTTCAATTTCGCTCTTGACCCTTCCAAAGGGTCCAGAGCAAATTCCTCTATAAGACACTCCACCTTGACCGAGATTATGAGCTAACCCATTCCCAAGCTTGAGTAAAGGCAAAACACTTGTTTGAAGTGAAGAAATGTGAAAATGACGCCAAGACTTGAGCCCAAGAAAGAATTTTGCTCCTGACCCTTCCAAAGGGTCCAGAGCGAAATTCATATAAAACCATATTTTTTCACAAAATCTTGAGCTAGATGTCAACGTGAAGAGCAAATTCACATGATCATGATGGAAGGAAGCCTAACAAAGTATGTCCAAGGCATGAAAAGGAGAAAATAAGTGAGAAATTAGCTCAAAATGAGAATTTCACTCATGACCCTTCTAAAGGGTCCAAAGCGAAATCCTCATTTGCCCCTCTATCTTGCCTAGGACATTGGAAAGACCTTGTTTTGAACTAAGTAGGTGGCAAATTCACTTGAATGTGGCGAGAGGAGGGTGAGTTTGATTAAGTTTTAAGATGGATTGGATGAAAGAGGTGTGAAATCATCCAAGATTGTGAATTTCGCTCCTAACCCTTCCAAAGGGTCCAAAGCGAAATTCTTAGAAGACACCTTTTTTCTTCCTTGTTTGCACTGAAAGCCTTGTTCCTTGGACATGGTGGGGTTAGATTGATATGTTCTTGCCTTAGGGAGTGATTGAAAGCATTGAAAAGTGAGGATTTTGTCCAAGAACATGAGTTTCGCTCCTGACCCTCCCAAAGGATCCAGAGCGTAATTCCCAAAATCTACCTTTTTCTCTCAATTTTGTGTCAAGCCAAGTGTGGATCAAGATTGAAGATGTCCTTAAGCATGGCTTTGAGTTGCTTGTGATCATCAAATGTGAAGGAATTGAGCTAAAACTAGAATTTCGCTCCTGACCCTTCCAAAGGGTCCAAAGCGAAATTCTTGAAGAACACCTATTTTTCCTTGGAGATGGTCAAACCCTTGGTTTTTATGGCATGGATGGGACTAGAGTGATGTGTTCTTGCCTTTTCAGGTGGATTGGAGTTGAAGGAATGGAGAGTCAAGCCTAGAACATGAATTTCGCTCCTGACCCTTCCAAAGGGTCCAGAGCGAAATTTCCAAAATCCCTCTTTTCCTTCCATTTTTGTGTCAAACCAAGTGTGGATCAAGGTGGATTGAGCTTGGAAAGACCCCTAGGCGTGCCTTTGAATGGATTGTGGCCACCAATGATCAATATTTTGAGCTAGAACAAGGATTTCACTCATGACCCTTCCAGAGGGTCGAGGGCGAAATCCTAAATAGGTCCCGTCCCTAGCCATGGTTTCTCCTTTCAAGCCATTTTGAGGTCAAACAAAGTGTTGCATACATGGGAGTGGGATCCAAAGATGAGAGTCCAGGTCTAGAAAGTGAGAAGGATAGATCTGGGTGAAGGAAATCAAGCAAATCTTGAATTTCGCTCCTGACCCTTCCAAAGGGTCCAGAGCGAAATTCTCAATTCCACCTAATTTGCTCATGATGAAGGTCAAGTTATGAATTCCTAAGCCTTGGTGGAGAGAAGGCTAGCATGTGCCTGTCTTGGGAGACATTTTGGAGTGGAGAAATGATGGAATTTGAGCTTAATCAAGAATTTCGCTCCTGACCCTTCCAAAGGGTCCAGAGCGAAATCCTTAAAAACTCTATTTTGCTCCAATTTTGCATCAAACCTAGTGTTAATTGAGATTAGAGGCATCCTTAGGCATGCATTTGATCAAGTTGTGATCATAAAATGTGAAGATTTTGTCCAAGAATGCAAATTTCGCTCCTGACCCTTTCAAAGGGTCCAGAGCGAAATTCCTTATAGGTCCTATGCTTGGCCAAGGCCCAAAGCAAAATCCTCTTTTTTTGGCCTTTTCGGAGGTCAAATCAATGGTGTCTTCAAGAGAAAGTGATTCAAAGGTCAAGTGAAGTGCAAGGCTAAAAGAATGTGATTTGAGCCAAGAATGCAAATTTCGCTCCTGACCCTTCCAGAGGGTCCAGGGCGAAATCCTTTGAAACTCCTATTTTTCACCTTGTTTGAGCTAGGCAAAGGTCTAGGTATGAGATTATGATGAAATGAGGTCTAAATTGAGCAAAAAAGCAAATTTTGCTCCTGACCCTTCCAAAGGGTCCAGAGCGAAATTCTTATAGGGCCTGTCCCTGGGGAGGATCCTAAAGCAAATTTCATTTTGATGCCTTCTTATTAATGATTTTAGGTAAAAAGTGCTATGACTAGGATAAATATATCATGTTGCTTAATCATCTTTTGGTTTGTTTTGCAGATGGAAGAAGGTCAGGTCAGGACAAGGACGACCTATTCTAAGCCCATCATCATCAAGGACGTTCCAAAGGCATGGTGGAGGACTCAAGATGCTTTTAAAGCGTTGGAAGACTTCAAGTGTTCGAGCAGTTGCAAGCTAGCCTCGAGACCTCATTCTACTACACAAAGAAACCACATGATGGCAGAAAAGAATGACACTTCAAGGAAAGGTATGCTATCGGAGAAGGAAAACTTGACAATAAGAAAGCCTCATCAGGCACTTGGGAGTAACAAAGGTACATCATTCATCACATCAAGGACAGAGGAGGATTAACCAAGACACAAACGTCAGACAAGGTGGCATCCCAGTCACTGCTCCAGCAGTCGGATTGGTCCACCTTAGCATGTCTAGATGCAATGTCCCTGACTCATCGGAGGTGGCACAAACTTCGGTGTACCTACCCATGCTTCCTATTGGTCCTCACTCCTGGAATGTAATTTTCTCATTGGCTAAGGAAGTTTGTTGTAACAAACCCTAATTAGGGTTTCTATCCTTTAATCCTAGTCATTGATTCTAAGTCAATCAGAGTCATCAATTTGTAAAGAGCTCCCTATATAAAGCCCTGGCTCTTCATTTGTAAAGGATAATAATAGTTAATAGTTAGGAGTTAGCAAAAAGAGAGATAGTCAATAATTAGTAGCTCAATAGTAGATAGCATTTTAGAGTAGAGTAGAAAGAGAAGGCAAAGATTGTTGCCAAGATATTGTTGCAAAAGACATGTAAACTTCATTGAAGGAATGGTGAATTCTATGTGTCGATTCTACAATTTGCATGGTCTCTATACTTTTCAAGTTTAATTTCATGTTATTAGATGAATGGAAGAAATTTGTATGATCAATGGTGAAATTTGTATATCCATGCTACTAGCGGTTTGTTGATTGCAAACTCGCCTTGCGTAGTCAACTGGAATCATTCAACTTAAGCTTAACTTCAATTATCGCTTCTTCATTGATATGCATCAACCTGATGGTGTCTATGCTTGTAGCGGTGATCTAAACATCATAAAGCTTTCCTTAGAAGATCGCACTAACCTTGTGGAGATGATCCTAGCATGTCAAAGCAAGACTTAGTTAAAGTTTCATCAAAGGTCATCCATTGCTCCTACATTCTTAGTATTAGAACTAGATCCTTCTCCAACCCTTATCCTTTTCCCTTTTTTAAATCAAGGATCAGTAAAGACCCACGTTCCAATGATATCCAAAGCAAATCAGACGCTCAGGTCATCGAATGTAAGTCCCCTTTGTTGGTATTATGGATGTGTTGCATTAGTTTTATCATTGATGACAACACTTATCCTTCTGGAGATCTTTGGTTATGTTGAACCGGCACATTATGTTCACCGGCAAGTTCAGTGACTTATGCACAGTCACCGATATATTGTTCATCGACAGGTTATATTGTTCACCGGCACTGAGGATGACTTGTTATCATCTGGAGATCACTTGGTTATGTCGAAAACATGGTTTGGATACTTAGCTTTGGTGCTTTGGTTATTGGTCTAATCGGGTTGACATATTCGTTGTTACCAGCAAATTGGTCTAGGTTATGGACCGGCATGCATTATCTATTCCAGATCAGCACGGCACATTATGGAGATGACTTATTGATTGGATATTGTTGCAAATGTATTAAGCCGACATGATGCATCGCATCTTGACTTATTTGTAAATGATTTTATTGTAATATTCTTAGTGAGCCGACCTACACATTTGGTCTTAGGTTTTGGTATATATGCAAGATCTCATTTGTGAGATGATGTAATAGGAATGTAACGGTATATGGTACATGGTTTTGTAACATGGTATGTGCGAATATTGAAGATCATATGAGCAGACCATAGAGAAGGTTCAAGGAAGGTTTGAAGGTGATTATCAGAGCTTAACCAGTACTGAATCCAACATTGGAGATGCTACTTTGAGCAGTACATTATCATTGGATTTAACCATCCAATTGTAGTCAATGTGACTCCTATTTTGTGATTGAGCAATGAGCTCTAGGCAGTTGGCCTTTCTGCATGTGCAGACCCCATTTGTATACACATACTATCTACAGTAGTATCATCTGATTGTGGGTAAGGTTTCCCACCGTGGTTTTTCCCCTTACAAAGTTTCCACGTACAAATCTTTGTGTTATGTGTTGTGGATGTTGTTTTTGTTTTATGCATTAAGTTTCACTGATATTAATATTAACTGCTAATCTGTCAACCGACATTAAGTTTGGTTTACCGGTATTAAGTATCAAGTTTGATTAAATTATAGTTGGGATGAAATTCATTGTCAGTTGATTTAGCCCCCCCCCTCTCATTTGCCTCGGGTCCTAACACCCTTGTGATTCCAGCAAAATCACATCATACCGCAAGAGCTTATCCGCACATAGAGAACCTACAATCAGAACCTTGGAGCTACTCCGATTGATCCTTTTGTGAGATCTTCAGCATTCGGGGAAGCTTTATTCAAGAGAGGATAAGGTACCTTTAGGTATTTTATTCTGTGTTTGGTCGTGTACAAAAACACATCAACACTACTTAACTTCATTGTCATCTCATTATGAAAGCGAGCATATGATGCATTGTTGGATCAAGGTTGGTCGGTTGCAGCCAAAGTTGATCACGATTGGTAAAAGAATATAACCTACATTGAAAACAAAGGTTCTAAATATATAATTGATTTCAAGACAAGTAGTGAACAAGGAAGCAACTTCCTCAAATTCATTAGACTTTGACTCTAGAAAAGTGTGCACTAAGAAGCATGTATAAGGTCCCAAGGTCCCCCATGGGTTGAATGTCAAAAGAATATTGGAATTGTAGTTATATTCGAAAGATGAAACAAACTCCATGTGTGGCCTATTCCACTAGCAAATGATGGACTATGGACTATTTTCATCAAATTACAATTTTATTGAAACTGTGAAGATTAAGGAAGAGGAACCAAGAGTCGGAGATAACAATAAGCAAATGAAAAAACCATTTAATGTTGAGGAAACCTAAGCAAACATAATTGAAAAGTTGAATAATTCATGCATGTCAGATGAAGTACATGATTCATCGTTGACAACTTATTGTCAAAAGCTAGAAGCCATCAATTACACAAGCCCAACAAAACTCTCCAAAATAAACTCAATGGGTGATGGTATAAGCAAAAATGTTCGAGTTACTAAAAATTTTAGTTTAAATTTCCTCATTTTATGTTGTACTAACAAATGTTATAAAGGAAAACTCCAAATATGCAAATTTTTGAAGCCAAAAAGAGATATACAAGGTGATTGAATGAAAGATGGAAAGGGAAATGAAATATGGGCCCAATGAAAAACTAAATCAAATATTAAAAGAAAAGGCATTGTCATACATCAAATTGAAAAAAAAATCGTGTAACTCTTTATTAGCCACCATATGATCTTCAAAGGAATTGCAAAAGTATCTAAGTTTTACCATACAGCAGCCCATTCTTCAATCAATCACCATAATACCTATTTCAAATGTTCTTCCTATCGTATGACCCCACCATGTTGCTTCACCTTTGATATGACATGTATTTCCAGCAGTACAAGCTCCTACAGATTCTTCTATCATACAACCAAATATTTTGTACTCCACCAACATATTCCCAAATATTTTGTATTCCCCAATAGTACAACTCTCTTTTGTACACTTGTCAACAATATGGTCAAGTAATTAACACTTTATCTGCTTTACGATAGACCATTGATAGCACTACACGATCAACCCATTGATTTTCCATCTATCGTACAATATTTATATATTGCAAGTGTAGTTCCTCCCAACTATACAGCACAGGCAGCACCTTCTCCTCATTGTACAGTCACTACTAAACCTTCAACTTCCGGTTGTAAGCCCCTGCTAGAAGATAACAACATATAGTCTACACAAGAACTTCTAATCATATGATCATCACATTTGTGATGTACATCTTGATCATTATCCTGTTGTATAGTTTGGCGTTCCCCACCATTTTGTCATCGTTGTATGGCCCTTGTCTATTTCACATGTTGAGACGAAAAATCTATCTTCCATTTCAGCAATACAGTCTTTCTCTTATGAAATTGGCAAAAATAGGGAGCCATTCCAACACATTAGTTAGTTGGGAGAAGGCAAATCCATGGCATATGGGAGAACCGGTCAAGTTTTTCATGATAAGGATATATCTGAAATGCAATAAGTCCCATCTGAGTTTAGTGAGCAACTTGCTTAAGTTTCTTCGAAGTCAAGCGAGCATTCAAACTTGTCTCTTGTTTGTATGGTCCTTCCAGGTGGTTCATTAAATCGTATGGCCACAGACAAGTACATTCTCTATACAGTGCACTGCCTTTTAAATTTGTAAAATGGTTAAGGTTTGATGATCTTTTTAAGAATTTTTAAGAGGAGACTATCTCAATGCCACATATAGCTGCATTGAGGGCTTTCTTGCTTCCATATATGGTTCAAATACAAAATGTTAGGAAATTCAAAATAGGATAAAATAGAATGTTTTACAATCTTTCTCTTCTAAATTTGGCAGACAGAGAATTATTCCTATAGGCTGGTAAGTTTGCATCTTAATCTAACAAGTGTTAATTCCTATAAAACCTTTCTACAAGAAACTATGCAAAACCCAATATACAAAAGAATAGCAATCATAAACACAAAAGATATACCTTAGGAAAACCCTTTCCAAAAAAAACAGTCTTTAAAGCACCATACAACTCAATGTATCATCTCAACAATAGAAATAGAGTACATCTACAAAGCTCTCCATGCAAAACTGCTTCAACAGCAATGAGCAACATAATTGCATTTCTTGTGAACAACATATGAGATACACACACCCCACTCCATGCTCCTAACAGGATCTCTCAACAAACAACCACTCATTACTCAGCCTCCAAGTGTGTACACCAAGATTCTCTCACAATGGGTATGTAAGCACATCTACACTACTACCTATATGTTTGCTTATATATGCCAAGCTTGCACAAAAATACTAAGTGGCAGTACATAAAATCATGGACCTATTAAACTATGTGCTCAATAAATCATGACTCCCAATATTAAATACATTCCCCCAACCTGTCTCCCACATGAAATGCATTTCCTATGTCTCATACAATTTACAAGTGTCCCCAAGTTTTCCCATCCTAACATGGTGTGCAAATCTTAAGATGCACCACAACTTAATAACAATATTACAATATCATCATACAAGGTGTATGATACACTTTCCCAACACCAAACACCTTGATCAGATGGACAAGATGAACTTCCATACGTTTATACTAGGTGAAACTCACTGAGCTGTTTTACGACGCAAACCGGCTGATGCAAGAATCTTGGACCTCATTACTCCTATAAACATTCCTGGGTATTCTAATACAAAACCACCAGCCCTTAACAGAATTCGACCCTGCCAGAGAGTGTAGTGAACTCCTAACATAAAACTGGGTATAGCATACCAAGAAAGGCAAACATTTTAAATGATTTCACACCAAAGTAATTTCTTATTAGTTTTATGTGTTTCCTTGCTTGCCTGTCTACCTATCTTAGCTGTTGTGTGCCTTACATCCTGTATATTTATCACCTCCTACAGTCCCCCGTCCCCAATTGCGGATATACCTTAGTAGGAAAGAAAAACGTAAATCATATCAATAATAATTAGTCACCAAAGACAGTGTCTGCAACTTGCGAGGGTAGAAATCCCGATATAATACAAAAATATTCAGGTGAAAAAAGCTTTAGATTCTGAAAAAGTATCTTTGACAATAAAAAAACTCGAGGAGGCTGCAAACGGGAGCCATCAAACATATGTAAAGTTGGTAAGCCGGCTGTTAGCGGCCACTAAGTACAGTATAGTTATTAATCCTTGGAGGAATTGTTCCCATAAACAAACCAATGGTAAATTCATAATTATGAACTGATAGTCCAAGAAGTTGTGGCACAATGCTAAGGGAGGACACCCACGCAAGGGCATAACCCAAGTTCAAATCTCTTACCATAATAAGGCAACCCATAACTCCACGGACATATTCTAAGGTTTAGTGTAACAATTAAAAGTACATTCCAGCGCGATCCACGTCTACAAATCTTTGATGGTGTAAACAAGAAAACATTTTTATGCCTAAACAAATTTTAGGCCGCCCGGGGAAAATACATTCTCACGTGATCCATGGTTACAAATACAAAGAATGTAATCTGTGAATACCCTACACATCATAAAAGACAGATCGCTACCTCTCCAAGGATTTAGAAAGAAAAATAAGAGTTGATAAATGGTCTGTCATACTGAGTTTTCAGCAACCTAATCTGTTCAAATTATTTATAGCAGTAGAACAGCTCTAATTCTTAATGAAGGAAGGTGGAAATGAAGAAACTTTACAAAATTCAAAGAAAGCAACAAATTCACAGTGACCCAAACCCTGGACGAGTTCGGGCTAAAATGATGGACGAGTTCGGGCTAAAATGATGAACTTTCATTTACAGAAAAATAAATAAATAGAGGATAAGAGCAAAATTT
Source organism: Cryptomeria japonica (assembly GCF_030272615.1). Lineage (NCBI taxonomy): Eukaryota > Viridiplantae > Streptophyta > Pinopsida > Cupressales > Cupressaceae > Cryptomeria > Cryptomeria japonica. The sequence continues at coordinate 16,310,473 of NC_081405.1, forward strand.
GCAGGAGATATCACAAAGTAATTTCAATTTAATTCAAATAAGAGCTTAAATAACTAAAAACTAATCCATTAATATGGCAACTCACCCAAATCCCTGCGAACTCTTCAGATCCGATCTTTCCCTTTCGCTGATTTTTTTAAAATAATCCAAGCAAAACAAATTGCACCGATAACAAAGAAGAGCGAATCAGAACTGGGTTAAAATGTAAGCGTATGTCTCTATTCCTCTGAAATATGTCCGCAGTACAAACAATTGCCGGGGATATAAACAATGAATTCCCAAAAACCTTTTTTATGTTGTAATCTGTGTGAGGGTTGTATTCATTGTGCCTGGAGAAGGTTGTATTTTGTGTTAGAATAGAATAGAAGAATTTTAATGTTAAAATAATAGATTTTAATTTTTTTTAATTGTTTATCTTTTTATTTATTTAATGAAGAGTTCTTTTGTTTTCTTAATAAAAAATTTAATTTTTTTAAGAAAGTTGTTATGATGTATTTGTGTAATTGAATTGAATGACATTATAAGCTTCACATTTTAAAATAAAGTATTTTCATATCTAATTATTTAAGTTATACAAAAGATAAATTTTATCCTTTCATTGTTCAATTGGCCTCTTCCATCTACCTATTTTAGTCGAGGTTATATGAATTATTTCTTAACTAGCATGCCTATATTTAGATAAATATATATAAAGTATATCGAGTAAAATATTTCAATTATTTTTTCTCTAATGGAAATCCAACTTTTAATTAAAATGTAATTTACCTAACACAATCCAAATTAATTTCTTTAAATATCATTGACTTAAAGACATAAATTAAGGTTATATCATTCAGTAAGGGTACAATTAGGCTTAAGGTTCAATTAGGGTTAGAGTTGGAGTTCAATTTAGGGTTAGTGTTCACTTAAGGTTAGAGCTATGGTTAGAGTTAGACTTAGAATCGATGTGAAGAACACAAATGGACACTAAGAGGGTGGGGTGAATTAGTGTATTTTAAAACTTTAAGTTCAATGTGCAGATTCTAAGGATGTAATACAAACATAGACACACACACACAAGAGCACGTCACATAACACCAGATGTACGAGGAAAACCCAATGTGAGAAAAACCTCGGTGAGAATAGTTGTTGGAGTCTCCTGCTCCAATCCAGCCTCATAGTAAATAACAGTTTACAATATGTTTTAGGGCACCAACCCAAGGAGCACCAACCCCTGATATTCTGAGCACCAACTCCTAGTTTTATGAGCACCTACCCCTGCTCTGAGCACCCACTCAGAGATTATATGAATGTAGATTTCAAGTACAAGTTATACACATTGTTGCAAATGAGGTTTTGCAACACTTACAATCTGGTATTCTTCCTTTGTTTATTTCTTCTCCTTTTGTCTAATTGTCTCCTCCTCTCTGCCTCAGCTTCACCTTTCTCATACTACTTTGTTCTCAATCTTTTGCTACTACAACTGCCTTCTTTTCTCTATTTTTGCAATTGCTTTCTCTTTGTTTTTTATATTACTCTCTCTCTCTCTCTCTCTCTCTCTCTCTCTCTCTCTCTCTCTCTCTCTCTCTCTCTCTCTCTCTCTCTCTCTCTCCAGCAATGCACCACTTCCACACTTAACCTCTCTCTACACTTCACTTCACTTTGTTGATGTCTTTCTTTCCTCTCTGTTTGTTCTGAAGATTACACTCCATCAGCTCTATTCAGCAATACTTCTCTTAACCTATCTTCTTCACTACTCTCCTACACATAAAAAAATACCCATCGACAAGTAGTGTTATCTTTATTTTTACCTATATTTTCTATCTCAACTACTCATGTAGAATCATATTTGCAGCTACTGTTTGATTGGTTTGACTTTGCACACATAAAGGATTACTTCTATTGCAAACTTGAATATGTTATTCAAGTCGGTTGTCTTGAAGATCTCTACTGTGGAAATTTTATTTTGTCTTCAGTATGATCTTAGACTAGTTGCTTACATTAAATGTGTTATGTTTGTTTTCATATTGTTCTGCATATAGATTACTAAACTTAGTAATCTCAATCTTCTCTTCAAGGATACGGTCTGAAGTAGATTGGATTTATCTCCTTGAATTGACCACCTGCATTGAGTGGCCCTGCTCTGTTCTTCTCACTTTCTACACTGGGTTGCTATTTTTAGCAAACTTGTTATGTCCAGTAGATCTTATCTCCTTCAAGCTGGTCATCTTGAGTCGTGAACCTGTCTGCAACTGGATTGTCATTAATGAGATCAACATCTTTTGTCAACCTACCCTGAAAGAATCGACAATAATATTTTTCATCGTCGGCTTTCACATATCTGATTTGTTATGCCCACCAAGGAGCCACTTGTCCTCATATTCTTCATCCAGTTCAGATGGTCAAGGTCAGTCAAGATCCATATGGACTATCGGGTTGCATAGATCAGTCGAACTTCACACCATGGATAACCTTTTGTGTTATGTGGTCTGCAAACATGTTCATCGCTATAGTGATCTTGAAGTTGGTTTCTCATAGCTCCATCGGTATAATATTAACTATCGGCATAGGGAAAACATGCTAGATCGACCGAACAAGTTATTCTAATGTCACACTGTCTACCTCCCTTTATCAGAATAGGTATCCCGAAATGCATACTCTGCAGTGACAGACTTCATCGGTATAGGCTACTTCGAACTGAAAAAATTCACGCCAAATTACCACTTATTGGGATGACCATCACTATCGGCATAGGAAAAATTGGTTAGAACAACCGAACAAGTCATTTTGATGACACACAATCAGCTCACCCTTTATCGACATAAGCTATCCCGAACTGAAAAACTTAAAGCCAAACAACCATTCATCAGAATAGTCATAACTATCGGCATAGAGAAAACATGTCAAAATGACATAACAAGTTATATTGATGGCATACTGTCAATCTCTCATTATCAACATATGTTATCTCGATGATCAAACTCCATGGTGACAAATGCCATCGGAATAGTTATTCTGAAATCACAACCAAAAGGTCAACTCTTCATTTTCTTTTATCGACGTAGGGGTAATTTTCCATTCCGCCCTTGGTAGCTATTATGATACGCCTCCTCAGTCTCCTTGTCAGCATAGCTATTATGATATGACAAAACACAAAGGAAACTCCAACATCGATGTACTTATTTTGATCTGATAATGTTGCAATATAACTTGTGTGTTAAGTGTAAGGAATTGAAACCATCTACAACTTGCAACACTTGTTTCTCTGCACTCTCCAATCTGCAATCTCTCTGGCGTCCACTCTGTAACACTTGTTGACATCATTGATGAGTTCAATTTAGGGTTAGTGTTCACTTAAGGTTAGAGTTGTGGTTAGAGTTAGACTTAGAATTGGTGTTTGTTTTACGTTTGGGGTGACGGTGGGGGTTAAGATTTTCAATTAGTGTTAATGTTGGAATTTTAAATAAGGTTGGTGTTAGGTTTATGATTAGTGATAGGGTTAAAGTTTAGAAAGGTTATGGTCAGGTTTAGGGTTCAATTTAGGATAAAGTTAGGATTATAGTTGTACGTTCAAGATCGTGTTAAGGTTAGTATTGGGGATCGATTAGGGATAGGTCGAGGGTTAGGATTGCAGTTCAATTAAGGTAGTATTCAATAAGTGACTATTAAGGTTAGGTTTATTGGGGATTATCGAGTGAACAAAATTGTAAATGCGCTTAGAGGTATTGGTGGAACGCTAGAAGAAAGTGAAGTTCTAAGTTAGATAATGGAAACATTGCCCAAAATCTATAAACCTAAAAAAGTATGCGATTGAGAAAATTCATGATATGCATAAGTACACTATGGATCAGCTCCTTGGTTCACTCTCTCTCTTCAAGGAAACATTCAAAGTTACAAAGAAGCCTAAAGAATAACCAAAAGAAAATGAAGACATGGATGAGATTGAAGCAAGTTACCCCTAAATTTTTTTCATTGTGGAAAAATTGGTCATTATGCTTCTAGATGTATGTATAAAGAGGATTATGGTGAAAGATCTAATGATGATTACAGAGGAAAGGATAACTACAGAGGGAATAACATAAATAAGAAAAGAGATAACATAGATAAGCAAAAGAAGAGATTTTGCTCGATGAAGACCTACTCATCTAAAGAAGAAGATGGTGAAGAATCAAATGAAGAATCTATGTTTCTAGTTATAGAAGAAAAAGATAATGAGCAATTCAAAAGTTTGGAAGATGTGAGAAACAATGAGAAACTAGTGAGTGGGAAGACTGCACTACGTACAAAAGTGGAACCAAAATCATGGATCGTTGACTGTAGATGTTCAAATCATATGACCAATGATAGAGGTGAGTTCATCAACCTTGAGAAGTATGATGGTGGATCAGTTAAGTTTGTAGGAGAGGAAGTTGCACCTATTTGTGGAAAAGGAAGCATCTCTATTGATGGTAAGCATAAAATCGACAATGTTTATTATGTTAAAGGTATGAGATATAACATGTTGAGTGTAATGTGTAATAAAGGTTATAAGGTCATATTACATGGGACCAGATGTTAAATTAGGAAAGGAGGGTCTGAAAGACTAGTTGCGAAAGGTATTAGGACTAATGAAAATGTCTACTATGTGAAGGATAATAATGGAAGTGGTTGTTTGTTGGCACAAAGAAGTGAATGTTGGTTGTGGCACAAAAGAATGGTATATATCAACTTTGATAAATGGTGGAGATTGTTTCTATTCATGTTGTTATAGTTTTAATAAGAATGATCAAACTTGTTGATACTGTATGCAAGTCATGTTAGTTAGGAAAGAAAACAAAAAGGAGATTAAAAAAAAGTAGTATGCTACTCCACAACCTTTGGAGTTAGTTCATGTAGATCTTTGTGGACCTACAAGGATAAGAGGACTAGGAGGAGAAAGGTATTTTATGTTACTTATTGATGATTATTCTAGAATGATATGGGTTACTTGTTTTACAGAAAAGTCTAAAGCATTAGATAGATTTCAAGTATTCAAGTCAATGGTCGAGAACCAAATAGATGGTAGAATCAAATATTTGAGGTTTGATAGAGGAGGAAATTTTACATCAAATGAATTCAATAAATTTTGTGAAGAACATGGTATTAGGAGGCATTTTTCTACTCTGAGGTCTCCTCAATAGAATGGTATAGTTGAAAGGAAAAATACGAATATTGTTGAGATGGATAGAACTATGTTGAGAGATGCTAACCTGTCTAATGTGTATTGGAAAGTGTTTATTGTTGTTTGTATTCTTAACAAGGTACAAATCAAAGTGAATCACATAATGACACGTTATGAACTTTGGAATGGAAGACCTCCTATAGTTAAGTACTTCAAAATATTTGGAAGCAAGTGCTACATAAAGAGAGATGAAGAAGATCTAGGCAAGTTTGATGCAAAATCAGATGAAGGAAACTTTTGGGGGTATTCTACAAATAGAAAGGCTTACCGATGTTACAATAAGAGGCTATAGAAGATTGTGGAAAGTACAAATGTGAAAGTTTCTAAAGAATGGAATCAAGTTAAGATTGCATTTGAACCTAAAACTATAATAGAAATTATACCGATTTATATAGAAGAGAAAGTTGATATGAAAGAAGAAGAGACTAATAAAAAAAAAGAACCTGAACAATATTCTAAAACACTAGCAAAGTGTGTGTAGAAGAATCACTTAGAAGATCAGATCATTGGAGACAAGAGAAAAGGTGTTCAAACAAGAAGAAGACTTGCAAAATTCTGTGAACAAGCAAAGTATTGTTTTTTATCTCAAGTTGAGTCAAATACCTATGCAAAAGCTAGTAAAGATGAGAATTGGATAAATCAATGGAAGAAGAGTTGAGTCAAGTAGAAAATAATCAGACACAGGAAATGATACATAGATCGATGGACAAAAATGTGATAGGAACCAAGTGGGTGTTTTGGAACAAGCTGAATGAATATGGAAAAGTCGCTAGAAACGAGACAAGATTGGTCTGCAAAGGTTATTCACAAGTTGAAGGTATAGATTTTGAGGAGGCATTTGCTCTAGTAGCAATGATGGAAGCTATGAGGATGCTTCTTTCATTTGTGGCTCATAATAACTTCAAGGTATATCAAATGGATGTCAACTCAACATTCTTAAATGGAGAACTTGATGAAGAAGTATACATTGAACAACCAAATGGGTTAAAGTTGTCAGAAGATCCAGATATGATTTGCAGATTGAAGAAGGAATTGTATGGATCTAAGAAAGCTCCTAGATTGGTATTAGTTGTAGGAGAATTTCAAAAAAAGTACAGAAGATAGCAATCTTTATTTCAAAATTGAAGGTGATAATATGTTAATTGTTGTTGTGTATGTTGATGATATCATGTTTGGAGGAGATGATAGTGTATGTAGAAAGTTTTTAAAAGAGATGCAAAAGGAAATTGAGTTGTTTATGATATGTGAGTTGTCGTTTTTCCTTGACTTACAAGTTAATAAAAAAAAGGCATTTTTATTTCTCAAAACAAGTATATCAAATAATTGTTAAAGAAATTTGAGATGGAGAATTCTAAATTGGTTGCCACCCTTATGGCTATTAGTTGTCAATTAGTCAAGGATGATGACTCTCTAGATGTTGATCAAAAAATATATAGATCTATGATTAGAGGATTATTGTATTTGACTACTTTAAGACCGGATATTATGCAGAGTGTTTGGTTGGCAACTAGATATTAAGCTAGTCATATGCAATCACATGTTCAAGAAATTAATAGTATATTCAGATATTTGAAAAGGACTTTGAATTATGGGTCAGGTATAAAAAGGACAATTTCACTCTAAAAGCATATACAAATGTTGATTCGGGTAGATGTGCAGACAATAGAAGTACAAGTGGTGGTGTATTTTTATTGAGATATAGATTCATCTCTTGGTTGAGTAATAAATAGGATTCAGTATCATTATCTATTGTAGAGGTAAAATACATTACAACAACATGTTGTTGCACCCAGGTCATGTAGATGAAACAAACTCTAAAAGATATCAATGTAGTGTATGATGAAGTAATTCCTATTTTGTGTGATAATATTTTAGTGTTATTAACATTTCAAAGAATCTGGTAATATATTCAAGTAATAAACATATTGCAATTTGGTATCATTTCTTAAGAGAGAAAATTGCAGAGAAGGAAGGCGGATTGGAGTATGTACCTATAAAGGAACAGAGTGCGAATATCTTTACTAAGGCATTGGTGAAGGATACCTTTAAGTATCTTTGAAAAAATTAGGGGTTATTTCCCCTCTTTTTAAAACTAGATGCATCCATATGGTGCATCCATCTAGGGGGAGTTCTAGAGTTCATCTTTTGTTCTCGGATTGATGTAGCGATTGCTCTTAGGGGGCATAGTGAGTATTGTAGTTATCAAAACTTATCAGTAAGGGAGAGAGAGAGAGTTTAGTAGAGTATCATTTTGTCTTTGACGTCAAAGGGTGAGAGAGATATAGACTGGGAGAAAGATCAATTGTACATGTTCTTTGTTGTTGGTGGTGTTGTCATCATTGACAAAGGGGGGATGTTGAAAACTTGAGTTGTTGTTCTATTTTGTCATCGATGTCAACCTATCTTGTGTTTTCATTGATCTTACTATATGTTGTATATGATCCAGAAGTGAGTGTTATAGTATTGTTGTGTGCTATGGTAAAGATGTTAAGGTATTATTTGAAGGTTGGTATAGTGGAAGTTTTAATATGCAGGAAACAATATTTATGCAGGAAAGAGTTTTTAATGTTTTGGTGGAAGAATTCTTTTCATTCCTCTAGTTTGTGAAGATTATGTGTTGCAACTTCAAATATAATGCTTATGTTCTATGTATATTGCACTATCATGTTTGCAAATCTTTTATTTCTCAAATGGTAGAGTTGGAAGTTGTTGTTTCTGACAGTGAGGGTGTCTATCAAATCTGGTCCAAAGAATGCTTCATGACTTCTGATATGTGGATTCAAGTGATACAATTCGCGGGACATGTTTATTTTGTTTGTGCAATGTTCCAATTCAGTTTTCTAGTCATGGTCTGATTAGTATATGAAGTTATGATGTTCTGAGTTCAGTATTGTCAATTGATCTGGTTTTTTTATTGACTGTGATGGTGTATCCTACTTGGATCACATTCTTTTGCTCCAAGTTTTTCTTTGCAAAATAATTTTGGTTAGTGTTTTGGGTCTCACCACAGTGTATGGAGATCCACATTGTGTAATTGCATTGAAGGATACTTTTGGGTCGACTGGTTAGCATGCTTTAATATTTATCTACACGTTTCAGTTGATGTCAACTTTAAAGGATGTGTTAGTGTGTGTTTTTCATTAGAATCATTTGGAAAGGATGTGTCGTGATGTATTTTGGTACTCTTTGTCTCCTACAGTGGACTAGAATGGATATTTTAGGTCCAGGTGGCTAAATTTATGTAATATTGTTTATTTTGTTTTCGGTCGACCCAGTCAAGGGTTTTAATGATTAATTTTATATACAAAGGAGTGTGGATGTGTGAGTGTATGGACAGATGTGTGTGAATTGACAAGCAGTGAATCAGAATGATTTGAAAGAATATTTGGTGTTTAAGATGTGTGAAAGTTAGTTGTGAAGAGCGTCGATGATGATATCTTTAGTGTGACAATGTTCTAAGATAGTGTTTGAAATCAAATGCATTTATCATGATCTCAGTCGCTTGACATAGTGGTTCAAAGACAATTTCATGATCAGGGTATCTTGTTCTTTTCAATTCATCTATTCCTTTCTTTGTTGGAATACAATGTGTTTATTGTCATTTTTTTGTATCTTGCCCTAAAACAATGTGTCTCAGTTTTTCAATTCATTTGTATCTTCCCATAAGGTTGTGCGCCTTAGTTTTACAGGTCCTCTTAGGGTGGTGATCTCTGGACGTAACATTGTAATAAACTATATTCATATTGTGAGCGTGATTCTCACTGTGGTTTTTCCCTACTTAAGGTTTCCCACATAACTCTAGTATCCATGTGTTTGTTGTGCTTTGTGCTTTCATGATTTATTCTTATAGTAATTATATAGTTGTGGTTTGAAGTTTAAAAGATCAAAGATTAAGAAGTTTGAGGTCTAAACTAATTCACCCCCCTCTCAAACTCATGGTGTGTTCATTAGGTATCTCCTATTCTACACAAGCTAACCTTGTGGATTCTTTCTGAATTTTTATTTAAAACTTTTTATACTTGTAACTCTTGCAATTTACCATATTTTTTAGGTTAGTATCTTCATTTCTCAAAGGCAATTTAGCCAAATCATTACATGTTTCACAAACTCCTTTTATGCAATCTATTTGACAAGTTACATTATCATCTAATTTATCACATAAGATGGATGTTATGAATTGACTTGCTCGTTTAGGAGGAATATTTTGAAAACCATCACTTTCTTCTCTAATATTTCAAAACACCTAATAGTAGAGATCAAATTCAATATGATACCGACAACAACAAGTTTCAAAAACTTTATAATTTATATTCACATAATATGGCATTAACCTTTCAAACATTGTTTGTCCAATATTTATATGAGGATTTGAATTACAAAACGTCACATACAATTCATGTTGTGTTGTGTCTAACCAATGTTTTGTATGAAAATCATAACAATTGGGTCAATCCTACGTTTGCTAACATCTCTACTATTTGATGAAGGATGGGTATTATCATTCTAAAAAGTTGAATCAAGTTTCCTAACAACACCTTCAATCTTTTAGAATGAGGAGCTCTACACATGAATGCCCAATTGTCTTATGAGGTACTATCATCCAAAATCTTTTCCCTTTTCACATAGTTTGAAATAGTCTTTCTACTAAAACCAAACTCGGTTAAAAGTGAAGAGATTTATCTTTTTCAAGGCATTCTTTCACTTAAAATAGATGTCAAAATCACTCTTCTTGACATGGTCTTATCTGTTAATCGAGATTGTTTCTCAATGGAACGCAAACCTTTCTTAACATTTTCAACAATATATTTTTGTAAGTGATAACTTTTCCTCTTTTTAAATGTCGAATCTACACCCAACGATTGTAATGACTCTTTCAACTCATTATGAACAAGTAAAGTTTTAGTTTCTCCACGTCCATTTCAAGTGAATGATCTAAATTTATATAACAAAGATTTGTCTTCGCCTATTTAGCTAGATTCACAATATGATCATCCATTACCAATCTTGACCCCTCACCAATCTCCATTTTTGGACTTGGGCCTCCTCCATATCTTCAATTATGTGTTCTTCTGCCTCGTTTGCTCCAATATCTAAATTTAGCTCGACTTATGCTTGAGTTTCTACTTGTTGAGCCCGAGCTACACACAAAATTCATATATATACAAGAGAAGAAATTAGAATATATTTAACCACTCGAGTCAACTTATAGGTAGAAAAGAATGTTAAAAAGAATGATAGAGATTTAAAAAGATTTTTAAGTTGAGAGAAAGAGATTTAAAAAGACTTTAAGTTGAGAGAGAAAGAGAGATGACCTAAATCTAGAGAGAAGGATCTAAAGAGAGAGAGAGAGAGAGAGAGAGAGAGAGAGAGAGAGAGAGAGAGAGAGAGAGAGAGAGAGAGAGAGAGAGAGAGAGAGAGAGAGAGAGAGAGAGAGAGAGCTTTAATGTGTGTGAGAGGGGGATCTTTAAAAGACTTAAGTCACAAGAGAAATAGAAAGGGGATCTAGAGAATGATAGAGAGAGATCTAGAGGTCTGGAGAGAATGATAAATCTTTAAAAGGACTTTATAAAGATCTAGAGAGAGAGAGAGAGAGAGAGAGAGAGAGAGAGAGAGAGAACTTATATATTAGAAACAAGAGAGAGATTTAAAGAAGCTTATGATAGAGAGATTTACAAAGACTTTAGGTTGAGATAGAAAGAGGGGGGGACCTAAAGAAGGATAGAGAGAGGGCCTAGAGAAGGATCTAAAGAGAGGACCTAGAGAAGAATAGAGAGATATTACCTATCTAAAAAAGGATAGAGAGAGAAATATATTTAAAAATACTTAAGGAGAGAGAGAGGGGGGGGGTACAATGAGAGATCTAGAGGATATAGAGAGGATGATAGAGCTTTAAAAAGACTTTAAGTTGAGAGAGAAAGAAATTTAAGAGATGACCTATCTTAGATCTGGAGGGATATTATAGAGAGAGAGAGCTTTAAAAAGAAGTTTATGATTTAGAGAGAGATTTAATAAAAAATTAAATTGAGAGAGGAAGAGAGGACCCGAAGAAGGATGAAGGATCTAACCGAGAGGACCTATAGAAGAATAGAGAGAGAGAGAGAGGACCTATCCAGAGAATGATAGAGGGAGAGAGAGATTTAAAGAGAGAGGGAGATCTTTAAAAAGACTTAAGTTGAGAGAGAGAGAGAGAGAGAGAGAGAGAGAGAGAGAGAGAGAGAGAGAGAGAGAGAGAGAGCCTATCTATAGAATTATCTAAAGAGAGAGTCCACCTATAGAAGAATAGAGAGTGAGAGACTGGAAAGAAACTTGCAGTCATATATATGAGAATTTTCACATAACCTGATTGAGAAATTAACAAAATAATAACTTGGAATCCACATGCAAAGAATAGGCAACATACCCATCAAATTTGACACAAGATATACCCCCAAGAAAACCCTCGTGAGGGAAAAAAACTAGCCTCCAAAAGCATCTATCATCCATATATTATTAGTAATGCATCATTACAAATACAACCATGAAAGATTTTGAAACCTCGTCCATCAACAAGAACTTGATGTAAACAAGCATGTAACCACACATCCCATGCCATGCTTCTAACTTCCATAAATGTTAACTTGGCTTCTATCAAACAACTACCCTTGTGGTCACTTTTATAGACACAAGCTCCCACAAAACCACCAAGATACATCAAAACCATGTGCTAATACCATGGGATACTACCCCATTGACCCCACATCTAATACTGGGTACTTTATTAATTTACTTTCCCTAGTGTTAAGTAATTATGATATAATATATCTCAATAATACAACTCATCAAGTGGCCTTCAAAATATTCCAAGAGAATCTCTACACTTTACACATCCATGTGCAACTCACATAATAAAATAAAATATTATAATTTACAAACATTATTATGCAAGGTGTACAACACCTATTTTCTCAACAGAGACAACCTATCTAGAGCACATCTAGGGAATGACAAAGAAAGACAAAGAGAGATTAAATGAGAGAGATATTTAAAAAAACTCAAGTAAAGAGAGAGAGGGGACCTAGAGAAGGATAGAGAGAGATCTAGAGGATCTAGAGATAATGATAGAGCTTTAAAAGGACTTTAAGCATAGAGAGAGAGAGCTTTAAGAGATGACCTATCTTAGAGAGAGGGGTCTTATAGATCTAGAGAGAGAGAGAGAGAGCTTTAAAAATAAGTTTTTGTAGAGAAAGTGAAAGGACCTAAACAAGGATAGAGAGAAGAACTAGAGAAGAATAAAGAGAGACAAATTATCTAGAGAAGGATAGATAGAGAGAGAGAGAGAGAGAGGATCCAGAGAGAATAATAGAGCTTTAAAAAGACTTTAAGTTGAGAGAGAAAGAGCTTTAAGAGATGACCTATCATAGATTTAGAGAAATCTTATATAGAGAGAGAGCTTTAAAAATAATTTTATGACCTAGAGAGAGAGATTTAAAAAACCTTTAAGTAGAGAGAGAGAGAGAGATAAGGCCCAAAGAGGGATAGAGGACCTAGAGAAGGATTTAAAGAGAGAGGACCTAGAGAGAGATATATATATTTAAAAAGACTCGAGAGAGATATAGAGGGGGGGAAACCTACAGAAGAATAGAGAGAGATAGAGAGATTACCTATCTAGATAAGGATAGAGAGAGAGGGAAAGATCTTTAAAAATAAGTTTATGAGAGAGAGAGAGATTTAAAAATACTTAAGTAGAGAAAGAGACGGGGGAACCTAGAGAAGAATAGAGAGAGAAAGAGACGACCTATCTAGAGAAGGATAGAGAGAGGGAAAGAGTCTTAAAAAGAAGTTTAAGTGAGAGACAAAGATTAAAAAAGACTTAAGTAGAGAGAGAGGGGGGATAGAGAAGGAAAGATAGAGAGAGAGGGCCTAGAGAAAGAGAGAGAGAGAGGGCCTAGAGAAAGAAATAGAGAGACAATTTGGAGAGGGATAGAGAGAGATGACCTAGAGAGTGGTTGGTAAGAGAGAGAGAGTGGTTGATAAAAAATAGAAAGAGAGAGAGAGTGGTTGCTAAAAAATAGAGAGAGAGAGAGAGGTTGGTAGAAAATAGGGGCAGGGAGAGCTCGGGAGGGGGGGTGAGAGAGTGAAAGAGAGAGGAAGAGAGAGAGAGAGAGAGAGATCTAAATTTAACATCGCAAGTTACATGATACAATATTAAATAGAAAGGTAAGGATGCATACACACTTTTTGTATATAATATATTTTCATTGTTTATTCACATAATCTTTGTGCCTTTGCAAATGAATGCTTTTGTGCACTCTTATTTTGTCTTTTCCTTCTATTTCCAATCTCCTTTTTTTGAAAACATGCTCTTTAAAAATCCCACTCCAAAGAAATTCTCCTCAATTTGCCTTGTAAAAGAAAATTTCAAACTAATCTTGCAATTTTGTTTTGAAAATAAAAAAGTAATTTTTGGAAAGCAAATTGTTTCAATGAACCTCGATCGTTAAAATTAAGTGGGTTTCCACGAACTTGTCCATTTTAATGGGTTCGTTTGAACAAACCCTTCTTTCAAAGGCGTGTTCTAATGAACCCTCTAATTTTCTGTCTCTCCCCTCTTCTTGCAACTTTTTGCAAATTTTTTACCTTCAAAGCTCAGGTTGAAGGTTCACATAAAATCATCTTGACAAACCAAACTACAGGATGATAGACATTGAAACAAGCTTTCCAACAACTATAACTTTAATATATTTTGATTTTATTATGAGAATTTTTTTTTAGTTATACTAAACATAGGTTTTTTTACCAAACATCAAGTTCTCTATTCTACACAAGAGGAAAATAGTTTTTTTTTTTTTTGAAAAATATGTACGTAGTAGGTATTGATGTCCTTGTTCCAACAATTTTTTTATTTTTAATTTTGATACATATAGAACAAGTTATGTGTGACTTCACACACCTATGTCTAAATTATAATGACTTTGACTTCAAAACTTAATAAAAACAATATTCAACAAAATATCATGAAACCAAATGCAAACATTATATATCGATATTACAAATCTAAATTCAAAAGAATCATAATTTATCCCTTCCAAAAAAAAAGTTATATGTGACGACATGAAACTCACTCTTTAAAAATGGTGTTTTCTTTTAAAAACTAGTTATTGATAGTTTTGATACTTAATATAAGTATAGATCCAATAGCCAACAAGATGAGAGGGGGGGGGGGTGAATCATACAACCTTAATCTTCCATAAAAACATCGGATTCAACCTCGGTAACATATACTTTAGTAATATAACCAAAACTGTTAAACATGCAAACTCAAGCATATAAACATCATAAACCTCATAACACCAGATTTAATGTGGAAACCAAAATAGGGAAAAACCACTGTGTGATTTCAGACCCACTAAGAAATATACTCTTCTAGAGTATGCTCGGTTAAAAGCAAATCTTGTTAAAGATTACAAACACATTGCTAGATGTGACCCGGTTAAGGGATTTCCCTCAGATCTGTTAGGATCTTCACCTTATTAGAAGTGACCTTGTTAAAGGATTTCAAACACTCAATCAAAATGTCACCTTGCTAGAGGGTTTTACAAATAAGACTGTTAAGTCCACTCGGTTAAGAGATTTTCTGTCACTGTCACAAAATAACAGTAATAAAAATCTATCCGCAACTTCACATCTAAAATGCTAAAGTAGATTCTTATTTGTTCAATACAATCTAGACATAGAACTAATCTTGTCCATCTGCTGGGCTTCTATACTCTGTTATTCAAACAGGTCTTCAAGCTTCTGTGCTCGGTAACCACTATGTAGCATCCCTATGCATACACTTGCCCACATGCATTGTTTATCAACAGTTTCCTATTTATAAACAATTAGGTAACCACTTAATCTCCTTGATCACATTTCCCATGATCAATCATAGCCATCAGATCTTCAATCTTGTCCAGGTTCAATGCATCTTTCGATCTGAAAATGTTTTACCTTGCCTTGGAACTTGCATACATTTCTTGGTACTTGTGCCAGGGTATTGCGGTTCAATTTGCACTGTAGATCTTCATGCCGACTTTCTATTGCCTTAGATTCTTAACAAACTTTATGCACGACATACCAATCATTTAATCTGTTCCAGCTCATCAACTTCCTTTATTAAATAACGCATGTAACCATTTAATGCATTCTGTTATAGCTCGGTTACAACTCGGTAAATACTAAACTTCACTCGGTAGACATTCCGCCTTCATTAACCGATAGCGATAACCTTAGGGTTTACCGACTAGGTTCCTTAGGGTTTATCGACTAGGTTCTTTGCTTGATAACATAGTATAGTATTAACCTTACAATTTACAACATATGTATGATGTTAAAACAATCTAAACATCATGATCTCATCATTGTCTGACTCGGTAACAGTTGCCCATTGAATACCTTATTCATCATATTCTTTCCAATGTCTTTTACCGACATCTTTATATTCTTCAAATCATACTTCTCAAGATATGGCAACATCATACTGAATTAGAAAATCAATTTCTTGACATCAATGACAAAATAATAATATCAAGACAGTAAACATCCTTAATCAGTTATATCCATAATCATCAACAACCTTCTCAATATCCTTATTGAAATGCCAACAATCTTTCATTGTCTGTTATAATGCAATATTGCCAACAATCTCCCCCTTTGGCATTGATGGCAAAACCAATTGATTTGACCTTAAAAGATTCAGATTGTCGTGATTCTAAAATGCTGAAATGCTCTCCCCCATACATTAGACTTCTCCTCTTTTCTCAGTCTTCTCCCCTTTTTATTAGTCTTCTCCCCCTTTGACAACAATGCCAAAAAGTAAAGAACTAAAACACAATTTCTTCCTGCATGAAGTGAATTCCTACTGTAATGTGTCAATGCAGTCTCGGTTAGAGCATTTTGTCTTCAATTCTTGTTCCCTGTAATATTTTCTTGTAACATTTCCTGTACACCTTTAGAAAACATCCTAAAGTGTATAATGCAGCATCAACTCCTAAAAGATATTCGATAGAGTCATCGAATTGATGCTTTCACCGAACTCGGTCAGTGAGTAGAAGATAGGAGTAGGACCCCTAACTTACTTCTGAGATATTCAAAAGTGTCCCTTGGTAGTGGCTTGGTGAAGATATCTGCTATTTGTTCCTTTGTGCTAACATACTCCAACACCACTTTCTTCTCTTGAGTTTCTTCTCTAAGATAATGATATTTAATAGAGATGTGCTCTGTCTTAGAGTGCATAACAGGATTCTTTGAAATATTGATGGCACTAGTATTGTTACAGAATATAGTTACTGGCTCGGTAACTTTCTCATTTATACCTTCCAACAATTGTTTGATCCATGCAATGTTGGTACAATTCAATGTTGCAGCAACGTATTCAGCTTCTGTTGTTGACTATGAAACACATCCTTGTTTCTTGATAAGCCAACTCACTAGTCTTTCCCCTAAAAATAAAGCTCCTCCACTTGTGCTTTTTCTGTCATCAGTGTTGCGTGCCCAATCAACATCAGTATAAACTTTTAAATCAAAATCATTTCTTTTCTGATATACTAAGCCATAATCCTCAGTGCCTTTCAAGTATCTAAAAATTCTTTTGATTGTTGTCATGTGTGTTTCCTTAGGATCTGCAGAGAATCTTGCAACTATACCTACTACATGTGCTATGTCTGGTCTGCTGTGAACAACATATTGTAGCTTTCCAATCATGGATCGGTAAAGTGTCTCATCAATAGATGCAGATTCATCATTCTTTGATAATTTACAGTTGGTAGTCATAGGAGTACTTACTGGTTTTGAATCCTCCATTCCAAATTTCTTCAAGATTTCCTTTATGTACTTGGATTGAGTAATGAAAATCTCATTTTTCATTTGCAGTATCTGTAAACCTATAAAATACTTTATCTCACCGATTAATGACATCTCAAATTCTTTGCTCATTTCATTTCCAAAGTTCTTGCATAAAGAGTCATTTCCACAAAATATAATATCATCAACAAATATGGCTGAGATCAGTATTCCATTTTCATCATTCTTCATGTACATATTGTTGTTCTCACTTGTCCTTATAAAACCAATCTTAATCAAATAAGAGTGCAATATTTCATACCATGCTCTAGGTGCTTGTTTCAAACCATATAAAGCTTTGTTCAATTTACATACCTGATCTTTATTCTTGTCTTCAACAAATCCTTCAGGTTGTTCAATAAAAACTTCTTCTTCTAATATTCCATTTAGAAATGCAGATTTGACATCCATTTGATATACCTTGAAGTTTTTGAAAGCAGCATATGCCAACAATGTTCTCACTCCTTCAAGTCTAGCAACAGGTGCAAAAGTTTCACCATAATCAATTCCTTCTTCTTGAGCATAACCTTTGCAAACTAGTCTTTCTTTGTTTCGAATGACCTCTCCTTTTTCATTTAGCTTGTTTCTGAAAATCCACTTTGTACCGATTACATTTTTGTCCTTCGGTCTTGGGATTAGTGTCCATGTTTCATTCTTCTTGATTTGATCAATCTCTTCTGTCATAGCATTTATCCAATCTTCACTGTTAAATGCCTCTTTCACTATTCTCGGTTCAAATTCAGATATCAAACATGTGTTATGTCTCAGTTTGTTCCTTGTCATCACTGGATCATCCTTATCTCCTATAATCTGACTTGGTGCATGATGTCTTCTAACATACTTGGCTAATACAGGCTCGGTAGGCTTTGTATGATCTTCTTCATCACTCGGTAACTGGATATTTTCTTCATTTTCTTCAACAGTCTTCTCGGTAAGAC
The DNA here is from genome assembly GCF_030272615.1 of Cryptomeria japonica. Lineage (NCBI taxonomy): Eukaryota > Viridiplantae > Streptophyta > Pinopsida > Cupressales > Cupressaceae > Cryptomeria > Cryptomeria japonica. Next base: position 16,328,449 of record NC_081405.1, read on the forward strand.
TTCTCAGTTGAACATAGACAAATTCATCATAGTCTTCTGGTTCCTTGGAATTTCCTTCATCATTTCTTTTTGCAAATTCATCAATTTTCACATTTGCACTTTCTACTATTTTGTTAGATGATTTGATCAGACATTTAAATGCTTTGCTTCTAGAAGAATAACCTAGAAATGTTCCTTCTTCACTTTTCTGATCAAACTTGCCATTTCTATCATCTTTGTGAACATAGCATCTACTTCCAAAGATTTTAAAATAACTTACATTAGGTTTCTTATCATACCAGATTTCATATGGTGTCTTCAAAGTACCTTTCTTCAATTGTACTCGGTTCAAGGTGTAAACTGTTGTGCTTATTGCTTCTCTCCAAAATGTTTGTGGCACCTTCTTTTCAATCATCAGTGTTCTAGCACAATCCACAATCGATCTGTTTCTTCTCTCAGCTATTCCATTCTGCTGTGGAGTTCTCGGTGTAGAGACTTGTCTTTTAATACCATGATCATTGCAAAATAAGTTGAACTCATCAGATGTGAACTCTCCTCCTCTATCTGATCTAAGACATTTCAGTTGTCTTCCTGTTTCATTTTCAACTCTTGCCTTGTACCATTTAAACATTTGAAAAGCTTTTGATTTTTCTTTTAAAAACATTACTGACATCATCCTTGAATAGTCATCCACAAATAATATGAAATATTTATCACCATAATAACTTTGAACTTTCATAGGACCACAAAGATCAGTGTGCACTAGATCTAAAATTCCCTTAGAAGTGTAAGACTTACTTGTAGAGCTTGATCTTGTCATCTTACCCATCTACCATCCTCGGCACATAGCATTCTCAGGTTTTTCAAGACTTAGTAGACCTCTTACTCGGTGCTTCTTGCTTATTTTGATCAAATTATCAAAATTTACATGACAAAACCTTTTATGCCATAACCAAGTATCATCTATCTTTGCATGCAAACACTTGTTACGAGTTGAGTCAAGGTGAAATGTGTTACCTTTTGTTTGTGTCCCGGTAGCAGCTAACTTTCCATTCTTGTCATGAACTTTGACAATTCCTTTCTAAAATTCTATTCAGTAACCTGTATTGTTTAGTTGTGCTACACTCAACAAATTGTACTTCAAACCTTCAACCCAATAAACATCATTGCATCTTGCATTGTCAAGAAGTGTTATAGATCCTTTACCTTTCACTGGACATGGTGCATCATTACCAAATCTGACATAACCTCCATCATAATCTTCTAATATAACAAACTTGTGTTTATCTCCTGTCATATGATGTGAGCATCCACTATCTATGATCCAAGAATCATTAATGTTTATGTGAGATATTAGGGCTTTTTCTTCATACCTTTTTTCATCCGATCCATCTTTGATAGCCACATAAAATACTTCCTCTGTATCAGTTTCATCTGATTTATCATCATTGGATTCCTCATCAGCTATTAAGCACGTCTTTCTATCTCTTCTTCTGAAGTCTCGGTGTCCTTTGTAATGATTATCTTTCTGTCTGTCATCTCGATAATCTCTCTTTTCAGTAGAATCTTTGTCAGGACAGTTAGAAGCCATATGTCCTATCTTATCACAATTGAAACATTTCAAAGGTAGTTTTCCTTTATACTTACCTTTGCCTCTCGGTAACCTTTTGGCTAATAGTGCTTCAAACTCTTCTTGCTTTCTAATTTCCTCATACAGTTTGTGTACTTCCTCCATGTTCTTACGAAATCTTTCACTTGCTCCACTGTGATCTCCTTCGAAGTACTTATACTTTCTTTCATTGAAATCATTAGATTCATCAAGATGAAAATAACTAAATGCAGATTCAACTTTATTTACCAAAGATCCATTGTTATCAAAGTTACTTAATTCAAATGCATGTAGCTTACCAATATTAGAATCTAAAGAAACTGGCATATGAGGTACAGACCTCAATTCATTGATTGCAGAGACTCAGATTGCATAAGCCGATAGAAGGGTTCTTAACAACTTACTTGTTATATCCTTTTCTTCAATAGTTCCACCTGCTCCTTTGATTTGATTGACAATCTCCTTTAGTCTTGTATTGTACTGAGTTATGTTCTCACCTTCATTCATCCTCATAGATTCAAGTTGTCCTCTTAGACTATCTACTTTTGATCTTTGAACATGTTCATCTCCTCCATATAATGATATGAGCTTATCCCACATTGTCTTTGCATCATTGCAACCTTCTAGATCATTAAACTCTGAATTGGTCAATGTAGATGTTGTTTCAATCATTGCTTGAATATGTTCTTGCTTTGCCTTTATCTCTTCCATAGTCAATGGATAGGTGCTCGGTGTAACAAAATCATTCTCCATATAGTATACAACATATTCTCCAACTCCTGATAGATGTAGCTTCATTCTTTTCTGCCATGTAGAGAAACTTGACTTATTCAGCTTCGGTGCATCCCTCTTATACATCTTTGGATCTTTAACTCAAGTGCCTTTAAACTTTTCTTCCAGAGTCCAAAGCTCTGATACCAATTGATAGTTTTGATACTTAATATAAGTATAGATCCAATAGCCAACAAGATGAGGGGGGGGGTGAATCATACAACCTTAATCTTCCATAAAAACATCAGATTCAACCTCGGTAACATATACTTTAGTAATATAACCAAAACTGTTAAACATGCAAACTCAAAAGCATATAAACATCATAAACCTCATAACACCAGATTTAATGTGGAAACCCAAATAGGGAAAAACCATTGTGGGATTTTGGACCCACTAAGAAATATACTCTTCTAGAGTATGCTCGGTTAAAAGAAAATCCTGTTAAAGATTACAAACACATTGCTAGATGTGACCCAGTTAAGGGATTTCCCTTAGATCTGTTATGATCTTCACCTTGTTAGAAGTGACCTTGTTAAAGGATTTCAAACACTCAATCAGAATGTCGCCTTGCTAGAGGGTTTTACAACTAAGACTGTTAAGTCCACTCGGTTAAGAGATTTTCTGTCACTTTCACAAAACAACTGTAATAAAAATCTATCTGCAACTTCACATCCAAAATGCTAAAGTAGATTCTTATTTGTTCAATAAAATCTAGACATAGAACTAATCTTGTCCATCTGCTGGGCTTCTATACTCTGTTATTCAAACAGGTCTTCAAGCTTCTATGCTCGGTAATCACTATGTAGCATCCCTGTGCATACACTTGCCTGCATGCATTGTTTATCAACAGTTTCCTATTTATAAACAATTAGGTAACCACTTAATCTCCTTGATCACATTTCCCATGATCAATCATAGCCATCAGATCTTCAATCTTGTCCAGGTTCAATGCATCTTTCGATCTGAAAACGTTTTACCCCGCCTTGGAGCTTGCATACATTTCTTGGTACTTGTGCCAGGGTATTGTGGTTCAATCTGCACTGTAGATCTTCATGTCGACTTTCCATTGCCTTAGATTCTTAACAAACTTTATGCACGGTATACCAATCATTTAATCAGTTCCAGTTCATCAGCTTCCTTCATTAAATAACACATGTAACCATTTAATGCATTCTGTTATAGCTCGGTTACAACTCGATAACAACTCGGTAAATACTAAACTTCACTCGGTAGACATTCCGCCTTCATTAACCGATAATGATAACCTTAGGGTTTACTGACTAGGTTCCTTAGGGTTTACCGACTAGGTTCTTTGCTTGATAACATAGTATAGTATTAACCTTACAATTTACAACATATGTATGATGCTAAAACAATCTAAACATCATGATCTCATTATTGTCTGACTCGGTAATAGTTGCCCATTGAATACCTTATTCATCCCCTTATTCATCATATTCTTTCCTGTGTCTTTTACCGACATCTTTATATTCTTCAAATCATACTTCTCAAGACATGGCAACATCATACTGAATTAGAAAATCAATTTCTTGACATCAATGACAAAATAATAATATCAAGACAGTAAACATCCTTAATCAGTTATATCCATAATCATCAACAACCTTCTCAATATCCTTATTGAAATGCCAACAATCTTTCATTGTCTGTTATAATGCAATATTGCCAACAGTTATCAAAGGAGATGGAAAAAGAAATGCAATTTGATTTCAATATTTAAAATATATATATTTTTAGAATCTACAAACAAATGTCACAAATCACTAGTTTTCATCATCTTCAAATTCCTTATGGTTTAGCAGCTATAGGTATCAGAAAGTGAAGATTTAGTTCAAAATGTTCATTTCAATGTCAAGTTTGGCCAAAAAATGTAACACATTATTGTGGGATCACCTTGTATATGTATATACATATATGTATGTATATGTATGTATATGTACATACATATATACATATATGTATAAAAAATTTGTGTGTGTGTGTGTGTCACACACACACACACACACACACACACACACACACACACACACACACACACACACACACACACACACACACACACACACCTATATATCCTCATGATTGACAAAGTTTACAATTAGAACCATTGGAAAACCACAATTCCCATAATTTTTATAGTAATATAAGTGAACACCAACTACGAGTCTCTCTAATCTCCAATGAAGAACAAATTTTTCAAATATATGTATAATATATAAACATATATATATTTCATTTATATTTATACACACACAATGAAAAAATTGTAGATTGGACTGCTAGACATCACTTTATAGATTTATAAGCACACAGTAATCATATTACAATTGATTTTCAAAACAAAATGCAAGTATTTCATTAGACAAATCTACATCCAATAAACTAAGGTGTAATACTCAAAGATAGTGCTCAATCAACGTCCAATCTCGTTTGTCTAGATCGGCTCTTGGTTACAATGTGCCTATGCACTTAGAGGTATTCCCTCCTTGTGGATTGAACCCTATTTCTTAACCTCCAGACAATGATATTTCTCTCTGCCAAATCAAATCAATCCTATAGTCGTGCCTTCTTACTTCCTTGTCTATGTTTTTATGCATAGGAAATCCTATCCCAATGATCTTACGTTGGCTTCTAAAATTTTCATCAGTTTCCTCTCTAGTCACATGTGAATACAACTTAATTTGTTTGTTTGTTCAAACAAATTGCTTTTCCTCCAATTTTTCTCGTATTTTAGGCTCCTTGAGGCTTCGAAGCATGCATAAGGTGAGAACTATATAGTTTTATTCATGTTATCAGCTTCAAAAATAGTCATTCAAACTTGAAAATACACACTTTTATTAGTTCTCACCAGGCCAGGACACTATTGCATTCATGCAATCCATTTTTTTAATCAGTGAATAGAATTAAAAATTTTGAACTAAAAACTTATAGTCTAAGTTCAATCTTTTTTATTTTTTTGAAAAGGGGGGTACAAATTTATTGAATCCAAAGAACAGTACAAAACCAAGTCCAAAGGGGACCCAAAAGAGTCCCACCTAGCACATCATATCATCATCAACAATTTTATCTAAAGATACCACACAATCCCGAGGCAGCTCATCTCTACGCCCAGTGTTCCATCCATCCATTCTCTCAGAAGCCCACTTCGCTAAACCGTCAACTGCCTTATTCCATTCTCTAGGAATGTAACAAAAGACTAAAAACTCCAAAGAGTCTCTCACACTCAAAATTTGTCTACCCACCACTACCAGATGCCAATCCATACTATTGAGATTCTGCTTATTCAACATGTCCACAATAATTTGGGAATCAGCTTCACAAATAATCTTGCTCCAGCCAAGAGCACAACCTTTCTCGAGAGCAAAAAGGACCGCCAGAGCCTCCATAAAATTATAAGTATGATATCCCTTGTAAATAGAGAATAGGAAGATCACATTTCCCGAACTATCCCTACCAATACCTCCAATACCTGCATTCCTCGGGTTTCCCCTCAAAGAACCATAAGTATTAATCTTCAAAACTCCCAAGGGAGGAGGAGACCACTTACCATTACGTTGAACCTTCTTTTGACTTGCCGACTCCTCACTTGCAGACTTCGTCCAACCATCAAGTCCTTATTACACCCTCCCAAAAGATTCAAGTTCTTTATAATAGACAAATCTTATGGCTCCACATTAACAAAAAGATCACATTTTGCCCACAAAGTTTCCCACAACCTATTAATGTTTCTCTGCCAAACTTGTTGCACCAGCATCCTCTTATCTTGAAAAATCCTATGATTTCATTCTAGCCATAGTTGCCAGATGATAAAGGAAGACCCAAGATCCCACACAACCTGAAGGAAGGAGGTTTTAGCCAGGGGCCTACCAAGACTATTCTAGAACTCCAAAAGATTATTGGCATGAACATAGGCATGCCTTCAAGCACCCCACCAAAAATGCCAAATATCCTTAGAAAAGGTGTAATGGAAAAATAGATGAGAAGTACTCTCTTCATTACTGTTACACAAGAAGCACACTGAAGGTCCCTCAAATCCTCTTTTACAGGGGATCTCCCAAATTAGACATTTATTCTACACAACTAGCCACGAGAAGAAATTGCAGTTGAGCCAAGAAAACTAATTCCAAACCTTTTTCCACCAAGGAACAACTTCCTTCCCAAAAGTCAACCTGTCGAGCTCCTTGTAGCCTGAGGCCATTGAGAATTTACCCCTTGGGTCGGGACCCCAGGTAAGGACATCATGATCCTTCAGCGAGCTACAAAGTCTACAATTCAAAATCTTGGCAAGTTCCTCACGATCCCCAACTGACCCACCAAGGGACCAAACCTAAGGATCTTTCGACCTAGCCACTACCCCACATCCTAAGACTTGATTGGCTTTAAAGCCTTCCACTTTACTCCAACCAGCTTCATGTCACGAATAATATTTCTCAATAATTATTTTATTATGAAATAATGTTTAATTTTCGTTTATGTAATGAAATTGAAATGGAAATGAAAATTTTCTTTTAGTGAAATGAGATGACAAAAAAAAATAGAAATTCAAATGCAATGAAATGATTTACATTACTTTACTTATGTAAATGTAATTGAATGATCAGTGTTATTTTTATTATAATTGGGATCATCATCGCTAATGAGCTATCGAGTGCAAGTGGATACAGGAACAGGTGAACGTGAATGAAGTCGAGAACATGGTTTAGGTAGAGTTGTCTTAGCTCATAGACTTCACTAGAATAGATGGAATCTCACACACCACTATTAGAACATATAAATTTATATATGATAGTTCTATGATTTGATCTCGTGATTGATTTAAAATTCGAATTGCATGAGTGCTTGCAAATGAGATACTTTATTTAAAGAAATATTTGTTGTTAAAAGAAGATTAACTATGGATATTGATTGTAGATTTATACTTTCTTGTATGCAAATATGTGTAATTGATGAAATATCCTACTTATGTGTTCACTCTTGTGTAATTGATGAAATATATGTGTATGAGTTTGAATATCAATTCGATCATATATATGCATATATGTATATAATTATAATGTATATGTTAGAGCAATCTTTTATTAGCTATTAATTATTTATTTAATTATTAGTCTGTTATACTCTATGCTTAAGCTAAACTTATGAATCTTATAATTCTTTAGGGTTTTCACCTTTAGGGTTTCGAGTATCCTTTTATAAGTATTCTCTCTTTGTAATTTCATAACAACTGTAATTATTGAATTGCATTCTTGTTGCACAATCAATATGACTCCTCTTTTCTAGATCTCTGAATTGTGGCCTCCATAGCTGTTTTGCTTCTCTCTTTCTGTGATAGGTTTGCATGCAAGTGATCTTTGGGAGCTGTAGAGTTGATTTTTCCTCAACTCCAATATGGTATCAGAGCTCCAGATTTGCATGCCCCTGTTCTCTTCATGAGAGATTTTGGGCCTTGTTCTTCAGATTTGTGTATTCGGGGGGTTTGTGTAGTTGTTTTTTTACATTTTCGGGGGTAGCTAATTTTTTGGTACATATTCGTGCCAAAAGGACCTCGCGGTTGGATTCAGGAGGCTGATTGAACGGATTTTGATATATAATTTGACTATTTTCGGTGACAGGGCATGATTTTTTATTAGCACATTTTTCGAGGCACAAAAAATCCATACGACTGTACCTACAAATGTGTCAAAAAAATTTCATCAATTTTTAAAATTTTATTTTTATTTTTTTACCCTCTTTATGCCCTACAAGAGGGATTTTTTTCTTTTGGCCGTAACTTGGTCATACGAAGGCGGTTTTTCAAAAACTTTATATCATCGGAAAGCTCTTTTCGAGCTCTCTTCAGATCTGGAGGTTTGATCTTTTGATTTTTCTTTTTTTAATGGTGTTTTTTGCTGTCAAATTCAAAAGTTCCTTTTTGCACTCCGGGAGACATAACTTGAGCATCTGAACTCCGTTTTTCAAAAAATTTATATCGTTGGAAAGCTTGTCCTGTGTATTTTCTAGTCATATGAGTTTTCTTTCTAGATTATGCTCCAGGTACATTTTATTCATATTTTTATTTGCCAGCACTCTGATGAATATCTTGGATGTTTCAGGTCATGGGATCTCTTTCTTTGAGTAGGATGTCTCGTCTTTGGTTGTTCTTTTTGTTTCCACTCTTTTGTCTCTACTAATCATTGTAACATTTTATTTATATAAACGTACTGAGATAAAGTGCCACCATGCATTGTATACTTGGGATCTTGCACATCTTGTGCCTTATTGTACATGCACTACTTATAAAGTGCCATGGGGGGGGGGGGGGGACAATGTTTGCCTTTTGTTTGCCATCTACCTTTGTCAAGTGAGTCTTCCTTCCATGAAATTAGCCTCATGATGTGTATCAAGTGAGTGTTCCTTCCATGATACTATGTACTTTCTCTGCACCTTCGATGTTCCTAGTTCTTCGTCATGCAGTTCCTGTTGGCCATTCTTTTTAGTGTACCTGTCCCTCTCCCTTTTCAGCATTATGGGGAGGTTTGTCATGTTGTTCTAATGCTTCCTTGGTTCGATTGATCAACTCTTCAGGCTTTGGTGTTTCATACCATCTATATCTTCAAGTTTAGTTGTTTGCCTTTGTTTGCCATCTGATTCAAGTAGTGTCATTTGAGGGCACTCATGCAGATTACAGTCTTCTCTACCTGGTCATGTTCTATTTCAGTGGAGGTTCTTCACATCAGCAGTTACTCTTCGATAGTGTTTGCAGCTATTTCTTGCTTCAATGGTGTTCTTCATGCTTTTTTTTTTCCTATCTTCTGGAACACTCTTGTTTGGAGGTTTCTTAGTCCTTCACTTGAGTTTTCATCTCTTCTTGGAGAGGATTTTTATTCCCACGGGGTTTTCTCCTTTTTTTCCACTTTACTGAGATTTTATTGTACTTGGGTACCTCATCAGGCCTAGTTGTCGAGACCCATTGTTGCTTTCCTGCATTTTTCACATGTTTTTTTAGTCCTTAGTTGTTTTTTAGCTACTCCTTAAGTTCATCTTAAGGGGGGGTGTTAGAGTAATATTTTATTAAATAATTATTATTTATTTAATTATTAGTCTATTATACTCTATGCTTAAGCTAAACTTAGGAGTCTTGTAATTTGTTTAGGGCTTTCACCTCTAGGGTTTCGAGTATCCTTTTATAAGGATTCTCTCTTTGTAATTTCATAACAACTGTAATTATTGAATTGCATTCTTGTTGCACAATCAATATGACTCCTCTTTTTTGGATCTTTGAATTCTTGCCTCCATAGCTATTTTGCTTCTCTCTTTCTGTGACAGGTTTGCATGCAGATGATCTTTGGGAGCAGTGGAGTTGATTTTTCCTCAACTCCAATATTACATATATAGTATTATCATGAAATTTGATTACCTTACTTTTTGAAAATTATGTATATGTATATGTATACATATACATAATCATTAAATATTATGTATAAATATACATATACATAATCTCTATGTTCATATTTTTATATATGTAAACATTTGATATGTGTGTGTATATACATACATATATATATGTATATGTGTGTGTGTGTGTGTCTATATATATATATATTTGTGTGTGTGTATGTATATAAATATTGTATGTATGTATATATGTATGTATGTACATATATATATGTATATGTATATGTATATACATATACATAGATATCTGTATATGTATATGTATACGTATATATACACATACATATGTGTGTATATATATATACATATGTAATCTCTATACACATATATATATATATACAGATACATATAAATATAAATATATATTTAGGAATTAAATTGAATTATTAAAAATGACTCATTACTTGAGATTTTAAACATATGGCTCTGCTCTGCGAATTTTCAACGTTTTCGACGCTTTCATCCGCGCCTTGAAGTTGGAAGCTGGATCGAGGCATGCTCGCGGGAGTACTTCTGTGTCTACATGGAGGGGTTTATCTCCTCCACTCAGTTTGCACCTCCTATCTCGCCCATCTACTTGTTCTTTATCTTTCTTTCTCTGCTCTGCATTTATTACAGATTACTCCACCCCATCTGCCCCACCTCGCGCACCCTAACCCTGGTTTCCGATGGAATCGGAGTCAGACGGTGTTAATATTTCTAACCCTAAACCCACCCTGCATAACTTTCCAACCCTAAAAAAGTCCTTCGCTGAGATCGTCGCCCCGCCTGCAAATGGAGTCCGCTCGTCGGTGCACTTCATTAAGGCTCCCGCAGACGAAGGATCCAGTAAGGCAGGTATGTCCCCTTGCAATACCTCGGACCCCTTCGTTGTTTCACCAAATTCTGAAATGATAAGTGAGATTGCTTTGGAAAAATGAAGACTATGTGACACTGCTATCTTCTTCGCCTGTGTGGATGCTCAAAAATGCCCACCTAGGAAATTTGTAGACGACTGGTTTCACAATCTATGGAATCTCAAATTAGGGGTTAAAATTACATTCTATAGACAAATATAGAGAGGTCTTTTTCTCATTTTTTCAACTCGCATGAAGCCCAAATGGCAGCACTTAAACGCCAGTACTGGATGGTAGGGAATACCTCTTTTCGAGCCCTCGCCTGGTCTCCAACGGCAATTAATGAGGAAGTCCTGGCATTGTCCTCTCCCAGATGGGTCATCCTCAAGGATGTCCCCCCTTTTTTGTGGTGTTTCCTTCCCCAACTAATGGCACCATTTGGTAAAATCATTCAGGTTGATGAAACTGCTAGGTTAGTGCCCAACCTAGACGCAAGAATGCTTGTCTCAATCAAGCCCGAAATTGACATTCCGCCCTCTTTAAACCTAGATATTAACGGAGACACATTCGTCTATCCGATTGAAATGCTTGGAGGATTGAATGCTTGTCTCCTCTACAAAAAGGAAGGGCATATTCACAAAAATTACCCAATTATCAGTCGTAGGAAGCAAAAGCATAATTATGATGAAGCTTCTGTAAACCCTAAAAAAGTTAATGATACACATCCTCCCCCTCCTATTATTGTTAAATCTAAAGACATGGTGTCCGTAGATCTTGGTCCCGCTCCTAATGATGCTAACCCTCTCATCCCTGATCTCGCACCCTTGACCTCCAAGCCCCTCATCCTTGCGTTTGACCCCTCTCAAAATCTTGTAGAATCTCCCGCTGATTGCTTTCAACTTGTTACCTCAAGAAAATGGAGACGTAAAATCACCCCCCTTAAAGCCCTAAATCTTAGTCGCTCCTCCTCCAGCCAATTGGCCTCTTCTCCTAAGCCCCAGGTCCCTGACCAATCCCCTATCAAATCTGTGGTTAGAAATATGGTTAATAAGTTGGAAAACCCCAGTCTTGGTGTTGATGGTGCTAGCATTAGCAATAACCCTGCAATGATCCTCAGATCCAGAACCCCCATTCAATCAATCTCCTCTTCATTTGCAAGACTTATTTTTGATACTAACACCATCGATCCCTCGGCTTCATCTTCGCTTAAAGACCTAGAGGATGGTCATATCATAGAAGTTATATATGCCAATAAGGGTCTAGATGAAATTAGGCCTAGAACTATGCTCCCTGACTTTCCAGGCTCCCAGTTGTCTGGGTTCGACATAAGAGGAAATGCAGATACTAGAGCTGAGCCTCCCGAAACCAGTGAAGATGATGATGAGTCTATGAAAGGGCACTCCCTTAATAAAAAAAAAAGGTAGGCCTGTGGGCTCCAAAAACAAGAAGAAATCTAGCGATCAACAACGATCTCCCAACCAGCCCCCCGTAAACCCTCCTCTTTGAAGAAATACATATCTTGGAACATTTGAGGCCTTGAGTTGCCTGACAGAAAATATGTTATTAAAAGATTTTTGGACTTGCATAAAAACCTAGATTTTTTGATGTTACAAGAGCTTAAGTCTGTTGGGTTCTCCCTTGACACAATGCTTGACTTCATTTGGCGAGATGCTATCAAAGTATATACCAACCACCCGAGAGGTAAAGGAGGAGTTGGGCTCCTTCTTGCCCCTAAATGGACAATGTACCTCAAGGATAAAGGGACCTCCCCCTGTAATAGAGTAGTCTCGGCTACCTTTGAGGTTAAGGGTTCTTGCTTTGGCATATGCTCCATTTATGCATCTAACGATTATAATGAAAGAATATCCCTTTGGAATTGGCTAACTTCCCTCCCAAATATTCCTTGGGTCATGGCGGGGGATTTTAATATGACCGAATCCCAGAATGACAAGGCTGGGGGACTCCCGTTTGAATGGAAAAACACAGAAAAACCTCATTGGGATAGATTCAAACAACATCTGCAACTATTTGACCCCCTGGAAGGCACCAAACCTGATACCCCTAACCTATGGCACACCTGGTACAAGTTCTAGCAAACCACTAATAAGATCTACTCCAGGTTAGATAGGTTTTATGCTAATAAAGACTTCTTCTCCTTTTCCCCCAACCAACTTGGGAATGTGGTTGCAGTCTTACTGACTACCCTGTCTGACCACTTCCCCATTCTAGCCATTATCAACATCAAGAACTCCATCTCCCCTAGCCACCCTTGCAATAAGAAATTCTTGCTTAATACCTCCTTGCTGCAAGATGATGATGTCCTAAATGCCATCAAATTAATTAGACTCTTCAATCTGCAACCGCATCTCCCCAAATCCCCCACGATTAGATGGCAGAGGAACATTTCCTCCTGGCAGAATCTTATCCAGACCATTGGCCAGAAGAAAGCCAAGGACTTCATATTCATAGAAAAAACTCTTACTCTTCGACTCCACTCCCTATAGCATGATATTCAACTTCAACCTTCTTCCCCTACATTGGCAAAGCAGGTCGTCGAGGCTAGAGATATCCTCAGAAAGCACCAGCAGGTTAAAATTAGAGGTGCCTTCATCAGAGCCCGCAACCATTGGCTTCAGTTTGGTGATAAGGGTTCTAAAATATTCTTTCAACTACTCAAACAAAAACAAATCAAGGAAAAAATTGATAGAATAACTATAGACGATAAGGAACTCCTAGATATCAATGACATCAAAGAAGCCTTTGAAGTTTTTTACAAGACTCTGTTTACCTTCGAGGATAATGAGGCCGTGGCAGATGCCCATACCAGGTGTAGGTCCATTATTCCTAATAGAATCTCTGAGGACGAATCTAACCTCCTCAAAGCTAAGTTAACTGTGCAAGAAATCAAGGATGCCATTAAAACTCTCAAGGATAACAAGGCCCCAGGCCCTGATGGACTGCCTACTGAATTCTACAAAACTAACATCGACTGGATCTCCGACGACCTCTATGATATCTATAATGAAGCCCTTGCCACTGGCACCCTGGGGGAATCTATAAATAGGGGTATTATTAAACTTATCCCTAAAGAAAGGGACAAAGCCCTGATTGAAAACTGGAGGCCAATTACCCTCCTTAATGTCTCCTACAAGATCCTAGCCAAAGCCTCAGCCTCCCGCCTTGAGAAGATCCTCCCCAAGTTCATCTGCTCCACCCAAACAGGCTTCATTAAAGGCAGATACATCTTGGAGAATCTTGTAACGAGTTGGGAATCCATGGAATGGGCCAGAACCTTTGACCAAGATGTCGCCATGTTCCTTGTCGACTTTGAGAAAGCATATGACAGGGTGGAGTGGAACTTCATCCTCATGATGCTCTTAGCCTTTGGCTTTCCTAGCGAGTTTCGTGACTATATTCGAATCCTCCTCAAGGATGCATCCGCCCTGGTTCAAATCAATGGAACCCTCTCCCAGCCTATTCCCCTATCTAGATCAATAAGTCAGGGCTGCCCCCTTGCCCCTGCTCTGTTTGTCATTGCTTCTGACGCACTGTATTATCTCCTTAGAGATGACACCCTCTCCCCCCGTGTCCAAGGCATTACCCTGTCGGACGACTTTGAACTGATTAACATCCAGTTTGTTGATGATACCTCGTTCTTCCTGAAGCTCTCAAGACACAATATTGATTCCCTAAATAAAAAACTTGACATTTTCCGTAGAGCATCCAGAGCCCGGATATCCAGGACCAAATCCATTCTACTTGGATGGAAAGATAATCCCCCGGACTGACTTCACCAGTTTGGCTATGCGTGGGGAGGACCTACTAAATTAGTCTGTTATCTTGGTATCCCCTTTTCGATATATCCCTCTCTTAAGGACATGTGGGGCTGGGTTAGGGAAAAAATAGACAGTAAACTCAACAAGTGGGACAATAGGGTTCTCTCCCTTGCTGGCAGGATTCAAGTCTGCCAAAAAATCGTATCTTCATACAGTATCTATTACTCGTCGGTATGGATGTTTAGCAACTACCAAGTCTTTGAAATCCAAAGGGCTATCAGACGGTTCCTTTGGTCGGATGGGAAGGGAAAAAGGAAAGTCCACGCGGTCAAATGGACCTGGTGCCACTTGGATAAAAAACTTGGTGGGCTAGGCCTTAAGGATCTTAGGCTGCAAGGCATCTCCGTTGCAGCCAAATGGATATTTCACTCACTAGAAGGACAAGAACCCTGGAAAATCCTCATCAGAAACAACATTCAAAATGGTGTTCCTAAAAAGGCCAAAACATGGAAAGCTCTCTCGCTCAGTGACCTAATAGCTGGCAGTTTTCCCGTGTCTGTCCAAGGCACTTGGGTGTTTAA